>NW_026019915.1:97500-550640 GCF_900185275.1 Solanum verrucosum | reverse complement strand
ACGAGTCTCATTTGATATTGGTGCCAATGCCTTATGTGATGAGCTTACCTTGAACATTGTGTGTGTTGACACCTAGAATTTGCGTTGTTGGTCTGGTTGACTAAGTGATGCAAGCTCTTGAAATGATATACCTCTTTTTTTGGCCAACCTTGTGAGTTTTGTGAACCCTGCTTGAACCCCTTTGAGCTTTATCCTTTTCTTGGAAGAAACTTGAGCAATTGTGACCCCTCTTTATCCATTCACCCATGTCTTTCATGAAATGTGGTTTGTTTGAATAGCCAACTTAGGCCAAAAGCCTAAGTTAGGGTGTGGTGAAAAGAGAAGGTAAATCAAGAAGTGAGAAGAAATTCCCCGTTGAGCCATGGTCTTGAAAAAGATGGAACCCCTCCATATAAAAAAAAGAGAGAAAGAAAAGAAGAAAGCGAAAGAAAAAAGAAAAAATAATTGTGAAAGTTGTGAAAGAAATGAGGTGTCCGGTAGTCCATTGGAAGTTGAATAATGGGGAGAATTTTGACCATGATTAAAATGTTGAAGAAAAGGAAGAAAGTGAGGTTCAGATCACATTTCATGAGGGTAGATTCTACTGAGCCTAAATGACCATACCTTTACACTCAGTCCCGTTAAAAGCCTTGTAAAGACCTTTGTGATCTTGAGTGAGCTGAAACGAGTGTTGATTGGAAAATAAGGGGTGAAGTCATGCATGTGTTCATCTTTGTAAGTGTGAGAGTTGTATGTGATTCCAGAACTATAAATTGTTGAAGAATTGTGTCTGATTATGGAATCATCTTTGTTGTGAGGGCATTTGAGTACCTTTGTTAAGCGTGAACTTGCATTTGAAGCAAGTATTGTGCACTTGAGTATCTTTGATAATGGTAAGTCACAACTTGAATCTTTGAGTGCACAATTGATCCTTGCATGAGTAAGTTGAGTCTTGTTGTGTTCATTCATGATTGAGTCTTATGTAGAACTGTTTGAGACATCCTTTTTGAACTGCTGAACTTGAATTTTACTTGAGGACAAGCAAAAGTGTAAGTTGGGGGGGTTGATGATTCCTAGATTTGGACTCATTTTAGGGCTTTGTTTACATAGATTTAGTGTCCTCAAATGCCTAATTTGTACCATAAACTGATGAAGAACCCTTGATTTTAAGGTACATGGATTGAGGAACAAAGCAAGGACACTAACATGCAAAAAGGAACAAAACAAACTGAAGAATTGAAGAAAGGCAAGCCTGGTGATCGCCAAGAGCTTATGGCGAAACGTCGAAGGGCCAGTTCCACCGCCTAAAGTTCCAGTGTGCTAGCTCTGAGGGAAGAAACCAATTCGGTGACAAGAAGGAGCAGTCGACAAATCGTCGAGTAGTTTTGTGATGCTGTGATATATCGCCTAAAGTTACAAAACCCAAGGATGCTGAATGACAAGGCGAAAAGGCGATGGAAGAGAGAAAAGGGCGGTCCTCGAGCCTGACTTACTTCACCAAATGGGCTTTCGCAAAGTATTTTCGACAACTATAAATACGTTTTTGAACATTTAGTTTAGTATCTTGGAGACATTAGAGATAGTTTTTATCAAGTTCTATCATCTGGAGACAGTTTTCTCTAAAGTTTTCTTTAGCTTTGAAGGATTGAAGAAATTCACTTTTGAGGAATTGGAAATGGGTCTTTGAGATTCATCAATTTGGATCGTTGTACAGACGAAATCACTCTTACCTAGTTGATGAATAATCAATTTGGTAACTGTTTTTACCTTTTTATAATGTCTAGCTAAAACCACAATTTTTGGGGTGTGATAATGTGATTATGGGCTGATTTAGCTTATGGGTATTGGTAATTATTAGTTTAAATGCTATTTAAAAGTGAGTTTAATCATTAATTGAGGTTTAATTTAAGAATTGTAGTTGCAAATGTAGTTCTATGTTTGTGTTTTTGGCTTGCTCGAGAGAGAGGTTTTAGAACTAAGGTTTTTGATTAATGGTTTGTGGGTATTGGGTTGATCTGGGTTTAGCTCGAAAGAGTGAATCCTAAACCCAATCCCACACATTTAGCTCGAGAGAGTGAATGGATTAAGGTGTGGGCTACTCTTAATTTGCATGCTTGTTGATGTTCGAGAGAAATCACCTGATTCGGGGTAATTGTTCGAGAGAAAATTACCTCCCTTATAGCCTAGCCTACTCACTAATATCTAGCTATTTAATAACAGTTGCAATTACCCATATGTCTTAATCGATCACATCCCAAGAATCTCTCTCATTATTGTTAATTCTTAGTGTTTATGGCTGTTTGTAGTCACAATTTCCAACCAAAACCCCCCATTTTGACATTCATGTCACCCCTTTAATTTAATGTCTTTTTCCGTTAATGTTTATTCCTATGGCTGATTAGAACACATTCATACTTCTTAATTGAATTCCAAACACGTACCACTCCCTGTTTGAATTCGACCCCAACTCATTTTGCTGGGTTTTATACTATTTTACGATCGTTGGAACTTAGAATTGGATGAAGTGTCTTTGAAACGTTATTAATTAGCCGGGTGCGAGGCAAACCAACAACAAAGTCCATATTCAAGTCTGCCCACTTCCAAGTGGGAATGCTAATGTCTTGGGACAAACTTCCCGGTTTCTGATGCTCAACTTTTACTTGTTGACAATTAGGACATTTAGCCACAAACTCTGAAATATCCTTCTTCATCCCATTCCACCAATAGATCTCCCGCAAATCACGATATATCTTGGTGGCTCCCGAGTGAATGGAATACCGAGAAATATGGGCTTCTGACAAGATTTGTTCCCTCAAGTCATCAATGATAGGAACACACAAATGACCTTGGTATCTAAGTACAACATCTCCCCCTTGGGAGAAAGCCTCTACAAACTTTTTAAGCGCAACTTCCTTCAATTCAACCAAAGTCGGATCGAGACCTTGCTTGGCGTTCACATCCGCCACAAAAGACGATTCTGAACCATAACACCACCCTTGGAAGAGTCCACTAACTGCACACCCAACCGGGCTAATCTATGAACATCTCGAACCAACTTCTTTCTATCATTGTCAATATGAGAAACACTATCCATAAATAACCGACTAAGAGCATCCACCAACACATTCGCCTTGCCGGGGTGATAGAGAACACTCATATCATAATCTTTCAGTAATTCAAGCCACCATCTTTGGTGAAGATTTATATCCTCCTGAGTAAACACATATTGCAAACTTTTGCGGTAGGTAAAAACATCTACATGAACACCATACAAATAGTGCCTCCAAATCTTATGTCAAAAACAACTGCCGCTAGTTCAAGGTCATGGGTAGGATAATTTTTCTCATGAATCTTAAGTTGCCTAGGCAATAACTTTCCCGTTTCGCATAAGTACACATCCTAGCCCAATTCTCGAGGCATCACAATAAACAACAAAACCATCAATCCCTTCCGGTAAAGTCAACACATGAGCGGAAGTAAGTCTATCTTTCAATTCTTGGAAACTCTTTTGACAAGCTTCAGACCACACAAACTTAGCCTTTTTTTGGGTCAATTCTGTTAATGGAGAAGCAATGGATGAAAACCCCTCAACAAACCTTTTGTAATAACCAGCCAAACCCAAGAAGCTTCTAATATCCGAAGGGGATAAAGGTCTAGGCCAACACTTGAACGCATCCGTCTTTTTAGGATCTACCTCAATAGCCTTACTTGAAACAATGTGGCCAAGAAAAGCCACTGAACTTAGCCAAAATTCACATTTGCTGAACTTTGCAAAAAGTTGTTGGTCCTTGAGAATTTGCAACATAATCCTCAAATGATTGATGTGATCTTCCTCACTTCTTGAATAAATCAATATATCATCAATGAACACAATCACAAACATGTCAAGGTATTGTCTAAACACCCTATTCATCAAATCCATAAAAGCGACTGGAGCATTGGTCAAACCAAAGGACATCACCAAAAACTCAAAATGACCATATCGAGTTGTGAAAGCCATTTTTGGGATGTCATCTTCCCTCACCCTCAATTGGTGATAACCCAACCGGAGGTCTATCTTGGAGAAGTTCCCTCCTTGAAGTTGGTCAAACAAATCATCTATCCTTGGGAGAGGATACTTATTCTTAATCGTAACTTAATTCAATTATAGATAGTCTATACACATTCGGATAACCATTATTCTTTCTAACAAACAAGACTAGAGCACCCATGGAGAGATACTCGATCGGATGAAACCCTTATCTAACAAGTCTTTCAATTCATTAAGTTCTGCCAGAGCCATTCGGTAAGGAGGAATATAGATAGATTGTGTATCAGGGAGAAGGTCAATACCGAAGTCTATTTCCCTTTCGGGAGGAATACCGGATAAATCATCTGGGATTACTTTTGGGAACTCATTCACAATGGGGACCGACTCAAGAGTAGGGGTTTCAGAATCTACACCCCTCAGCCGAACTAGATGGTAAATGCAACCCTTAGTAATCATCTTTCTAGCTTTAAGACAAGAAACAAACTGACCCTTAGGCATGCAATTTCCCCCTTTCCACTCTAGGACGTGTAAAGATAAAATACTTTAATACACATCAGGATCTTGAACATGATAATCTTTCATAGAGATCGTTAGAGGCACATACCTGATGTAGAAGACATCATCATAGAGAACAACAGAAGCGTTAGTTGTAAATTGGTTTCTACCTCCTTGCCTTAGCCTTACGTTACCACAACTGTCAGCGATGGGTGTAGAGAATATGTGGTAACCCTAATAGGTGGTGGGAGGACCAATTTATAGAGGTCAAGACTTAATCTGGTACGTCCATCAAGTAACCAATGTATAGACGAGATCTATTATTTATTAAATATTATTTATGGTATTACTTGGGTCACAAGTAAACTTGGGCCACAAGTAAACTTGGGCCATAAGTATGAATTATTCTTGCATTCTCCCACTTGGCCCAATGACAATATAAAATTAATATTTCATAAAAATTAGTTGCGCATAGAATATATCTCTTCTATAATGTCCATAATGCATACCACAATATAACAAACTACTAATGCGAGTTATGGTGGCTGTGCATAAATTTTAAGCTACATATTTCCTTCCATATACTACTACATTAGAAACTTTTCATACTAGGTTCATAAGTTATAAAACATATAATATTACGGTCCACAATAGTGTCTCATAGAGACTTATCTTGTAATATCTCAAAATAATAATGTGTACACCATTATGAGAAACAAGAGATTCATTAATGTATATCAGAAACACATGATTGATCTCAGGGTGTAAAACATCATGAATATATCAATCATAAGTACAACCAAGACCCATTCTTTGAATATGTTCTTTAAATGTCTTTGTTGTAAGCCCTTTGTTAACTGATCTGCAATCATAACATCAGTTCTAATATTCTCAAGTAACACTCTTTGTTCTTAAACTTCTTCCTTAACAGTAAAGTACTTTAATTCCATATGTTTGGCACCTTTGGAGTACTTATTGTTCTTGGAGAAGAATACTGCTTCAGTATTATCACAATAAATATTTAGTGGCCTGGTAATGGTGTCGATAACCCCAAGTCCTGAAATGAAGTTTCGCAGTCATAATGCACGAATTGTGGCTTCATAACATCCCACAAAATTTCTTTGCAGCTTTCCAATGATCAATTCTAGGGTTACTTTGATAACTTCCTAGCATTCCGACCGCAAAACTAATATTCGGTCTTGTGCAAGTTTGAAAATACATTAAACTTCCAACAATAGAATAGTAAGAAGATTCCATTTCCTTTCGTTCTACATCATTCTTTGGGCATTGCATGAGATTAAGTTAGTCCCTTTTTTTTTTAATAGGAACTATTCCTGCTGAACAATTGTTCATGTTAAATCTCTCTAAAACTCTTTCGATATAGCCTTTTTGAGACAGTCCCAATAATCCTTGTGATCTATCATGGAATATTTCTATCCCTATTAGATACGATGCCTCACCCACATTTTTCATTTCAAAGTTCGTAGACATAGTCTTTCGTCTCACGTAATATGCCTAAATCATTAGCAAACAAGTAAAATGTCATCAACATACAGGACTAAAAACATAAACTTACTCCCACTGATCTGCTGGTATATACATCAATCAATGGTAATCTCCTAAAATCCAAAAGATGTTACGGTATCATTAAAATTTATATACCATTGTCGCGAGGCTTGATTGAGTCCATATATTGACTTCTTTAGTTTACACACCATTTGATCTTTTTCTTTAATTTCAAAACCCTCTGGTTGGTCCATGTAATCATCCTCCTCAAGGTCTCTATTAAGAAAGACATTTTTCACATCCATTTGATGTAACTCTAAATCATAATGAGCTACCAAGTTGATACGCTCAAATTACACCTCCCTACAGAAGTATAAGCGATTATTATCAAGTAAAGAACCCAACTTGTAGGTTGGGGTCGATCCCACGAGGAAAATGGTTTAGACCTTACTTTAACCAACAATTATATTAAATTAGTCAAATTACTTCCAGAAACAGGTAATTAAAAGGGGGTTTTGTTTGTGTGAAACAAATAGTAAGACTTTAATAAGTAATCAGTAATCAAAACTCAATTTTGGTTGTTATCAAGATGAGAGAAATAACTAGGGTATACGTGTTCCCTACAAGCTCATAACGCCGTAATCCTAGTAACAGAAATCCTTTCCTAGTATATTACATGCAAAGTGATAAGTTAGGTATCTCTAAATCCTTGGTTCGGCATCTAGAGAATTTCACCCGCACCTTGGTCCGGCTACGTGTGTATAATTTACTAACCCTTACCTTTACTTCATATTAGACATCATAATCGATGTTTGGCTTAGTTATTACTTCGCACCAATCGACACTAGTCTATTAGATAGTATCACACTAAAACTATGTTGATAATTCTTTTCTTGTTGATTACCTCCTTGGTCCGGCAAGTAGCAACAAGGCGAGGTCTAACGCGTGCACTCGTTAAAAAGACTTTTAACCGAAAGAATTATCAATGCATGCAAAACACTATTTAAGAATTGCTTATTTACTATTCATACATTGTTAATCGCTCATGGTTCCCACAACCCTAGTTGTGGATTTAGTTACCCATATTAGCAAGAACACAATTCATAGTTTTAGTTGAAGAAATCATGAACTTACGTAAAGAGAATAATAAACCTAGAAATTCAACTTGAATTGCAAAGCCAAAATCTTCAAAACGAACTTAGGAAATCAATAATTGTTAGGTTTTCAATTAATCTCCCAAGTCACAAAGTAAAACTAGAATAATAATGTCTAACCCCCAAAAACGAGGTTTACATGCCCTATTTATCAAATACAAATCCTAAATTAAAAGGGAAACAAATTAAGGAAAGTTTGTTCAGGCACGCGTCTTCATTCCACGAGACTGACTTACGGACCATTGATGGATCTACGGTCCGTAAGTCCCTTCCGTCAACCAGGACTTAGAAAATATTTCAACTTCCAAAAATCAGCTTCTCTGAAGCAAACGACGGACTTGCAGTATGGACCGTAGATCAATCTACGGTCCGTCAATCCCCTCCATAGCTCCACACTTAGAATCTTCAAAAATTAGGTACTGGAACCCTCGCAGTATCAATCTACGGATCAATCCGTATGGTCCGTAGATCAATCTACGGACAGTCAATGGCCACCGTGGTTCCACACTTGGTCAATTTCCCTGATTCGTCTTCCATACCTTGTCTGCTGATCTACGGTCATCACCTACGGACCGTCAATGGACCTATGGTCCGTCGATCACCTCCGTGACTGCCCTTTTTCTGCATTTCTTTCAGCTGTCTCTATACTTCCGCACCTGAACATCTTTCCTGCAAAATACGATAAAAACACATAAAAACCAATACAAAAAGGCCCTAGACACACACAACTTGTAAGTGAAATGTATTATAAATACCGTATACTCACGGTATATCAGTTCATGAAAAGAATTATCCATCTCATGAATTGTAGTTAACGACAATAGTGTTTAGCCTAAAGATTTTAAGGAATTACTTATATGGTGTTCATATAAATATGTTTACCAACCCTAAGATGTTGAAGAAAATGTTCACTCCAAAGAATTTGACTATTTACCAAATGGGGTGACTTGAGTTATTGAAGGATTACGACATGAGTGTCCTTTACCTTTCGGGTAAGGCGAATGTGGTGGTGGATGCTCTTAGTCAACTATCGATGGGAAGTATTGCTCATGTTGAGGATTGTATGAAAGAGTTAGTTCATGCTTTTTATGGGTTGGCTCAATTGGGTGTTCGCTTGGTTGATTCTAGTGAAGGTAGTGTGGCTGTTCATAATGGTTCAGAATCCTCTTCTGTATCAGTTGTGAAAGTGAAGCTACTTGGTACTATTTTATTTGAAGAAGTCAGTTTCCAAAAAATTCATTGAGGCTTTCTCCCAAGGGGAAATGGTGTCCTTCGATATCAAGGTCGATTGTGTGTTCTGATTGTTGATGAGTTGAGAAATTAGATTTTGGCAAAAGCTCACAATTCTTGGTATCCTATTCACCAGGGAGTTACCAGTGATTTTTAAAAAGTCTATTGGTGGAATGGAATGAAGAAGGATAATTTGGAATTTGTAGCTAAATGTCAGAATTGTCAACAAGTGAAAGTTGAGTGTAAAAAACTGGGTGGTTTGGCTCAAAACATTTGTATCCCTACATGGAGTCGGAAGATTTGAATATGGACTTCATTACTAGGTTTACCTCGCACTCATCATCAGTTTGATTCGATTTGGGTTATTTTGAACCAAATGATGTAATTAGTTCACTTTTTTTCTGTTAAGGCTTCATTTTTAGCAGAGGAGTACACCATTCTTTATGTTCGAGAAATGGTGAGGTTGCATGTAGTTCCATACCCCATTATCTCCAATTTTGGTACTCAATTTATGTCTCAGTTTTGGAAGTCATTTCCAAAAGGTCAAGATACTCAAGTGAAACTTAGCACGACCTTCCATCCTCAAACCGATGGACTAGCCTAGCGTATTATCCAGACCTTAGAAGATATGTTAAGAGTTTACTTGATAGAATTCAATGATAGTTGGGATGATCATTTTCCATTGATTGAGTTTGCCTATAATAATAGCTATCACTCGAGTATACAAATGACTCTATTTAAGGCTCTCCATGATAGGAGGTGTAGGTCTCCTATTGATTAGTTTGAAGTTGGTGAGGTTGCTTTGATAAGGCCTGAGTTAGTGCATGGGGCTATGGAAAAGGTTTGACTCATTCACGAAAGGTTGAAAGCGTCTCATAGTCGACAAAATTTTTATTCCGATGTTAGAAGAAGAGAGCTTGAGTTTAAAGTTAATGATTGAGTCTATGTGAAAATTCACCTATGAAGGGTATGATGAGGTTTGGAAAGAAAGGGAAGCTTAGCCCCCACTATGTGGGCTCATATCAGATTCTAAGACGTATTTGTAAGGTTTCTTATGGACTTGAGTTCCATAATGATTTAGCATCGGTACATCCGATATTCCATATCTCTTTATTGAAGAAGTGTTTTGGAGATCTGACATCCATTGTACCTTTGGAAGGTTTTGAATTAAAAGAAAATCTTTCTTAGGAAGAGGTTCTGATTGAGATTTTAGACCGAAAAGTCTAGAAGTTGAGAAATAAAGAAGTCTCTTATGTGAAGGTTCTTCAGAGGAATCAATTAGTTGTGGGTTACTTTGGAGGCCGAAGCCGATATGATGTCCCATTATCCTCACCCCTTTCCCAGTACTACTACTCTAGCTTAAGGTATTACCTCTTTATGGTTCATTCTTTTGGAATCATGCATTTTAGTCATTCCCATGTTTCCATATGCATGCATGTTCATGAAAAAAAACTTGATTTTGATGCTATGATTTAGCTTGGAGTGATTATCCATGTTTATGTGCATTTTGATGAGATTTACATTCATGTTGGATTGTTAGTTTCTCCCCTACTCTATTCATGCTGGTTTAGTCTCATTCGAGGACTAATGTTCTCAAGGGGAAGATATTATAGCACCTTAGAAATTGGAAAAAAGGGAAGGACTTCAAGTTTTAACTACTAGTTGTGTTTTATGAGACTAGTCTACGGTTTGTTGAAACTTCTATAGGTTGTAGATGACACTCATAGTAATGAGGTTAAGTTTAGGAAGAATTCATGTTTCTAAAGTTCAACCTACGAGTGAACATGACAGATCATTTTTGGACTATGAGTCATAGATGGGTTCCGTAGAGGGTTCTAGACTTGGTAAAATTTTGAACTTGAACTTAGGTTTTACGAGTTGGCTCTACGAGTCATAGAAGGTTTGATTGAACGTAAGAAGGTCTTGTGGAAAGTGAAAGAATTTTGGATTTCTCAAGTTGGTTCTACGGTTTACAAGTACGGGTCGTAGGAACTTCTATAGACCATAGTTCTGAATCTTGTCCTATGCATTTTATACCTATACTATGTCGTTTTGACCCTAATTCTAAGACCTAGAACTAACTTTCAACTTCTAAATCTACCCAAGCCCTCTTATTCTCTCAAATCTTTAATTCCCATCCACATTTATCATCTTGAAATTCTCTCAAGCCTCAAGGAAGAAATCTAGGGTTCAAGCTTCAAGTCTCATTTTTCCTCCGTTGCTTTTGGGCTTTTATCATCAAGGTATGTGAGAATTCACCAATGGATTCCATTTATCCATTGGGTACCAAGAGATTTCAATTCTCCAATTCAATTTCATCAAAATTGGTTAGGTTTTTATCCAATTCTCTTGGATCCTAATTGTTATGATTCAATTTCTTGATTTTAATCTTATTTTCAATGAATTGATCCAATTACATGTTTTTCAATTGACTTCATTTGGACCGATGCATTATTCATGATTTTGACTATGGATTTGTGAAGATATTAGTTTATGCAGAAATCTATGAAATTGTGAATAATGATTTATGAAAGCAATGCATGATTATGAAAATAATATTTTATGAATTAAGGTTGCTTTTAAGATTAAAATCAATGAAATTGTGAAAGGTTTTCTCACATATTAAGAAATTATAATTGGTGAAAGCTTTTCTCACACATGTATGGATAATGATTTAAGGAGCTACTCTATAGTGATTTCTGCTTGGATTAGTAACTAAATTGTGATTTTTCATGTATGATGATATGTTTATGACTATGACTATTCCATTGGGATTTTACTTACCAATGAGAGGACATTGAGATGGAGGCTCTCGCATTAATAGAAGTTGAGTATCTAGTAGCAATCTCCTTGTCCCTAATTATGTGCCCCCATAGGACTGTCTTAGAAAGACATAGCTAGTGGATCCACCAAAGCTAGAAGTTCATGGTCCTTACCTTGGCAAGTAGGACATCACTTTTCGGTGTGGGAAAGGCACCAAATTCCATGTTATAACTCACATGGTCTATGTCGGTTAATGGTAATTATCCTACAAAATGAATTAAATTACTTTTAAAAGTTTTATTAAGATTTAATTATGATTTTCAAATGTGTTCATGATTTATGATTCTTATTTAAAGGTTCTACCATGTTTTAGCTTGGTCATGCGGTTAGGACCCAAAGTACAACCTAGACGTGACATGTCGTATAGAACCCCGAAAGGCCCTATACAAGCCACTTAGCATTAATCACACAAGATGATAGAATTTAAAGAATTCAAAATACAGTTTTATATTATAAAGAGTTTGACAAAAGCGAAAGTTTAACATAAGTCTCAAAGCCATCTATTACATCATAAGGAAAATTATTGGGAAATAACTCATACATCACATACAAAGTCTGAAAATGAAAATGACATGAAAGAAATAAACGACTCTTGACCCTCGGATCATGAGGACTCACCAATATGCAAAAGTCCAAAAAAATCGACTAGCCACGAGTATGGGGAATAAGAGCGTTGAACCCTACATTAGTGAAACAATGTAGGACAAAGTATGCATTAGTACATGGAATATACCAAGAATGATACCAATGCATAATAGTTATGAAATCATGCTAAAAGGATTTTGTATGACATGCAATGACCAAACTAATTCATAAAATAACATGTTAGAAAACATAAGTCGTAATCATGGCCAATGCAAGCTAAACATCTTATTAAACACTTGCGAGATACTTTAGAAAGTAACCTTAGTTCATTATTGTGAGAAGTTTAGCCTTATCCAACATCGACCATGTGAGCTATAACATGGAGTCCAGTGTCTGCCCCACACTAAAAAAGGGGTGTCATCACTTGCCAAGGTAAGAACCATGAGTCTGCGCTAAAGTGGATCCACTAGCTAATGTCTATCTAAGATAATCATCATATGGTGACACATAGTTTATGGGACATGGGTAATCACCGCTAGTCCACTCGGAGGTAAGCATGAATCCCTTGGAATAGTCATTAATTGTATTCATCTTATTATCCATGGAAAGACACAATTAAGTAGCCAATCCAAGATAGAGTTCATTAGAATAGTTCCTTAGTCTTGATTCAACTTAGGTGAGAAAACCTTTCAACCTTATGAATCCTTTTTGTGAGAAAAACCTTTCACAATAACAACAACAACAACATCGATGATTTACTCTCAAAGCAACGTTAAATCATTTACATCAATTTCATAGAAAGAACATGCATATATTCTTAAATTCATCTTTCATAGTTCATAAACTTCACCGTATGATCATAGTCTAGAAATCATGGATCATGCATGTGTTCATGTGAATTCAACTTTAACTCCTGTAATTACTTCAATTCATCATAAAAATATAGAAAAAAATCAATTGGATCATAATTGAAAAGAACCCATAAATATTAAACAAAACCCTATTTCTGATTGGAGAATCTAACTTGTAAAATTGGAGAACTTAGGAACTTTACGGAGGAAAAGACTTCATAGGTGAATACTATCATACCTCAATGATATTGAATGAGGTTAGTAATTACAATCTGCTAGCTACACATTTATATACAAAATACACCTTTAACCGACTATGACCTAATTGTAACTAACTGCTGATGTGTGCTAATCCCAACTAACTTCTGAGGCAACCTAGCTAACTGTTGACGTGGACTAAATATATCTCAATATCCCTCCTCAAGTTGGACATGAGACTAGCACAATCAACTTGTCTAATATTGCAGAGTGTTTAACTCCTGTGAGAGCCTTATTAGTGAGAATATCAGCTAACTGATCACTGGTTCTAATATGACGCAAGAAAATGAGGCCTTCTAGGATCTTAGCTCGTACAAAGTGACAGTCAACCTTGATATGTTTAGTTTATTCGTGAAAAATAGGATTTTTGGCTATCTGTAAGGCTGATTGGCTATCACAATAATTAGGAAAGGGACCATCTCTAGGTATAATGAGTTCTACGAATAGTCTATCCAGAAGGCTTGGACCTTGTAATCATCAGTGGAGGACATGAACAACCCCAATGTTGGATCCTTTTTGAGATACCTGAGCATGTGAAAAGCAATGAGGTTCTCTAGGATCCTGCTGAACTGGCTAAGATGTTGAACTACATATGCGTTGGGTCTGGTATGGGTTTTTCCTCACCTGCTTTGAGTTTGACAGTAACATCAAGAGGTGATGCAAGACCGAAATAGTGTGAGAAGGAATTGATTTCCAAACCTAAGAAATAATGCAACTTCCCTAAATCCTTTATTTTAAACTGATTATGAAGGAAACTTTTCAACTGCGCAATCTCTTCTAAATCAGTTCCAATGAGTAGAATGTCATACACATATATAACTATAAATACAATAGAGTATCCCTTGTTTCTATAGCACAATGAATAGTCATTAGTATAACCCATAGATCTTAGATTATCAGATGGTTTGGCATACCATTGTCTATTTGCCTGTTTCTAGCCATTAAGTGACTTATTCTGTTTGCAAACCAGTCCTTTGGTGTGAATGTCTAGTCCACGTAAACTTCCTCATGTAGTTCCCCACGAAGGAATGCATTGTTCACATCCAATTGGTAAATACTCCAATATTTCTTTACAACAGTAGCAATCAGAGCTCTCTCAGTAGTCGTTTTGATGACAGGAGAAAAAGTCTCAGTGTAATGTCATATACTCCGTAGTGTTTGAGTGTAGCCCTTCACAACTAACTTGGCTTGATATATCTCTATACTACCATATGCCTTGTGCTTGATTTTATCAACCCATCCGCAAGTTCATTTGTGTGCTTATACTAAGCTACAAGTCCTGATCTAAACTGTGCAAACATCCCCCTCCCCCCTCCCCAATTTCTTCCAAGAGGTTTCTTTCATAAAATCCTCATATCTTCCTTTGTGTAAAGGATTGAACAAAATAAAAACTATGAGTCCTGTATTTGAGAGTTTGAGCTTCATTGATTTGGATGATCTTTGGTTGTTAATCCTAATTTACGTTGGTTTAAGATATTCGATTCCTTTATATTCCAATACTCATGTGCCTTGGTGGGTTCAAAGCTAATGGAAGTTGAGATCGGATTGAAGTATCACTACAACAAAAACAACTTTTAATGGCAATAAATATAAACATTAATAAAGAATGTTAAAGTCTTTACCGGCATTAGTTAAGTGCCATTAGAACCAATGTCGCTAAAGGCTTTAGGGACATATACAAAGAGTACTAATTGCCACTAAAAAAATATATTTAGCGGCAATTAAGCTATTGCCGTTAATTAATTGCCCCACTAATAATCATTTTTGATGTACTGTATGTTCGTGCAACCAACATGTTTAATGAGATATTGTCCTTGGAAACTAACACAACTGAATCAAATGTATCTACATTCATATAGTGGTATTACATCTTGTTTGTCGTTAAGTGTTCATCTAGTATGTCGCGTCCCGAGCCTACACCCTGGATATGGCTCTAGCACTCGAGAACCATTGCTAGTCCCCAAGCGAACCCTTATTCTGGCTGACTACTTAGCAGAAGACTTAATCAAGCAATGATAGGCCCAAAACAAAATTAAATTTGTTAAACTCAAATACTCATCTCATAAAGTCTGGAAAATACTCAATAACAATATTTTTAGTTTGTTCAACAACTCAAAACAAATTAAATACTAAGTGACACCTTGAATCTTTTTATCTATGAAGCCTCTACTATTAAAGAAGGATGTCGGGAAAAGACCCACGACATCTCAAAACTACTACCTAGAAAGTAAATGTGAAGTCCTTTGGAATGCAAGGAGGCTCACCAAAAGCTAGTTGAAGTGTAGAGTGATCTCAACGAAGCGCCTGTTGATGATCCTGAACACCTGTATCTGCATCATAAAAATATGCAGCTTGAATGACTTCAGTACATTTAAATATACGAGTATGTAATATAACTTAAGCGAAATAACTGAATGAAAGGACTGCTATAGATAAAAATATACTCAAGCTGATGTATAGAAATAAAGGAGTCAAATTATTTAAAACTTTACAAAATACTTACTCATAGTTGAACTCAACATAATAAGTGATATATTAAAATATACTTTAACTCTATTGGGAGATTCTCTAACCGACAACTATCACTATGAGCTACGTGATGATACAACGTCTTACCCATGCTGCTAGAACTGTCATATATTGTGCCAGGGTATAGAACCTCTCAACTTAGTGGATCCACTAAGCAATAAGGATTCATCTAAAAAGTATGATCATTTACTCATGTTGGCAAGACATGTTTTATGAGGATTTTGAGTTGTCTAAACTCATCCCCATATCGGTGCTCAATGCTACTCCCAATAATATATATATACTCATGCTCAAATGTATAAAACATATTCTTTCTCTAGTTTGAGATAATTTCTCAAACTATCATCTTAAAAGAGGTAACTGCTATGAAATATATCTGAACTCATTAACTCATTTAGAAATCAAAGTTTCTCTGTTCTCAATGTAACAAAATAATACATTTGGGACTCCCCAGTTCCCTTAAACTTCACTAAAAAATTCTCTTTAAACTCCACTCAAACTCTACTTTACTTTCTCATAAAAAATAGTTTAAAACAAATGTTTATTGTGATTTGATCATTGATGAATTGGGAAGTCTTACTGCGTAAACATTAATGAGATATCTAGATGTCATAATACTCACACATTGATGACATACGTGACTGTCATACTAATCATGAATCATAGTTCTCTTCTCAATGTAAAAATATTATTCTTGGAACCATTTGTGTTCCCTTAAACTCTTCTCAAAAGGTACTTTAAAATACTCTTGCTCAAATCTTGGTTAAAACTCTTTCTCAAAACCTTTTTATTATTTCTTAGGAAATAAATTTAAGACAAAAATGTTTGCTTTAAAAGATTCTCAAAAATTATGACTAAAATAGGGTTCATGCTGAAATATAGACATGAACAAATCAGCTCAAGGATCTCAATGTATAATAATATATATAACAACTCATGATCAAGTATTTAGAACTTAGAATCAATAACATAACTCATATCAAGAATTATCGAAACAAAGGTATAACTCTAGATTAAACTTTTACTGACTGAATTGAAATGTAGGGCGTGTCACTATGAATAACCTTACATACCTGGAAAAACAAAGTTTTTGAAGAATCTTGTAGAAGAACTTGATTGGAAGACTTGAAACCCTAGCTTGAAAGAGAATAATCAAGAAAACCTTTCTTGAGATTCTTGAATTAGTTTCTTGAAAACTCTATGACTAATATTATGATTTTCACTGATGATTCATAATTGTATGAATGAATTTGAGTTGGAAAGAATGGAATTTTTGGAGAAGGACTTACCTTGAAGAAGAATCTTGAAAAAGATTGAAAGAATTTTGAATGGAATTCCTATGCTTTGATTTTTCCTTAGGGTTTGAAAGAGAAGAGAATGAGATTAAGGAATGAAAACTTAATTGTTTTGGGTCTTATATTAGTCAAGAAATTAGTTTAGGGTTTTCTTATAGGTAAAAAGACAAAAAAAACATCTTTTAATGTTTTTCTGTCGACTAATTCGTCACTGCACTGTATTAGATTACTAAAATGGTCATAAATTTTTACTTGAAACTCGAATTGACTCGAAATGAGTGGCTTTAAAAAGAAGATTCAAATACTTTTAATTTGATAGTTTATGGGCCACTTAAATCTTTATATTATAAGAGATATGGTCATTTGAAGTTGACCCAAGTTGAGTCTTACATCAAAACTTAATCAGTAAGGAAACTTTCAACTCAACTTTGTGCTCAGAGATTCTTGTGACCGTAGTTCATCTCCAAATCCATTCTCACACTAAAGATTTTTCCTTTACACATGAGCAATTTAAGAATCACCCTATGCGACCTCACATTTAAATAAAAAAATGGTTCGGGTCTTAACTTAGAAATTTTCGGGATGTTACATAGTAGTATTTTTTCAATAATTTTGGAGTGAACAATTTCCCTCAATTTCCTTTCAAGTTTGACAATTTGTGTTGAATATTACTCCTCATTGTCTATGAAGGGAGTTATATCTCATTCGGGAAATCTTATAACGTTGATCCATTTTTTTTCAAGAACATAAATTTGGAAATACGGTGCGATCCTATCCCACGTTGGCTACATGGTTTATGGGGTTAGGGGTTATCTAAACTCTCAGTCACATCGATGCTCAATACTACTCTGTAAAATATAATATTGTATGCTTATGTAAAAGTACTCTCTATATTGAGATAATTTTTCAAAACACCTCTTTAAGGGGTAATTGAAGCTGTACTAAATCAATTTGAAAACTCTTATACTTTTCTAAAAATAGTACTCTTTTTTCAATGTAAAAATGATACATTTGGAACCATCTAAGTTCCCTTAAAATTTTCTGAAAATAGTACTCTCTTTTCAATGTAAAAATGATACATTTGGAACCATCTATGTTTCCTTAAACTTTTCTGAAAATAATATTTTAAAACTATCTCTTGAACTCACTTTAATTCTCAAAAGTAATGTAAGAAAATACTGGCTCAAAAATACTTTTAGAAGAAAACTCAATATATATATGGTTCATGTGGAACTACAAGCATGTACAACAATTCAAGAATATTAAAGCATAAAATATTGCAATTCATAATCAAGAAATCAGAATATGGAATAAGCACACAATTCGTACCTAGAATTTCATGGAAACTTTGGATAGAATACTTGAGTGAACTTTTACTGACTGAAATTAGATGTAGGGTGTGAGGAAGAACTTAGTCCATCACTATGATTAGCCTTACATACTTGGAAGAACAATATTCTTGGAGAAACTCGAAGAAGACGTTTGAAAACCCTAGCTTTCTCCTCTTGGATCGTTGCCCTAAGACTTGGAAGTGTTAATGACAGTAAATGTCAATTAACATTGTTTAGAACCTTATTTAGGGTGTAAAACGTCAGGGTTTAGGCTTAAAAGGGGTAGGAAAAGACTAAAATAACCCCTCTTTAAGACTGCCACATAGACTCTACGGACTGAACTATGGTTATGACTTTCTACAGACCGTCGTGTTGGTCCGTAGAACCCACGAGTGGTTTCTGCGGCCCGTAGGACTTTCTACGGTCCGCACATCGGCCTGTTGAACTTGTACTTCAACAACTTTCTGAAATTTACCTAAGTCCAATTGAGCTATGAATTTCAGAGGTGTAACACGAAGTGAAAAATATTAATTAATTTCCTTAAAAAATAAATCGTGTAGGGGTATATATTTTATCCTTCTCACACATTTTTTTTTTTACTTCGTTGATTCAGAGCTAATCTGGATTTATTATATTGATGGTCAATTTATTTTTAACTCACTTTCATGTAAAATTTATCATAGATGCCTGGATTTTTTTTACGAATACAAAAAATAAATAACAAAATAGCTGCAAAAAATAGTTTAAAATTTTTTTCTTAAATTTTACTCTTTCTTCGTCACACTTTCTTCTTTTTATTTCTCATATTTTTACACTAAAAAATGAAAAAAAATTAAATAAGAATGAGAAACTCAAATAATAATAAGTAAATAGATTTATAAGGGAGATATTTAAAAATCAAATTAATCGTTGAATTAAAGAAGTCAGGAAAAAAAATCACGTGCTCTAACTTTGAAGGATCATATATTTCCCTACATGGAATATTTTAAAAATATAAAGTCAAAAAAATAATATAAAACCCTTAAAATTAAATTGTGCTCTAATTTCTTCTTTGCCCCATAAAGTAATATTATGTTGTCACTCTTCTATTGGAAATCAAATTATAGAACCGTTACCAAGTCAAGCTAGAAAAACTTTATACATGAGGTCCAAGCTTTATTTATATATATATTATTTAAAATTGGTTAAATTTTGAGAACTCAACAGAGTTGTGAATTCCTGGCTTCTGATATATTATTTTTAGAGTTACCATATGATATCGTCTCGAAAATCCTATCTTGTCTAAATGTGAAAGACAGAGCAACAACTTGTCTTGTTTCGAGAAATTGGCATCACATGATAAAATCATTGTGTGATCGCAGATTTATACGTAAATGTCCTACAAAGATGTACTCTGGATACTGCAATTGCTATCCATTATATGTCTTGATTTCTGTGGAAAGTGCTCTACCCTCTTCACTGTCATCAAACTCGATGCAGACTATAATACTACGGAAATCTATTTGTTACTACCAACTTCCTCTGCTTTCTTCAAAGTTTCCCCTATAGTTTTCAAGTCGAAATTATTATCCGTTCTTCATTTAAAATTGTGTGAAATTAATGAGAATGATATTAAGGAGCTTCCTTGTTTGAAAGAGAACCGTTTTGATCAAGTTTGTATATCTCCCACAATTTTCTCCAAACTTATCAGCATGTGCCCTTCAATTATTGACTTAACTTTTATAGATTGTACCTCCCTAATTTCCGTCTCGGTGCCTGATATGAATCAACTTAAAAAGGTTCATGTAGGTTGTGCATATGTAAACAAAATAGAAATAAAAGCTCGAAATCTGCTCGAGTTTCACTTGTTTAATTCACCAGCAGAACTGGAAATTGATTTGTGCGCTTGTACTAAGATGCAAGTCCTGAATCTAAATTGTGAAGAGGTTTGCTCAGTATTCCCGTGCCTAACATCCTTATCCCTTCATTTATGTAAAGGATTGAATAAAATCAAAATTATGAGTTCTGTATTGGAGAGTTTGAGCTTAATTAATTTGGATGATGCTTTCATTGCTACTCCCAATTTAGGTTTATTCAACCTATTTGATTCCTTTAAATTCCCAAACTCATGTGCATTGGTGTGTTCAAAGCTAATGGTAGTTGAGATTGGATTGAAGAATGTTCGTGCAACCAATAGGTTTCTCGAGATGTTTCCCTTGGGAACTGAAACAACTGAATCAAAGGTATGTACATTCATATAGCTAAATTATGTTGGTGTTTACTCTGAGTTATTCGAAACTTATTAATGTGCCCATAGATAATACTTCTTTCCATTCAAGTTTGTCAACTTGTGTTGAATATTACTTCTCGTTGTCTATGAAGGAAGTGTTAGCGAAAAATTACAAGATAATAAAATTGCAAAATTACAATTGAAAATAAAATGAAGACACAAAAATCTCTTCAGGCTGAGGGGCGGATATCTCGCTCTCTTTAAGGAGTGCAAGCCCACTACAGTAAATGTTTTCACCGAACAAGCAATAGTCCTTCTTGACTTGTTCCCTACAGGATACACAACAGCCTAATCACAAAATATAACTCAACAACTATGGACAAGATTTGAGTCCAAAGCTTCACAAAAAGAACACTTCCCTTCAACTAATAAAAACTCTCTTTTTGACAAACTTTATGCACTCTCTATTTTCTTGTATGTTGTGTGTCCCAAACCAAATGAAGATCACCACTATTTATATTAGAAGAAGTCTTCCTAGTAATGAATAGGAAGATAATGGTGTAGTAAATAGTGAGGATAAATGTCCTAGAGGTTACATATGTTAAATAGGTTACAAAGAATAATGGAGGAAGAATAATGAAGAAGTAACAAAAGTTTTTCTTGGTTGAATGGTCAAGCCAACCGTTGGTGACATGCAAATAATTAGTAACATACACAGTAACTCCAAAAATGGAGTAAAGCTATGCAGTAACTCCAAAATGGAGTAATGCACTAAGCAATCAATAATTCTCATTAATTCTGTAGCACACGAGAAAGTCAACCAAACGGCAACATTTTAACCCCAAAAACTAAGCAAATTAATATTATAGATTATTAATATTAAAATGCTAACACAAACCAACAATTCCCCACTCATTTTAATATTATATTAAAGAGTCTATCAGCTGAAGGAAGACTATCATGCATAATGAATGTGTGTTCTGCATTGAACCTCCACTTAGTGAAACAACAATTTTTACTCCAGAGTCGTAGTGGTCTCAGACTTGAACTATGACAGCTTGAGGGAAATAAAATATCACTGTCCACACATAATAATCAAGGTGTTCACATGAGCTTTAAAGCGAGCATGTTACGGCCTTGTGCTATCTCATTTTGATGAGTGCATTTGAGAATAAGCCCAATTCTCATAGGAAGCAACCTACTTCCACACATCACATAGGTGAAATCTGTCGAGAGTGCTCCTGTAAGCTTAACACTCCACCCATACGGGCTACAAATATTCATTAAGAGTTTTATCAACTCAACCTTCACAAATCACTACAGAAAACAATGCACTCACATCATAGGGAGGGAATAAAAATAGTGCATTTTTCACAACAAGTCATCATATGATTAGTTTTTCCCTTTGAACCTGGTTATAGGATCTCTAGTCCCCAGGTTTGGTTTCCTCATATATGACTCAAGAATTTATAGGCTTCAATCCCATCCCCCTCGATGTGCTCCAGACCTTTTCTCTTGTTAAGGCCTTAGTAAGAGGATCTGCAAGATTATCACAAGATTTGACATAATCAACATTAATGGTACCATTTGTCAAATACAATCTTACATTGTTGTGTTTCCTCCTTATAGGTCTGAGTTTACCATTGTAATAACGGTTTTGAACTCTACCAATCGCAGCGGTGCTATCACAATGAATTAAAATAAGAGGAATTGGTTTTTCAAAATAAGGTATTTGAAATAATAAATCTCTTAACCAATTCGCTTCGTCACTAGCTCATGAAGATAAAGCAAAGAGTTCAGCCTCCATGGTAGAATTGGCAATTATTGTTTGCTTTTTTGATCTCCAACAAATAGCACCACCACCCAAAGTAAAAACATATCTAGTGGTAGAACATGAATCACCTAATAAAGTGTTCCAATCTGCATTAGAAAAGCCTTCAAGTACAACATGATATTTTTTATAGAACAAATCACAATTTTTTGTCCCAATTAAATATCTCATAACTCTTGTTATAGCATGCCAATGTTCATTACCTGACTTGCTTGTAAACCTTCCAAGTACTCCTACTCCATATGCAATATCAGGCCTAGTGCAATCAGTCACATATCTCAAACTTTCGATTATGCTAGCATGTTCCTTTTGATTTATTACATCATTTTCACTTTCATCAGAAAATAAGTGAACACTTGAATCAAAAGGAGTTACAACATGCTTACAATCAGGAAAGTTATATTTTTTCAAATTTTTTTCAACATAATGTGATTGGTCAAGGAAAATTCCATCACATGTTCTTGTTATTTTTATTCCAAGAATAAAATTTGCCTCACCAAGATCTTTCATATCAAAATGGCTTCTAAGAATATTTTTAGTTTCATCAATAACATTCATATTAGAGCCAAAGATCAATAAATCATCAACATATAGGCAAATAATCACATGTGAATTCTAGGCCTTCTAGTTGTTTTAAACCTTTTGCAACTAGTCTAGCCTTATATTTATCAGATCCATCCGGTTTCAACTTTTTTCGTAAGATCCACTGTTGACACCCAATTTTGACCGACCTTCAACCCTTTTTAAATGCTATTCGATTAAATACATATTTTTAAAAACATATTTCGAGTTTAAAATTTTAATTGATTTTGTCTAAAATTATATATTTTAGTATGCATGATTCATAAAAAATATTGTAATTATTATTAAATTATTTTACTATTAATAAAGCCGATTAAACTCGAAATAATTATTTTACATATTTTATTCAAAGGTTTTTAAAACTGAGTTGCGCTTAATTTATATAAGAATATTATAATATTTGTAGTATTATAATTGAATAGCATTTCTTAAAGTTTCTTCAAAATCATTTAACTCATAGCCTGTTTTATTCTAATTCCTTTCAATTCTAGCCTAATCAATTCCCAATTTTATTTCAATTATAGCCATCCTTTCATTTCAATTCTAGCCACTGTGATTTCAATTTTAGCCTTGATTCAGATGCCAAAAGATTCAATCTCATCCATCCTTTTTTTAGTCATCCATCAAAGTTAATCTTAGCCGTTGGTTTCAATTAAATCAATGGTCCAGATTAAATCTACCTAACCTTCCATTTTTAATTAAAAGAGACCAAAACCATATCTTCTTCTTCATTCATTCTCTCTCTCAAGAGGACCAGCCGCCTCCTCTCTATCCTCTTTCCGGTGAAACCAGTAGCAGCCGGTGAGAACTGACCAGGCAGCACCGTCTCTCCCCTCTCCTCCTCCCTTCTTCTTCTCCGCCTCCCTTCTTCTTCTCCGCCTCCTTTTCCTCCTCATCTGACCAGCAGCCACGCGATGCCACCAACGAACAGATCTGGACGGCGCAAGAACCAGCAGCAACGCCCAGTGAGGCGCACTTGAGCAGCCACCAACGCAACCAGCAGCTGCCAGCAGCACTGGACAGCAGCTGCCAACAGCACTGGACAGCAGTGCTTGGCGAGACACACAACACCAGCAGCTGCCAGCAGCACCGGACAGCAACACCAGCAAGCAACAGCTCCGAGAACAGCACCTCACTCCGCCTCTTTCTTTTTCTGCCAAGAACCAAAGTAAATATTGAGTATTATAATAAAGACGGATCTTACGGATCCGTCCCAGGTACATTTTTCTCTTTTTTTTAAAGCTTAAATATTTTATGCATGTTAATATGAAGATGAAACCTATAGGTCGTTTGGCTTACTGTTCTTTAAGATTTAGAATTTGATTATATGTTAGTTGATTATATGTTAGTTGTTAGTTCTTAAATTAGCTTCCTTCCGCTCAATCCCAGTATATATATTGTTCTTGATCTTTGTCTTTATAATGTGGTCACCATCTGCTAGTGACAGAACTGTGATGGAGGCTAATTGTATGCATTAAAGTCATTGGTTTCTTATTGATTATGAGCTGGATTTCTTGACTCATTTTTTTTCTTGTGATGAGATTGTGATATTTGATTGTCCTTAGTTGTCTCTAAACTGATTATAGTTCCTTTCTTAAACCAATTTGTGTATATCTTTTATTAATCGGACTGTGATTTAGGCTTCGTCAATTAATTGTGGCTATTGGTTTTGCCTACATAAGTGGTAATATGAGTGATTGCTTTGCCTTCCATCCATGCTCTTGTTTTAACAATATTCAGACTCCTAATTCGTTCTGGTACATAATTATTTATTTGATTGTGGACATCTTTCATCCTAATTTGAAAAGTTAGTAATTCATTAATTATGGTAATTAGCATATCACCGGTGTGTTTAGCATGATTAGTATCCATGTTGCTAGTGATTATTTATGGTAAAAATATCATATCAATTATTTTCTTTTCCTATTCAACTTTAGACAGATTCGTGCATTCTTACTTTGGAAAAGTTGAGTTATTTTCATGTTTTGATTGGCTACCTTTTACTTTTATAAGGAAATAATATAGTGTAATGGTAAGTGGAAAATTAATAAGTAAAAGTGTGTACTACTTCTTTCCTTATAATCTTCTATTGTTGATTGTAATATTAGTTGATAGTTGCTGTAAATTGATCCCCTTTCCCTTAATATTGGTCCTGACTGATTCTTACTTGTTTATTTATGGTAATCTAATATTAGGTGAATTTTTGACTTAAGGTAAATTTTACTTTTATGTGCTGGTCATTGCTCTTGGCTTACCGTTTTATAATTGATATTCCTTGTCTTATTTAGCTGCTTTTATATTTGGTAAAAGTAAATTAAAAATAAATCTGATTCAACTTTTAAAATAAGGAAAATATTTTAATTATTCCTTTTCATCTTCCTTTCCTTACTTGCCCATACCTAGTGACTATAAAAAAGACTCTCATAATCATACATCGGGACCTCTACACATTTTACTCACATCCGAACTTGCTCACATACTCTAATTCTAAGAAAAGAAAAGCATATTACTTTCTACTTAAAAGAAAGGTTTTTCCGGTGAACATTCAAAGTGCTATCTTTACTCGGTATTGCTGTGTTCGGGTCTAGTAGTGGATCAAGTTTGTCTTCATTGTTGTTAAACATATATTCTGCTTAACCGGTTAGTTGTTTCCTCCCTTAGTTTAATTCTCCTCCCACATTGATTAGGAATATTGTTGTGTGTTTAAATGAATAAAAGGGAAACATCCGAATTAGTTCTCTTCACCTTTTCTCCTATGTGATATTATGAGTGGTTTGCTTAAATAATTGTGGGTCTACATGTATATGAATAATATTTTATTATGCATATTTACTTTTATATGTATCTAGTGGTATTGTTCTTTTGTCTTAGTAGGATCTTGATCTAAAGGTTCAAGATTTAGAAGAGTTGCCAGACGAGCCGAATTTACTTAATTTATATATATATATATATATATATATATATATATATATATATATATATTATTGTTCTTGTAATAATTTGTATAAACTCCTAACTCTAATTCTCTCTATATATGATATAACTTGGGGGGATCGTCTAAGGGGAGGGGGGATTTTTACGTGCTACTTGTTTATTTTATTTTTATGCTGAAGATATTTTGTTAATTGTTTTATATGTTATATGAAGGTGGAAAGCATGCCTATAGGATTGTGTTTTGGATGAAAATCGTTCCTATTCTAATAATTTCACTCAAGAGCGGTCTAAAATAAAATAAGTTACTTGTCGCTTGTCCACTTTAGTGTAAAATTAATTATGTAATTAAATACTTTAACTGCCCATCATAATTTGCTTTAGATAACTTGTATGATTGCCCTCTTGAATTAATAATATCTAAATAATGTATGGCTACTCCTTGCTTCACTTACTCAATTTAAGCTACTCAATATAATAAAATGAACAAACGTGTGATTATTGTCTCTACTTATCAATAATTCTGTCATTTTAGAAACCATGTCAATAGGGATTCAAGTAATTTTAAAACATATTATATGAGTATAGTATTTATGCATATAGGTTTAATAGCTCTAATACATGCCTAAGATAAGAAAAATAATCTCAGCTTGTGCACTTAGATAAGTATGTCTATAGGAATTACTAATTCTTATTCGGGTTGAAATATTACGCACATAGACTTCATTAGATTTATTTAGCATTAGTGCTTATAGTTGTAAATAACTTTCTGCATACTAGTCAATTGTACGGTAATTATAGACCACTGCCTAAATTTCTAGAATAAAAAATAAAATAAAATCAGTATATAAATTTTGTGATGTATGTGGATTGTTTGCTTACTTAGAAATCATGCCCATTAGGATTTAATAAATAAAATAATTTTGACTAATCAATAAATATTTTCAGCATGTTTAATTAACCTTAGGATGTTAATAATTCTAGTGTGCTAATAACTAAATAAAGTCTGCCTATGACGGTTTTCTATATATTTAAGAGAAAATCAGCGTACTATTTTCTCAATTTAAATTTGAAATGTTTTAAAACAAAATCTACTCCTAATTAAAATCTGTTACTACTTTATAATTATTTTCTGCATCTACTAAACTGTTGCCATTTAAAATAAATTTCACATAATAGTCTAATCCGCTACTACATTAATAACAATCTTTTTGCATAAACTTGCCACTTCAGATACTTGCTGCTCCTGTTAAATCTGCTCCAAATATCTAATTCCCTACAGCGTAATTAACTGTTTCACCATTTGAAATCAGTTAATGGTCATTTTCTGCATATAATAAATTAACTGTTACTTGAAATTATTTTCTGTCATAATAATTATAGCTGCTACTGTTTTTTTTTTTTTTTTATGTTTTTGCATCTGTGATCACTTTTTCGCTGTGCTTTTAAAAATCCAATCAGTAAAATTAAAATCGGCCTTTTTGTAATAATTTTCTGCAACCTTTTAAATCAGTCTAATAAACTGCTGCCACTTGAAATAAATACTTCAGCATTAGTCATTTGCTATTACTTTCAATTACTTTTGCTCTTTTGCATTATTATAAAGTTCCCACTTTAAATCAATTACTAATTAAATCAGTCTAATATGTTTTACCTGACTTATAATATTTTTGTCCTTTTAAAATTAATTTGTTATTATATTGAGTGTTTGCTTGTCTGTGTACACTCTTTAGCATGCGACCTTTTCACTAATTATGTGTTGTTTGCAAGCATGTTAAATGAAGGTCCTATTTGTTTGACTTGGTGTCTAGGAGGGCCTATTATATTTTGTTTTGTCTAAACCTTCCTAATAGTAGTCCAATGCCTCTTGGACCTTAAGCGGGGACGATAGGCACCTTGTAGAGACGAAAGCATGCGGTGGAGGGGTAGGGGTAGTTTAGGCCCTATGGAGATGATGACATTGACTCGGTCTAAATGACAAACCTTGGTTTTGTCTGTCCCTACGAGAAATCGACCGAAATAAAGAAAAGTCGAGTGCTGATCCTAAAGTCCTTCAGAGTCTCCCTTTCCTTTTCTTCCTTTACTTGTTATAATTATTTGGGGTAGTTTAATAAAAATAAAAGTGTTTATTCTATCTAATTGTGCAAATTTCTATCCCCTCGCTCATCTCTTTATTTATTGTGTAATATTTATTTATTATGTTATCACTTAGTCTCGCATGCCTATCTAATTAACTAAAATAATTAAAGTGTCTTTAAATGCTTAATATTGTTATCACCTAGTTTTCGCATGCTTAATTAATTAAATAAATAATTAAATTGATTTTAATTGTTTAATATTAGTTATCACCTAGTAATCATGTTTAATAAATAACCAATAAATGAAGTGACCTTAAATGGTACTTGTAAGTTGTAACCCCCACATAAATTGCATAAGATACGGACGGGACCCACATTTGTGGACCTCGAGAGATGCCTAACACCTTCCCCTCGAGGTAACTTGAACCTTTACCCTGATCTCTGTTTCGTTGACCTTAGTTAGATTTAGTTAGGTTAGATAGGTGTCCTAACGCACCTTAATTCGTTAGGTGGCGACTCTTCAATCCTCCAAAGCCCAAAAGAGTTGTTAGGTCGTGCACCAAAACCCGTTTTGAGAAAAACGGGGCACGACATCCACTTGCAACCAATAGTTTTACAATCCGGTGGTAAATCAACTAACTTCCAAGTTTTATTAGAAATTAGATATTCCATTTCATCATTTGCAGCTTCTTTTCAAAAAATAGAAACATTTGAAGATAATGCTTCTTTCAAAGTGAGAGGGTCATCTCCAACATTAAACACATAAAAATTAGGACCAAAATCTTTTTCTACTCTAGCTCTTTTACTTCTTCTTAACTCAAAATCATTAACTTCTTTATTTTTCAAAGTAGAAGTAGAAGAACTAGGCAGTGACAAAATATTTTGTTCAATCCTTTGACCCCCACTATTTTTAGAATCAAAAGAAAATTTATTCTCATGAAAAATAGTATCACCCGATTCTATCACAATATTATCTTCAAGATTAAAAAATCTATAGGCTGTACTATTTGAAGCATAACCAAGAAAATCTCAAGTAGTAACTTTCTTACCCAATTTTGTAATCTTGGGATCCATTAGCCTCACAAAGGCTAGACAACCCCAAACTCTTAGATATTCCAAACTTGGCTTGTAACTTTTCCACAATTCAGAAGGTGTCAATTTTGACTTTTTATGAGGCACACAATTTAACACATAACAAACAGTCAAAATAGCTTCACCCCATAAATTTAAAGGTGCATATGACTCAATAAACATGACATTAGTCAATTCAATCAAAGTTCTATTCTTCCTTTCCGTTACACCACTAGATGAAGGAGAATAAGGAGGAGTAGTTTCATGAATTATTTCCAATGATCTAACAAAAGAATTAAACTCATTTGATTCATATTCACGGCCTCTATCACTTCTAATTCTTTTTATTTTTCTTCCAAACTGATTTTCAACCTCATGGAGATAAGTTTTGAAATTTTCAAAAGCATCACTTTTGTTTTTCATCAAGTAAACATATGTAAACTTAGAAAAATCATCAATGAAAGTGATAAATTATCTATTACCTCCACGAGTTAAAATTCCACCAAGTTCACAAATATCAGTATGAACTAATTCTAACAAATCAGTTTTTCTTTCAACTTGAAAATGAGGTATTTTAGTGATTTTGGCTTTACTACAATCCTCACACTTTTCAAAATTCTTTTTAATCATTGGGATTAATTCTAAACTACTCATGATTCCAACATAACGATCATTAATATGACACAAACGAGCATGCCAAAAATTGGTAGAAGAAAGCCTATAAACAGAAGTAGAAACTTTATTCATTTCAACATTCAGTTTAAATATCTCATCACAAGCATACCCCTTTCCCACAAAAATACCCTTCTTCACAATTACATATTGATCAAATTCAATAATCTGTTTAAAGCCTGCTTTATTAAGAAGAAAATTAGACATCAATTTTTTTCTCATGGAAGGAGTATAAAGTACATCTTTCAAAGTTAACACCCTTCTGGAGGTAAAACACAATTCGACATCTCCCCTTTCCAAGCACTTGAGTAGTATGTGAATCACCAAGCATGATGGTTTCGAGCTCCTCAAAATGAGTATATTTTTTAAACTAGTCTTTGTCATAACAGACATAATGGTTTGCACCAGAATCAGCCCACCATCCATCAACACTGTCAACCATGTTTATGTCGGTAATTACCGCCACAAAAGATTCTTCGGTAACGTTTTCCTAAGGGTTAGGACCACGTTTGTGAAATCAACAAAATCGAGAAATATGTCCACTCTTGCCACAAACAAAGCACGGTCCCTTATCTTGAACTTGTTGATTTTGTGCTTGGTTATTTTCATCATTATTTTTCTTGGGAGGTCTACCATTATTTTTCTTGATTATTTTCTTCTTAGGCTTCAAAGAAGTATTTTTGTGAGTTTCAAGAGTAGCATTATTTGAAGTAATTAAATTAACCTTCGTTGTGATGTTGCTCCCTTCTGTTTGTAAAAGTGCATCTTGGCCCCTTGCCTCTTCACAATCATACTTTACCATTTTCTCATGATGAGAAATAAGTTCATTATCCATGGAGGTGTCATCAACTTTATTAGGATTCTTCTCAGTTAACACATAAGAAACATTGAGAAGACTTAAGTAGAAAAGTACTGTACCCTTCCATCTTTTGAAATGGTTACCATTGAACTGAAATGACTTGTTAAGGTCTCCCATCTTGACATCCGCGGTTTTTTCAATTGTAGCCATTAGTGAATCTCCTTAAAACTGTTAGTGAAAAAATTACAAGATAATAAAATTGCAAGATTACAATTGAAAATAAAATGAAGAAACAAAAATCTCTTCAGGCTGATGTGCGGATATCTCGCTCTCTTTAAGGAGATTCAAGCCCACTGCAACAAATGTTTTCACCAGTTTAGCAGTAGTCCTTCTTGACTTGTCCCCTCCAGGATACAACAACCTAATCACAAAATATAACTCAACAACTCTGATTAAGAGTTGAGTCCAAAGCTCCACAAAAAGAACACCTCCCTTCAACTAATAAGAATTCTCTTTTTTGACAAACTTTATGCACTCTCTATTTTCTTGTATGTTGTGTGTCCCAAACAAAATGAAGACCACCACTATTTATACTAGAAGAAGTAGCAATGAATAGGAAGATAATGGTGTAGTAAATAGTAAAGATAAATGGCCTAGAGGTTACATATGTTACATAGGTTACAAAGAATAATGGAGAAAGAATAATGAAGAAGTTCCAAAAGTTTCTCTTGGCTGAATGGTCAAACCAACCGTTGGTGACATGCAAAGAATTAGTAACATACACAGTAACTCCAAAAATGGAGTAATGCTATGCAGCAACTCCAAAATGGAGTAATGCACTAAGCAATCAATAATTCTCATTACTTCTGTAGCACACGTGAAAGTCAACCAAACGGCAACATTTTAACCCCAAAAACAAAGAAAATTAATATTATAGAATATTAATATTAAAATGCTAACACAAACAAACAGGAAGTAATATCTCATTCGGGAAATCTTCCAAGTAACGTTGAACCATTTCGTATCAAGAACAGAAATTTGGAAATACTCATGTTGCAGATACCAAGATATGAATCTCTGATTGATGAATTGTTTAGTTACTACCATTCGCAGACTTTGCTAGTAAGAGTGGATTCAGATGCACTAAAGTATAATAACTTTATACAGGTATACCGCAATGTTATGACTTCATTCTTTACTTTAATATTTTCCTATCTTCAATTAATGTCTTTCTCCGGTTTTCCATTGTACTGATAATATTATGAATATGTAGGTTCTATTAGACGAACCAAAAGACTCGGAAAGGGAATCAGAAAGAAGCAAGAGATGTATACATAGTAATAACATGTGCTGGCGTAATTTCTTGAAAGGTTTTAAAACCCTCGAATCAACTACAACACAACACATCTTGGAGTTCCAATGGTAATTCCCTCATATTACTATTTTGTTTTGTTTTTGCTTAACATTGACAATAGAATGAATTTCTTTTCCACCTTAGTAGATCGTCTCTGTTTTAGTTCTACTCTTTTATGTATACGTACGAAGCCTCTTCATGCTTTATTTTCCAGGAACCTCTATTAGAGAAGCCCCTTGACAAATGACAACTACTGACTTTATTTGAACCGTGACTGTTTTTTTTTTTGTCATTGTGATTACATTCTTTTGTGTAATTTAGCCTGATGGTATATACAGTTTCTCTATTGTCATAGTACATTGATTTAACCTATAGTGGTCCCTTTACCACATTTTTTTCAAATCAGGACTTGTTAACAAACTGCATTTAAAATATTTGCGCGAATTGACCTTTAAGTTCAATAGATTAAAAACAGTATGGAAAGAAGTGCCTAACTCAACCTCGCAAGCAAACTCAGGCGGATTGGATAGATAGGCTTTAGCTGATTAATGTCTCTGAAATTAAGAGGCAGTTATTATTCTTCCTACTAAATTTTTTTGCTGAAAACATGTCAAATAATTCTGGGCAATTCCATTTGAGCAAAATCCAAACCAAAAATCATGAGTGCACATTTTTGGGAGGATATAATGACTACGCATTGTTAATTTGATAAGTTGTTTTATTTTTTCTCGGTTGATATGATCATACTTTTTCCTTTCTAACCGGGGAGAAAGATTAAGGGAAATAATCAATTAGTTAAATTTACGTTCATTCAAGCTAATATGCATTAAAAATGTTCTTGGATTCGACAACTCTTGCTGAAAATTTCGAAAACTTGACCTTCTCTTTGGAAACAAACAGAGCTGAATCAAAGGTATTTACATGGTTAAATGATCAAAGACACGGCATTTTATGAAAAGGTATATCGTCTAATCCAATCCTTGTATGACATATACACATGTTCATCAAATTCAGATTTAAGATTTAATGAATTCATACATTAATCTCAAATTAGTTTACAATGTTAACTGGAATTTGTGAAAACTCCACAATTTGTGTAAACTACTAAATATCCTTAACTTTTATACAGTCTTGCCAAATGAGCAAGCATAAAATATCCTAAGACGTCAAATTAATAAAACAAAAATTTCAATATTCATTTTAGGCATAATACATAAATGTGTTCTTTGGGATGCAAATTGCCATGTAGGACGCCACACAAGACGTGTGTGTTTAGTTTTTCAATTTTATACAAATTTAAATGTCTATTTGTGCACATCCAAAGTTGGAAGCAAAGATGTCAGTTGAGGCAAGGTAAATGACATTTTAAAAAAATTATTATTCCTAAATAAAAAGAGTATTATTTCTTAATATTTACACAAAGATTAAGGGCTCCTAAACCTAAAAGGCAGGAGTCTTTATTTGAAGTTTTCCTATATTTTTTTTAATTTCGTTTTACAAAATTAATGAAAATATAAAAAATTAATTGGTAATAATTATATACTTAACAACTCCGAAATCAAATAAGAATCTGCTGCTCGATTAATTTTTTTCGTTCCTATATAAGGAAGATTTATAAAAAGTAAACTATTAAGTTTTTTGGTTATATGTATGTCCAACCCCAGAAAACACGAACATAGTTTATCTCATGGCCTCCATTGTTTGTGATGAAATATTTTCCGAGTTACCATATGATATCCGTCAGTAAATCCTGTCTTGTCTAAATCTAAAAGAGAGAGCAAAAACTTGTCCTGTATTGAGAAATTGTATCACATGATAACATCATTAGACGAACGCAAATTTGTACAAACAAATCCTTCAATCAAATACTGTGGATACTGCAATTGCATTCCATATTCCAGGCACGAATTCTGTGGAACGTGCTCTGCCTCCGCATTGTCTGTCAAGCCCCGAGTTATAGATGTGGCGCGATTCACACCGATAACTAGGACTCTACAGACACGGCTTCATAGACTCCCTAGGACTCTTGAACTCTGTGCTCTGATACCAAGTTTATCACGCCACGAGCCTACACCCTGGGAGTGAACGACACTCGAGAACCATTGCTACCCCCAAGAGAACCCTTGGCCTGGCTTACTTACTCAGCGGAAGACTTTAAGCATTAAGAAAAGAACTCAAATGCAAGATAACTCAACTGTCTCAAACTTAACTCATAATGTTTTAGAAATAAACATTTAACTTAGCCAAAATGTCAACTCAAATCTGAACATAAGCCAATAACAAAATGATGACAAATGAACTAACATCTGACTAACTATCTATGAAGCCTCTAAAACAACTGAGATGGATGTCGAGACATGCCCACGACATCCTAATGAGCTAAAATGAAAAAGGGGAATCCTCCTGAATGCAAGGAGGCTCATCACCAACAACTCTGAAGCTTAACTGGATCAACGATGCGCTGGATGCTGATCCTGGTTACCTGCGTCTACATCATAAGACGATGCAGGCCAACTGGCATCAGTACATTGAATGTACGAGTATGCGAGTTGGAAAGATAAACACAACTTAAACTTGAAAAGAATCTGAAAGGAACTGAAGAAATTACATGGTTCAACTCAACTCAACATAAATGAACTCATTTCAATATAAAGCAGTTTAAAAACAAGTGCAATATAAGGAGAAGCTATTTAAAACATGATGTCAACTCTGTGTGTATTTAGAAATACAATAATGACTCTGTATGTATGCAAAGATACAATATGAACTCTGTTAGTATATAAAAATACAAAATATTGCTGTGGAAGTTTCTCTAACCGACAACCATCACTTAAGAGCTATAGTGATGATACAGTGCTTTACCTCACGCTGCCAAGGACCGTCCTATACCTTGCAGAGGGTATAGAACCTAACTCACTAAGTGGATCCACTAGTCTATGCTAAAAAGCACTAAAGGAATCATCTAAAAGTATGACCCTTTTCTACCCATGGTGACTATATGGTGTAACACCCCGACTTTTCTGAACGTCTAAATTAATTCGTACATTCTTGGAAAGACAAGAGGGTGAGTAATAAATTAAAAATGATGTGGTATGTCATATTTTAAGTGTTCAAGGGTTGTATCTCAAGTTTTGAAGTAAGGTAAGTCGCAAAATAAAAGTGGGCGAAAGTTATTGTAAGTTTCTTTTTAAAGATTTCTCTGAAATTTTAGTCAAATGTTTCGAAAGTTTTCTCCCAATCTATAACAAGTTATGGGTCCCATAACCCATTAAATCGAAGGTCTATGAGTCTAGTTTCCAACGCATCAAACGGTTTGTTCATACGACTTAAGAATAGAGAGATATTCACATTTTTGCGAGACTGCACAAGCAGGCACGTGAGGTGGGTCCCCTAAGTCGGTGGAAGCTTATAAGATAGCATCTTCTTCATTTTTCTTCATTCCAAATCGTGAGAAACCCACGAAAATCAGAGAAATACTCCTCAAATCATCCTTGTGTGTTCATGATCTCTTCTTGGCCTTTTATCGAAAATTGCCCTACGTCGCGAGCTCGTCGTTTTGGTATAATTTTCACGGTGAATTGAGCGGTGTAGTTCCATGGAGGCTATGGCAGTAGGGTTTTTTTTCAATGGAGTGATTGTATTCAAGTGTTTTGGTCATTTAAAGAAAGGTAGGAATCACCTTTTATCAGTTTACGGATACCTTAGGTCTTGGATTGTAGTTTACGATAGGAATCCGTATCGATTGTCGAATTGTCGTAGTAATTTTTATCCTTGATTACTGATTGATTTTACACTTTTCTTTAGTGTTGTTGTGTTGTGGATATAGGTGTTTTCAACTTAAATTATAAAGGAAAAAGTATGGTAAGGCTACTCCCTTCGTTCGGCATGTTTCCTTAGAGCTTGAGAGTGATATAATAGAGTAGTTAATGTTGGTTATGTTATAGATGTAATTATGAGTGGTTGGCTGATTAAGTGGTTATAAACCCTCATTTTAGGGACTCATAATCTGTTTAGAACAACCTTAAGTTAGGAACGACTCCACATTACTCATATATATTGTTTATAGCTAAATTGCTCGCCTTCGGCCTATTTTAATTATTTGTTGTCGCCCTCGGGGCTATTATGGTTAGCTGTTGAGCTACGAACTGCCTATGGGGGCTATGATGTTGTCTAATAGGACTATGTTATTGCCAAAGAGGGCTATGTGTTGCCCACGAGGATATATTGATGCCAAAGAGTGTTATGTGTTGCCTACAGGGCTATTTTGATGCCAAGGAAAGCTATGTATTGCCTACAGGGCTATGTGATGCAAAAGAGGGCTTTGTGCAGCCCACAAAGCTATGATGTTGCCTAAGAGGGCTATGCACTGCCTACGGGGCTATATCATTGCCAAAAAGGGCTATGTGACTTCTTACAAAGACAAGGGACTACCTATAAGGTTATGTAGATTGATTTGGCACCTTCTGGGCTTATGGGGGTCTAAGTAGGTGGTATGTTGTTTGTACCTACCGGGCTTATGGGGGCTTGGTTAGGTTGATATTTGATCATTATTGTATTTTATTAGATTCAGTAGTGGGTTGGCATGCTTATCTAAATTTGATTTCCTTACCTGATTGCGTTGGGTATATTATGATACTTGCTCATTTAGTCTATAGCCTTTCATACTCTGTACATTATTTTGTACTGACGCCCCATTGCCTGGGGACGCTGCATTCATGCATGCAGGTCTTGATAGACGATCGAGTAGACCTCCTTAGTAGCAGGATTGACTTCTATCTGGTTGGCTAGCCCTTTTCCTCTGGAGCTGCCAGAGTTTGGAGGTTTGTTAGCTTTTGTTGTGTATATTTTTATCGGTAGGCTGGGGCCCTGTCCCGCCAATCTTTACTACTTTTTTAGGCTTGTAGACTAGTATGTGGGGGTGTATACCTACGTTATGGCCATACTGGCATATGATGTTGGTTTGCTGAAGCTTGTGAGCTATTTGATGTATTGTATTGAGATATACCAGCTTTTAGTTTTGGTATAGATATCATGGTGGCCTCGACGGCCCAATCAGGACTTATGTGCTAGTTGGCTATTTATTTATATGATCTCCTGGGAGTAGCTGTTTCTTTTATAGATCAGTTGACAGGGGCCTTGCCGGCCGAGGGCTTAGTTTTAAGCCGAGATATACTTGTTTGTTTCCTTGATTGCGTGTGGCTGCCATGCGCTAGTAGGAAATGATTCAGCAGGGTCAGCTCGGGCCTGAGTTTTGGCATTAGGAGCCAGTTGTGCCCCTCGAGTTTGGGGCGTGACATATGGTTTATGGGGGCTGTGAGTTGTCTGAACTCTCCCTCATATCGATGCTCAATACTACTCCCAAAAATATAATATTAGCTCTTATGTTTAAAAACATACTTCTTTCTGTGATTTGAGATTAGTGCTAAAAAACTTAGCTCAAAGGCTATCTTGGAAATCAAAGTTTCCTCTTTTGCTTCATTTAGAAAGCGATTACTCTTTTCTGAAAACTAGCCCGAAGGCTCCTTGGAAATCGAGGTTTCCTTTCTTGTTTAAATGCGAAAATATTTTAAACCCTTTGGGAATACATAGTCCCCATATACTTTTGAAGAAATGAACTTCAAGTTTTACTCTTTACTCTTTACTGAACTTGAACTTTAAGTCTTAAAACAAAGTTAAAACATTTGAAAAAAAGACTTTTGGAAAACTCTAAGAACTTCTCTTGACTTTGACCTTAACTGCTCTTTACTTGATTCTTAACTGGTCCTTGAATTGAATTATGGATTCAAGGATTGTGATTTGTGATTGGAAAGATCTCATGATGTTTAGGAATGATTTTAGATAGCTAAACATGAGAAAAGATCAAGAAATCACTTTTTGAGGGTGGGTCCGCGACGCGGAGAATCATTTCATTTTTGGTTTCAAAAACAACTTTTGAGGCAGAATGGTTTGTGACCGCTCCGCGACGTGAAACGACTTTTCCCAAAACTGGGGACTAGCTTCGCTACGCGGAGGCACTACCAAATTTCGACCGATGAAATTTCTTCTTCGTTTTCCAGCTCTAAACCCTCTAAACTCCAGGGTTCTTTCTCCAAACACTTAGAATCGATTATATGCTCAAAGTACATCAGATTCTACTCAAACTCAAACCTAAAATCACATATTCAGATCAAACAACTCCTCAACGATTTCAACGAATTAAGAATTTAATTGAACTTCAACAAACCCATCAAGAACTCAATTTCTAAGCTTTCAAGAACTTAAATTCGCTGAAATAAATCATGATTGGCGCGTGGGTGAACTAACCCAATGCTATGTGATCTCACATACCTTGTAGGGATCACCCCCGATTAAATCCACAAGCTAATCTCGATGAATCTTGAACGAATCTTAAACGTTCTTCTCCTTTCTCCTCTTTTCTTCTTTCTCCAAGCCCTAGCATGAAATTCACTTTTCTAAAACTGACTAAAATCAGACTTTACCCCAATTAAACTCCTAAAAATGATATAGAATAATTAGGTAGGGAAAACACTAAATTACCCTTCCAAAATTCGGATTTGGACTTTCCTAATTCCAACAGCCCAACTTCCAAAGGGCATAAGTCATTGAACTCGGAATCGCGCAAACTCAACGGCATTGCAAAATCATTCCAAGAGCTTTCCTACCATAACTGGAAGTGCTCCTAACTCATCCTGAGCTAGAAGTTATGGACGTTTGAAGTTGGCCAAAACTCAACTTTTCCTAACTTAAACAAATTTCCAGATTTTCATTATTTCCAAAAATGACTATTTCCAGTTCTTAAATTCTTCCTAGCTATTTCAAATTGCGAGATGTTACACTGTCATAAAAGTTGCTACAGATAACACTACTTTAACGGAAATGTATTTGGTTGTACCAATTTCCTCTGCTTTCTTCAAATATCCCCTGCAGTTCTTGACTCGAGATTATTAACCGTTGTGCATTTAAAATTGTGCGAACATTCCTCAAGAAGTTCCGTCCATAAAATTGTTATCTCTTCCTTTATGTAAAGGATTGAATAAAATCAAAATTATGAGTCCTGTATTGGAGAGTTTGAGCTTAATTCATTTGGACTATGCTTTCATTATTACTCCCAATTTAGGTTTGTTCAACCTATTCAATTTCTTTAAGGCGGAATGACCTGAGAGGCCCTTGTACTTGACTCCGTTTGTCAGTTAAACCCTTATACTCGTCACTTTGTCAAATGAACCCTTATACTCGTCACTTTGTCAAATGAACCCTTAAACATGATGAAACTCTATTTTTAAAACCCCTTTGACCATTGACCAAGCTTATGTGACATTAAAATGGTTGAGTTGGACAAACGCGTGATCACACGCGTTTTGAAGCAAGTGAATACAATTTTATTTATTTTTAAAATCTCAAAATTATAAGACAAAACAATAATAATAAATTAAAAAAAAGAAAAAAAACATCAAAAGCTCCTTCTTCTTTGGCCCACCCAATCCCATCGCCACCCCACCCCTTCTCTCTTCTTCTTCTTCAGGCCAGCCCCCCATCCCCACCTTTTCTCCTCTTCTTTTCAGCCCTAGACCCCCCCCCCCCACCCTACCCCTTTTCTTTTCATCTTCTTTGAAATTCACCACATTACCATAATCATAAAAAAATTTAAAAAAAAAACCTTTTGTTAAAAAATATATCATTCACCCTTTTTAAAACTTAATTTTTCAAGATCTATTGCTTGAATTTACTTAATAAATATATATATTTTCAATTTTAAGTTATCTTGATATATATTTTTACCAAATCTAAATAAATAGAACCCAAAAGCATGTGTAAAATCTAATTATAATCTATCACATTTTGTCATTGAGAGAATTTTTTAGTGTGAAAAAGATGAAAAATGGTGATTTTTTTATTTTTTGGGTGAAGGGTGGAGGGTGGGGAGGAAGAAGATGAAGTCGGAATATGGAAAATGAGTATAGTGTGAGAGAGAAAAATTTGCACCTTTTTTTTTAATATTATATATTTTCAAATATTTAATTTCTGATGTGTCATCGAAAAATAATAATAACACTGATGTGTCATTAAAAAATGACGTGGAATTTCATGTGTAAAACGAGTGTACTACACGCACACACACCAGATGAGAAAAGAGTTTAAAATATTGTGTTTGAATGAGTTTAAGGGTTCAGTTGGCAAAGTCATAAGTATAAGGGTCCAACTTACAAACAGAGCCAAGTACAAGGGTCTCTCAGGTCATTCCGCCTTTCTTTAAATTGTTTAGTTACTTCCATCCACGGACTTTGCTAGTAAGAGTGAATTCAGATGTACTAAAGTATGATAACTTTATACATGTATATATCTCGCAATGTTATGACTTCATGCTTCATTTAATATTTTCCTATCTTCAATTGATCTCTTGCTCTGTTTCCCCATTGTACTGATAACATTATGAATATGTAGGTCCTATTAGACAAACTAAAAGACGAAAGGGAATTGGAAGGTGGCAAGCGACGTAAATATAATAATAACATGAGCTGACGTTATTTCTTGAAAGGTTTTAAGATCCTCGAGTCAACTACAAGACAACTCAGCTTGGAGTTCCAATGGTAATTACCTCATAATACACATCAGATATTTTGTTTATTTTGTTAACGTTTATAATATACCTAACTTTGATGAATTTACTTTCCACTTTAGTACATCCCATTACTTTCCATTACAAAAAGGTTCCTTAGACTGTGCTTCACTAATTTCCATTACTTTTATTCCTTTTCTTGCTATTAACATTAATTGGAAAATTATATAAGATGAAAGGAAAGAAAGCCAAGGAGCAGAGAGAAGCAACGAAGGAGCTCGAGCATAGGATTCACATGGTCAAAGCTCCTTCTGTGCTCGACAAAGAGCCATTACGCTGCCTACCAAGGTCAAGGTTTCACAAAAGCAGTCAGAGGAAAATCGCATGGAGGAATGAATATTTTGCTTCCTATATTCTGTATTCTCAAACTAAAAACACTAAATCAGTTCATGCATATTTTTGTGCGGTATATATGTATAACATTTTGTTTACATTAACATGCTAAGCTTTCCCTTATTTGAGAATAGTAATGGTTTGGCAACTTAGTCGCGTGAGTATTGAAATACTCATATTATATTGATCAACTTATCTATTGTTTTATGTGAGGGATTGAATAAAATCAAAATTATGAGTCTTGTATTGGAGACTTTGAGCTTAATTGATTTGGATGATGCTTTGGTTGTTAATCCCAATTTACGTTGGTTCAAGATATTCGATTCTTTTATTTTCCAAAACTCGTGTGCCTTAGTGTGTTCAAGCTAATGGTAGTTGAGATCGGATTGAAGAATAATCATGCAATTATTAGTTTTAACGACATGTTGCCATTGGAAACTGACACAACTTAATCAAAGGTGTGTTCAATTGTTTTGAGTAATTCAAAACAATTTCCCTATTCAATTTACTTTCAAGTTTGACAATTTGTATTGAATATTGTTCTCATTGTCTATGAAGGAAATGATATCTCATTCGGGGAATCTTCAAAGTAAAGTTGAACCACGTCGTATTAAGGACATAAATATGGAAATACTCATGTGGCAAATACCAAGATATGAATCTTTGATTGATGAAAATTTTAGTTACTTCCATCCGTGGACTTTGCTAGTAAGAGTGAATTCAGATGCACTAATGTATAATAACTTTATACAGGTATCCCGCAATGTTATGACTTCATTCTTCACTTTAATATTTTTCTATCTTCACTTCTTCATTATTCCAACGTTATGAATATATAGGTCCTATTAAACGAACGGAAAGATTGGGAAAGGGTATTGGAAAGCGGCAAGCAATGTGAACATAGTAATAACATGTGCTGGCATTATTTCTTGAAAGGTTTTAAGATCCTCGGATCAACTACAAGCAAACACATCTTGGAGTTCCAATGGTAATTGCCTCATATTACACATATGATATTTTGTTTGTTTTTGTTTAATGTTTACAATACACCTAGCTTTGATTATTTCATTTTCCACTTTAGTAGATCCCTGTATCGTTCTACTCTATGTACACTTACTAGGCTTCTATGTAGACTTACGAATCCTCTTTATGCTTTTTTTTTCAGGCACCTCCATTAGAGAAGCCCCCTTCACTACAGTCTTTATTTGGACAGTTTACCGACATACTGTTTTTGTTGTCATTGTGATTAGTTTCGTATAAGTTTTCTTTTGGTTTTCCCATGATAACTAATGGTTAAATAAAAACAGATATTGTCTCTGTTTTCCTCTGTTATATTTGCTTGATTCATCAGCTTGAGCATTTTTAACGTTGTATTCTTCTAAACTTTTTTTTTACTGTGTGAGGATGAATGTTAACACTATAACACAATATTGGAACTTTCCTTGAGAAGAAACGGGAATGTCAATGGCGGTTTAACAGTCTAAGAAGAGAACAAAGTAACTGTTTTATTGCATAAATTTTGAATGAAATAATATCTAATACATGCTATATATATATATATATCCTGGGGGGCTCAAACCCGTTGGTGGCCTAAGGCCAAAATCAAACTAGAGGCCTTAAAAAAAAATTAAAAAATTATAAATACTTTTATTTTAAATCTATTTTTCTAGCTTTTTGAGATGCAAAGTTGTTAATAATTTTTGTGTAGTCAATTTCTTCTAGTAATTCCTTTCAATAGATAATATAGCCAAACCACTTAATCTTTCTTGAGACATTGTTGATCTTAAATAAGATTTTATTATTTTTAATTTTGAAAAATTTCTTTCTGCTGAGGCGACTGTTACAGGAATTGTTAACATTATTCTATAAGCAATGTAAGCAATTGGAAAAGAATCAAGTCTTTTTATTGGATTGAGTATGTTAATTAGAGTATTGTCTTCTACTTTTATGATTTCCCTTAACACTTTTAATTCAGAAAATAAGTCTAAACCGTCAATATCGGAGTGAGTATTATGTTTTAAGGAATATTCAAGATTAAGACAATATTTTTTAAAATTCTCATCATCTAATGATCTCAATTTTTTCCCACTAAATAGAAAACCAAAAATACTTTCATATACTTCAAATTGTTCAAATCTATTTTGAAGTGAAAAGATGGCTTGGTCTACTATGTATAAGAAGTAATCAACTCTAAATGATTCTTCAAGAGATCTTGTGATTTCATTATTAGCATTCTCATCGAATTGTTTTTTTCTCTATAAATTACACATTTCTTACGAAATTCAGGTTCTATATTCATCTCTAATGCAATTTACTTAGCCGAAATCATAGCACTTGTAAATCCTTCTTCTCTATATGTTTTTAAAAATGAAACTAAACCTCTTAATTGATCTATAGCGACATCAATATGCATATCTTTTGATTGTAAACTTTTGCTAATTGAATTTATAGCAAATAATACATCATACCAAATAGTCATACCCAATAAAAATTCAAAATTTTCAAGCTCAAAAATTGCTAAACAATTAGCTTCACTTTTAATTTTTGGATCATCACTACCTTCTTCTAATTTAAATAAAGCATCTCCTATTTGTGGAGTTTGAAACCTTATTGTTTTAACACTTTCAATACGACTTTCCCACCGTGTTTGTGACAATGATTTAAGATTTAAACTAGGTACACTATCTTTTAAAAAAAATTCACTGCTTAGTAGACGAAGAAAATACTGAATATACACGTTGTACCACTCCAAAGAATGATATAACTTTCGTACAAGAATTAACCATATCACAAAGTACCAAATTTAGATTATGACAACCACATGGTGTATAAAATGATCTAGGATTTATATCAAGAAGTCTTTTTTGCACTCCTTGGTGTTTTCCCTTCATATTAGACTCATTATCATATCATTGTCATCTTAAATTATCAATATCAAGTCCAATACATTTTATTTCATCTAACATAACTTCAAAAGACCTTTCCACTTGTATCATCCACTTTTAAGAATTTTAAGAAATATTCGGTTACATTTATTGGTACCAAATTTAGATTATGACAACCGCATGGTGTATAAAATGATCTAGGATTTATATCAAGAAGTCTTTTTTGCACTCCTTGGTGTTTTCCCTTCATATTAGACCCGTTATCATATCATTGTCCTCTTAAATTATCAATATCAAGTCCAATACATTTTATTTCATCTAAAATAACTTCAAAAGACCTTTTCCACTTGTATCATCCACTTTTAAGAATTCTAAGAAATATTCGGTTACATTTATTGGAGTTGCCAAAATATCTACACTCCGTATTATAAAAGACATTTGGTCTTGATGACTTGTATATGGCGTGCAATCAAGTATGATAGAGAAATCCTTTGTTTTTATAACTCTTTCAATAATCTTGTTCTTAATTTCACTTGCCAATAAATTTATTAATTCATTTTGTATATTATGTCCAAGATAATGATTATGAATTTCATCATGTTTGATTCGTCGAATATGTTCTTGCATAATTGGATCAAATTCTGCAATCATTTCAATAAGACTCAACAAGTTTCCGTTATTTTCTTGATAGATTTTTCATTTTGCCCCCTAAATGCCAAATTAGTTTTTCCAAGAGCTTTAATGACAGAAATAATTTTTGACAATACATTTTTCCAATGTTGTCTATCTCTATTAATTTGGTCTTGAATGTTTTTATCGATTGTTATATTATTGCGCAATCTAAATTCTAAATCAATCCATGAACTCATTTTAATAATATGTTAGTTATTTGTTTCATGAGTTCTAAGCTTAGTAGTAAGATTTTTCCAATCTCTACTACCTTCATTAGCTAACTTATTATTCTTTGCATTAAAGGTTGAATTAAATAACTTACAACAAAAACAAAATACCGTATTCAAATCTTTGATCCTGGATCTACTTTGTCTTCTGTTACTCAATTTAATGCGGGGAGGTTATGTATAGTAGCAGAGTCATTAGATCAACCCTTTATTGTATCTACACCAGTTGGTGAGTCTATTGTTGCCAGGAGAGTCTATCAAGGTTGCACGGTAGAAACTATAGACCATCAGACCTCTGTAGATCTCGTAGAGTTAGAGATGGTCGATTTCGACGTCATTATAGGTATGAACTGGTTAGCGTCTCTTTATGCTAATGTTGAGTGTCGGACAAAGATTTTTAGATTCCACTTTCCAAGAGAGGTAGTTCGGGAAAGGAAAGGTGATACAGCAACGCCGAAAGGTAGGTTTATTTCCTATCTTAAGGTAAGGAGGATGATTACCAAGCGTTGTATTTATCATCTTGTTCACGGTCATGATATTGATGCAGAACCATCGACTCTTCAGTTTATTCCTATAGTTAATGAGTTTCTAGATGTATTTCCAGGCGAACTCCTTGGTATCCCTCCAGAACGGGAAATTGATTTTGCTATTGATATGCTACAAAGTAAACAACCCATAATTATTCCTCCTTATAGAATGGCTCCTGCTGAGCTATAGGAGTTGAAGGATCAACTGAAAGACTTGCTGGATAAAGGCTTTATTAGGCCTAGTGCTTCACCATGGGGTGCACCACTGTTGTTTGTAAGGAAGAAAGATGCCTCACTAATAATGTGTATCGATTACCGACAGCTGAATAAAGCAACTATAAAGAATAAGTATCCTCTTCCGAGGATAGATGACTTGTTTGATCAGTTACAAAGTGCTAAGCATTTCTCAAAGATTGATTTAAGACCAGGGTACCACCAGATACGAGTTCAGGAGAAAGACGTTCCAAAGATAGGTTTTAGAACTAGATATGGACACTTTGAGTTCTTGGTAATGTCTTTTGGATTAACTAATGCCCCAGCAGTGTTCATGGACCTGATGAATAGTATATTCAGGCCGTATCTAGACTTGTTTGTGATTGTATTTATTGATGATATTTTGGTGTATTCATGTTCAAAAGATGAGCATGGAAATCATCTGTGAGCAGTCCTTCAGGCTCTTCGAGACCTAGAACTTTATGCAAAGTTTTCTAAGTGTGAGTTCTAGTTGGACTCTGTAGCTTTCTTAGGCCATATTGTATCAGATGCAGGCATTGCGGTTGATACACAAAAGATTGATACCGTAAAGACTTGAGCCAGACCCACGACTCTGACTGAGGTTCGTAGTTTCTTAGGGTTAGCTGGGTACTACAGAAGGTTTGTAGAGGGGTTTTCTTCAATTTCAGCCCCATTAATGAAGTTGACTCAAAAAGCAGCTAAGTTCCAGTGGACTGAGGCTTGCGAGCATAATTTCCAGGGGCTGAAGGACATGTTGACATCACCACCAATTCTTGCATTGCTAGACGGTTCAGAAGGCTATGCAGTGTATTGTGATGCTTCTAGTGTTGGGTTGGGATGTGTTCTAATGCAGCATGGTAAGGTTATCGCATATGCTTCAAGGCAGTTGAGAAACCATGAGAAGAACTATCCGACCCACGATTTAGAGTTGACTGCAATTGTGCATGCGCTAAAGATCTGGAGACACTATTTGTATTGCGTTCATGTTGATATCTTCACAGGAAAGGCAAATGTGGTAGCTGATGCCCTCAGTTGAAAATCTATGGGTAGTTTATCATATTTAGATATTGAAAAGCATGAGCTAGCACGAGAGCTTCATCAGTTAGCTAGCTTGGGAGTCAATTTTTTGCAGGCAAAAGATAGTGGGGTAACAATTAAGGATACAGCCGTATCATCTCTAGTTGTAGAAGTAAAATCACGGCAACAAGAGGGTCCTAACTTAGAGCAGCTCAGAGCCAAGGCTCAGAATCAACAGACTTTAGCATTTGATATAGCAAGAGATGGAGTCCTTAGATATAGTGGTCGATTGTGTGTTCTGAATGTTGCAGGGCTTCCGCATCAGATTATGGAAGAGGCACATCATTCCCGTTATTCTATTCACCCTTGTTCGACAAAGATGTACCATGATATTAAGGAGATCTATTGGTCGTACGGGATGAAGAATGACGTTGCTGAGTTTGTGACATAGTGTCCTAACTGCCAACAGGTGAAGGTTGAGCACCAAAAGCCCGCTAGGCAAGTGCAGGAGATAGCCATTCCTTTGTGAAAGTGGGAAGCAATTAATACAAATTTTATTACAGGGTTACCTCGATCGCGTCGCAAGTTTGACTCTATTTGGGTAATTGTTGATAGACTAACAAAATCAGCCCACTTCTTACCAGTCAGGGCTACTTTTACGGCCGAAGACTATGCATGGTTCTATATTAGGGAGATTGTAAAGCTACACGGTATCCCAATATCTATTATCTCCGATAGAGGAGCATAATTCACCGCCAACTTTTGGATGTCCTTTCAGAAAGGACTGGGGACACAGGTTAATCTTAGTACAACCTTTCACCCTCAGACAGATGGCCAGGTTGAGCGCACAATTTTGACACTCAAAGATATGTTACGGGGGGGCGCGCTAGATTTCAAGGGAAATTGGGATGACCACTTGCTTCTTATAGAGTACGCACACAATAATAGTTATCATTCCAGCATCAGAATGGCACCTTATGAGGCTTTATATGGGCAAAAATGTAGATCCCCCATTGGATGGTTCGAGGTAGGTGAGTCAGGGTTGATTGGACCTGACTTAGTACAGTAGACAGTAGGGCAAGTTAAGCTCATTCGAGAGAGGTTGCTAACAACTCAAAGCCGACAAAAGTCATACTCAGATGTGCGATGAAGGGACCTAGAGTTTTGTGTCGATGACTGGGTATTCTTAAAAGTCTCTCCTATGAAGGGTGTTATGCGATTTGGCAAAAAGGGAAAGCTTAGTCCAAGATCCATTGGGCCATACCGGATCCTTCGAAGGGTAGGGTGAGTGGCTTATGAGTTAGAATTGCCTTTGGGGCTAAAATATGTTCATCCAGTTTTCCATGTATCGATGCTACGGAAGTGCGTAGGAGACCCTTCTCGGGTTCTCCCAGTTGAGGATGTTCACATCACAGAGAAGTTGTCCAAAGAGGAAACTCCAATTGCCATTTTAGATCAGTCGGTTATTAAATTGAGGGCCAAAGAGGTGGCTTCGGTTAAAGTATTATGGAGAAACAAGAATAGAGAAGAGGTGACCTGGGAAGCTGAGGATGGCATGAGGTCCAAATATCCTCACTTGTTTCATACCCCAGGGTGATGGCATATCAGTTTATATTAGGGAAGTAAGGTAAGATACCTATTTGATTTTATATATATATACATTATTGCTTATTATTATTGTGGTTGTCGTTGTATATCTGCTCGCACTATTATGGTGGAGCTATAGTGCTTAGCTATTTATGTCATCATTTGAGACGCCTAGGTTAGAAATTTTGCATTTCAGGTTCTTGGATAGTGACATCTACAAACGATACACTACCTCAATTTTGGTAACTCCCGAGTACTGAACCGCGTGAATCAGATTTTTCATTCGAGGACGAATGTTTCTAAGGAGGGAAGGATATAACACCCCGACTTTTCAAAACGTTTAAATAACTCGTATCTTCGTGGAAAGAAAAGAAGGGTCAGTAATAAATTAAAAATGATGTGGTATGTCATATTTTAAGTGTTCAAGGGTAGTATCTCAAGTTTTGAAGTTAAGTAAGTGGCAAAATAAAAGTTGGCGGAAGTTATCATAAGTTCCTTTTTTAAGATCTCTCTGAAATTTGGGTCAAATGTCTTGGAGGTTTTCTCCTAATCTATAAAGAGTTATTAAACCCACAACCTATCGAATCGAAGTTCTACGAGTCTAGTTTCCAACGCATTAAACTGTTTGTTCATAAGACTTCAGAATAGAGAGATATTTACATTTTTGTGGGACTGCGCAAACAGGCAGTGAGGTGGGGCCCTAGGTCGGTAGAACTTTACATATATCTTCTTCTTCGAACCTTTTCTTCATTTTTAGCTAAGAACCAGAAAAAAATAGAGAACCCCATTTCTAGGATCAACTAAAGTATAGATTTTCTCGGCTTTAGTCTTTGACGGAAGTTGTTCTACGCGTTGGGCTCATCAACGTGGTATAATTTGTTTTATCAATTTCGTAGCATATCACACTTCAGTGTTGGGACATCAAGGGTTTGGATATATTTGAAGGTTTTGAGGTGTATTACGACCTTAAGATCGAGGTAAGATCCTTCTTTCATCGACTCTAGCTTTAATAAGCAGCAAATAGCAATTTGCGACGAAAATACATATCTTTTATCATATTGTCATGGTATCTTTTATTTTTTTGTGTTGATTATGGTCCTACCTTGTTGTAGTATCAAGAGAGTTATGAGTAAAAGTCGTTAGGCCACATGAATTTAGCGAAAAAGGTATGTTAAGGTTATTCCCTACTTACGGCATGTTTCCTTAAAGCTTAGGAGCAATGTAATTGGGTTGTTATACTTGTAGCCATTATTGTTGATTGTTGGCTGCTCGAGTTGATATAATCCTCCCTAGTTGGGATTCTTATTCTGTTAGTAGCGTCCCTATGTTGGACACGACTTAGAGGCTATTTGTATAGGTTGCTTATAACTAAATTGCTTGGTTTTAGCGATTGGATTGTTATTTTTGCCCTTGGGGCTATTGTGGTTAGCTGCAGGAATGTGATCTATGTCTAGAAGGGCTATGTTCTGCCTACAGGGCTTTATGGATGCCTAAAAGGGCAATGAGTTGCCTACGGGGCTATATTAATGCCTAGAAGGGCTATGAGTTGCCTACAGAGCTATATTGACGCCTAAGAAGGCTATGTGCATCCTATAAGGCCACATTGTTGCCTAAGAGGGCTATGAGTTCTCTATAAGCTATGTTGATGCCTAAGAGAGCTATGTGTTGCCTATGGGGCTATATTAATGCCTAAGAGGGCTATGTGACTGCCTACGGGGCTAGGGGACTACCGATAGGGGTATATAGGCTAATTGGCACCTTTCGGGCTTATGGGGGCCTGAGTAGGTGGTCTTGTGTGCTGTTTGTACCTGCCGAGCTTATGGGAGCTTGGTTAGGTTGTTGTTTTATTATTTTTGATAAGTTTAGATTTAGGAGCAGGTCAGTACACTTATCTTATCCTTGATTTATTTGTCAGATTAATCCAGTATATCAGGATACCTCCTTATAGTCTATTGCCTTTCATACTCTGTACATTTTTTTGTACTGACACCCCATTGCCTTGGGGGCACTGCATTCATGCATGCAGGTCCTGACAGATGACCGAGTAGACCTCTTTAGCAGTAGGATTGACTTTTATCCGGTTGGCTAGTCCCTTTCCTCCAGAGTTGTCAGAGTTGGGAGGTTTGTTACCTTTTGTTGTATATATCTTTATAGGTAGGCTGGGGCCTGTCCCGCTAAACTTCACCACTCTTAGAGGCTTGCAGACTAGTGTGTGGGGTGTTAGCTATGTTATGGCCATACTGGCCTATGTTGTTAGTGAACTATTTGATGTATTGTATTGATATATACCTGTTTTTTGTTTTGGTATAGATATCATGGTGGCCTCAACGGTCCAATCAGGACTTCTGTGCTAGTTGGCTATTTATTTATATGATCTCCTGGGAGTAGCTGTTTCTTTTATAGATCAGTTGACAGGGGCCTCACCGGCCGAGGACATAGTTTTAAGCCGAGATATACTTGTTTGCTTTCTTGATTGCGTGTGACTGCCATGCGCTAGTAGCAAATGGTTCAGTAGGATCGGCTCGGGCCTGATTTTTGGTATTAGAAGCCAGTTGCGCCCCTCGAGTTTGGGGTGTGACATGAGTGACCTGTTTGCCTCCACATTCAGTAGATCAATTAATGACCCCAAGTGTGGCATAATCTCATTTCCATATGCTACTCGGATGTTCGGGGGACCTGGTCATCATCCTGATATTAGGGAGGTTTTGGTTGATTTGCATTTGAAAGAAGTATGATGAGTTTATTTGCTCCAAATCTGTTAAGTGTTTAATTTGGATAATTTGTATCAATTTCACACAAAGTGATGTCGTCGAGTTAAAGAAGAAACTCATTGACATTTGGGTGGTTTCCTAAACGCAACGATAATACCGGATATTGTCTTGCCTAAGGCTATGCAACGTGATCTATTTTAATAGTAGGATTTTTTCCTGGATGATTGAGAGTGGGACCGAATAATTGCAAGAAGGTGCACTATCTTAATTGCACCAACTTTGAAACTAAGGAATCCAAAAGGAGTTTTGGAGGAGTGCAGGAACACCTCTCGCGTGTACCGTGTGTATGTGTTTGTGTACGGCCAAAGACTCAATTGAAAGTGCAAATGACAGTGTATGGAAAGAAGTAACAAGTAGTATTTTAAAACAAATAAGAAACACAAGTTTGGATTTTACTTGCGACCTTTCAATCAAAGCAATATATCAATAATAAGCTAAAAAATAAACATGTAATCACAAATATTGTTCCTAAACTGAGTTTTTCTAAGGTTAAAACCTAAGTAAGTCCCCAGCAGATTCGCCAAACTGTCGCACCCCTATTTCGAACTAGCCAAAATAGTTCACAATATAATATGGCTGACACTCTGATTTTGAAAGAAAATTGTTTTGTTTTAGAGTGGCCACCTAAATTTTAAGGAAAAATATTAGGAAAACCATTTTTTAAATATGTAAATGTAAACTTTATTTTTCTTTGTGAAACTAGTGAGATTCTGAGTAAGGATTTTGGTTACTCGAGGGGAAGATATTAAACATCCCTCAGAGCCTATCCGAAGATAGTCCTTAAACTTAATTTAGGAAAAATAATTAGGAAAATTTGTTCATTTGTTTGCTTTAAAATCAATGATAAGTAAATTTTATTAGTTTAAGAAAAGGGTAAAATACAAGGTATGACATATATACATCTATAAAATAAATTTAATAGTAGTATGCTTATCATACGGTAAAAAATAAATAAATAAATGTACTAAGATGTATGGCAATTTTATATGTTGAAAAATATAGATGTGTCCTATATAAATGTATCCAAAATAAATGTTGAGTTTAAAGGATATGAAAATTGGTCATTTTATTTATATATAAAATAAGACGTGAAAGAAAATGAAAATAAAATGAGATAGTAATCGGGTGTAAATATGTAATAAAATAATGTGTATATTAAAGTGTAGGGATTTATAAATAAATAAAAAATAAGTAACATTTGTAAAAGTGATAGTAGATATGAGAAAAAATAATGTGAAGTGTAACAAAATAATAAGTTATGTATAGAGAAAACTAAAAATATGGGATTTGTATCTTTCTGTGTATGACATATATATCTATGTACCTTATATTGAGTCTGTTGGCATATCTAAAATCTTGAAATAACATGTTAAGAAATTAAACTGTTTTAGTAATATTTGATTTTTAAAAAATGAATATATTTTCATAAAGGGGCGATGTCAAGAATATAAAATGGGACTAACTATTGGGACTTATTCTATAATTACATTTTTATTTTTTGTTAAATATATAAGCCTACTTCCCTACTTGTTTTCTTTAAAAATATATACATACTTCCACAAGTTAATTATTTTAGCCTCATATTCTAAAGGCATTTATTTTAGCTTTTAAATTAGTTTCAAATTTATTGTGAGTTCTAAGTGATGGGTAGGCTTAAATGAATATTATTTAGCCCTTTGAAACTTCATTTAGAAATTCTTAAACTATAAGCCCCTTCTCTTCAACTTCAAAGGGTTAAAAGAATACTATAAGTAAAAATTGTTAACCCATTTTCGAGAAGAAATTTTCTTTTATCATTTTTGTTCTAAAAATGTTTCAACAAAATTCGCAAACAAATAATATTAGCTCACATAAATAATCTTCAAAAGTAAAAGACAAGCAATTTAATATATCAAAACTTAAGAGTTATGTAGACATAAGTAAAGGTTAGCCAAGATATTATAAATAATATAATTAAGACCACAAAAGAAAGGCTAAGAGTTATTGGACTCCTAATTTACGAGACCCCAGCGTTGTGGTGATCCTAATTGTTGTTGGCCTAATATTTAGGCCAAAATGACTTTCAAAGTAGAAACTCCAGCCCTCTGGTTGTACATGTAACATAAAAAAGAAAAATAATAATTAGAAAGACTTAATATTGAGGCAAGAGATCAGTCAACAATGTATGTAAACTTGAAGTGATACAAATACTTTACTATTTTTTGGAATTAAGAAAATATCCTAAATGTGGGTTAGTATACTAATATTTATGTTACGGATAAACAATAAGTCATTCGGAATGTTTTTTTTACTACTAACTATATAAAGATACCAACACTGTACTCGTATTAGTATTTATATACAATAAGCAAAGAAATGTAAATAACTACTCAAAAAGAAAATTCAGAGTTTACAACAGTAGCTCTTAGATATACTATTTATATCAATGCAGACAACATCATCTTAAGGAAAAAATGAAATGGGTCCTAACTAATCTAGACATGCTAATCACAATAACTTAAATATGTTAGGGTACTATCATAATCATCCATTAGTCCAACAAAAGATGAAACTAAAATTTCAAGATTGTAGCTATTGGGAGAAACATATCACAATATTAAATAGAATAAATTCACATAGGTGGAACACAAAGCATTTGTAAAAAATTCAAAAAATAGCCTTACGCTAAATATTGTTTTATATGCAAAATCTATCCGTGAAAGAAAAAAAAAAGGAATTTGATACTTCAAACATAAGAAAAATAGGGCAGTAATATTCATCCTTTTCATATAAATCATGAAGAAAGGTCAAGATTTTCTCCGCAACAAGGTATATAAGCTATCGGAACTACGCATCAGAGAAGATAAACACAACCCATCTAAGCGTGCGACTAATTTTATAGTTTAATTTTTTTTTAAAACATACATGTGTCAGTGGTTCAACCCACGAGAAGTGGTTGGCCCTCGTAGATGGCACGTGTAAGTCCTAAAAATTTTCTAGGCTTCCCTCTTTCGAATCTGGGATGTTACATTAATTGTCAAACCCTTGTCATTTACTTTATTTGTTGCGAAAATGTCTACATCTATAAATGATTAGAACACCATTTTACTTCGTAATTGAATTCTTTACCGTATCACTCCCTGTGGGATATACCCCAACTCTTAATGGGCTTTACACTTGTTAGCAACCGCCTACACTTAGAATCAGATGAAGTGTAGTTGAGCGTTATCAAAAATGGTGTCGCTGCCAGGGAGTGAAGTTTAGTTATGAACTAATTTTGTTGTAGTTGAATCAACTTATTTGTGTTCTTTGTTGGCAGGGTTTCCCAAAGGGGTACTACATCAGGAACAGACAGAGGTTTAAACCATCTATATGCTATGTCTAGTCACTACGATCAGGAAAATTTACAAGACGTCATTAGTGGTATGCTTAAAGTATTTTCCATGAATGTTTATACCTTACTTGATCCAGACGTCGTTAGTGTTTCTACTCCTGTTAGTGAGTCTATTTATGCAAAATGAGTTTATAGAAATTGCACCTTCCCTATCCATCATATATACACCACAACTGACTTAGTTGAATTAGATATGGTATATTTTGACGTCATTTTAGGTATGTATTGGTTATATGCATGTTATGCCTTAGTCTATTGTAAAACTCAAGTAGTCAAGTTTCAATTTCCAATGAGTTAGTCTTAGTGTGGAAAGGTAGTCCAGTAGTGCCTAAGGGTCATTTAATTTCATACCTTTAGGGTAGAAAGTTAGTCTCCATGAGGTGCATCTATCACATAGTCAAAGTTAAAGACTATAGTGTTGAGACACCACCCCTCCGACCGATTCCAGTTCTGAATAAGTTCCCAAAAGGCCTTCCCAATGATCTTCCTAGAGTCCCTCTCGATATAGAGATAAACTTTGGAATTGACGTCCTCCCTGATACTCAACCCATCTCTATTCTGCCATATAGAATAGCTCTAACTAAGTTAAAAGAGTTAAAAGAGCAGTTAAAAGATCTTCTTGATAAGGGTTTCATCAGACAAATTATCTCACCTGTAGTTCTCCATTCCTTTTCGTGTGAAATAAAGATGTATCCCTTAGAATGTGTATCGATTATCGCCAGTTGAATAAGATAACCATAAAGAATAAGTACCTTCTCCTAAGAATCGATGATCTATTCAACAAACTTCAGGGTGCCACTTGTTTCTCCAAGATAAACCTCATATTCGGCTATCATCAATTTAAAGTGAGAGATAGTGACGTCCCAAGGATAGCCTTCAAGACCTGTTATGGTCATTATTAGTTCCTTGTCATGTCATTTGGTTTGACTTACGCTCATATAGCATTTATGGATCTTATGAATAGAGTTTTTAAGCAGTATCTAGATATTTTTGTTATCGTATTCATCAATGACATTTTGATCTATTCTAGAAATGAGGAGGATCATATCATTCATCTCAGAATAGTCCTTCTTACTCTCAAAGACCATGAGTTATTTGCCAAATTTTCTAAGTATGAGTTTTGGCTAGAATATGTGGCGTTCTTATGCCACATTGTAACCGGTGAATGCATTTGAGTCAAAATATAGAGGCAGTAAAGAACTGTCCCACGCCCACATCCCTAACTGACATAAGGAATTTCTTGGGTTTGGCTGGTTACTGCAGAAAGTTTGTAGAAGGGTTTTCATACATTTCATCCCAATTGGCTAAGCTAACCCAAAAAAAGGATAAGATTCAATGGTCTCAGACTTGTGAGAAAATTTTTAACTAAAAACTTGATTGACTACTGCTCCAGTGTTGACCCTACTAGAGGGCATATATGGTATTGTTATATACTGCAATGCGTCCAGAGCTGGACTTGGTTGTGTGCTGATGCAAAATGGCAAGGTTATAGCCTATGCATCTTGACAACTTAAAATCCATGAGAGAAATTATCCAACTCACAATCTCGAGTTAGTAGAAGTGGTTTTTGCTCTAAGTATATGGCGTCATTATCTTTATGGCATGCATGTTGATGTTCTCACCAACCACAAGAGTCTTTAGTTAGAAGTAGTTAAACCTTAGATAGAGAAGATGGCTCAAATTACTTAAGGACAATGATATAAACATCTTTTATCACCCTGGTAAGGCTAATGTTGTTGTTAATTCTCTTAGCATATTATCCATGGAGAGTACCGCTCATGTTGAGGAAGGAAAGAAAGAGTTAGCTAAGGAAGTGCATAGACTTACATGGTTGGGAGTGTTCCTTATAGACTTATATGAATATGGTGTTCTTATGCTAAATGGGGTGGAATAATCCCTAGTAGCGGAAGTAAGGGAAAAGTAAGACAAGGACCCCATTCTACTTCAGTTTATGGAAAATGTTCGTAAGTAGAAGGTGTATGCATTTGAACAAGGGCGAGATGGTGTGTTGAAGTACCAAGATAGGTTTTGTGTTCTATATATTGACGGTCTCCAAGATACAATCATGGAAGAAGCCCATTGCTCTAGATATTTGATGCATCTAGGTTCTACCAAAATGTACCATGAATTGAGAGAAGTCTATTGGTGGAATGGTATGAAGAGAAATATTTCAAACTTTATTGCTAAGTGTCTCAAATTCCAACAAGTCAAAGTTGAGCACCAGAGGACATGTGGTGTGGCCAAGAACATAGCTCTTCCAGAGTGTAAATGGAATATGATTAATATGGACTTCATTAGTAGTTTACCGCGATCTCTCCGTCAACACAATTTGATTTAGGTAATTGTAGACCAGATGACCAAATCAGAACGATTCTTACTAGTAAAGACAATTGATTCAGTAGAGGACTATGTTAGATTGTACATACACGAGATAGTTTGAATCCATGGAGTTCCATTGTCCATCATTTCACATAGAGGTTCTAAGTCCACCACCCAGTTTTGGAAGTCGTTTCTAAAAGGTTTGGGTTCAAAGGTAAATCTTAGCACCAATTTTCACCCTTAGACAGATGGTCAAACAAAGAGTACGATCCATACTTTAGAGAACATGTTGAGGGCCTGTGTAATTGACTTCAATGGCAATTGGGAGGATCACTTGCCTCTCATAGAATTTGCAGACAATAACATTATCACTCCCGTATTCATATGACTCCTTATATGGCTATTTATGGGAGAAGGTTTAGAACTTTGATGGTTTAATTAAAGTTGGTGAAGCTGAGTTGATAGGGTTAAACTTTTTTCATTAGGATACGGAGAAGGTGAAGACTATTCAAGAGAGGCTGAAAACCACATATAGTCATCAAAAGTCATAAACTAATATTAGGTGAATATATTTAGAGTTCTAAATAAACAATTGGGTTTACTTGAAGGTTTCACCCATGAAAGGTGTCATGAGGTTGGGAAAGAAAGGGAACCTTAGTCCCCGTTGTATTGGTCCCTACCAAATTTCAAAAGGGTTCGTAATGTAGCTTATGAGTTGGATCTACAGCCAAAATTACCATATGTTCATCTAGTATTTCATATCTCTATGCTTAAGAAATTCTTCGTTGATCCATAACTTATTGTGCCCATCGAGAGTATTGGTGTGAAAGATAGTTTGTCCTACGAAGAGATCCTGGTTCAAATTCTTGATTGTCAATTTCGCAAGTTGAGGACCAAAAAGGTTGCATTGGTCAAATTTTTGTAGAGGAATCAGTTTGTTGAAGAGGATACACGAGAGGTAGAAGAATATTTGAAAGCAATATACCCTCATCTTCATCCCTTCAAACATTGATGTTGAAGGTAATGATATTTTCCCTATTTTAGTTTTAGTGTCTATTCATATGTTGAGAGCTTCAGTTTCCGTATCCGTTGGTGTATTTCAGCTTATGCAGTGTATTCATACCATTGTGCATTTCCTAGCTTAGTCATAATTTGAGGACAAATGATCCGAAGGGGGGATATTGTAACACCTCGCAACTCTACTCCTATAATTTAAATTGTTCGTTCTAAGTATTTGAGCTTGAGGTGATGTCCGACTTGCCCATATGTTTTAAGGTACTTTACTAAGTGTAACAAGGGTATCAGAGTGATTTAGGGTAATTAGGACCTCCAATACTAAGTTAAGTTCAAATCCTTTCTACCGGCTAGTTTTTCGCATTAGTTCATGCAAAGGTCAACGGCAAACGACTATTTATATTTCAGCATATAAAAAACTACTTGGCCCAAAACCTATCAAATTAAAGGTCTATTAGTATTCTTTCCAACGCCACTAACCGCTTGTCAAACTAACTCTTGAGCAAAGAGTTATTTGCATTTTACTAGACAGACATCTAATAGGTCGTGTGCTCTACGTGGCCCATAGTGTGGGTACACCACGCCAAGCTAAATATCATGCAAACTCGTTATTTTTAAAGTGGTCCTATGCTACATGGCCTGTAGCGTAGGTGCACTGCACCACACCAATTTTCCAGCAACATCTTTGTTTTCAAAAATTAGCTATGCACTTCGTGTGGCCCGTAGCATGGGCGCACCATGCCAATTTTTGAGGGTTTATACTTTGAAGACGCTTTATTTATTAAGTAAAGTCGATGGGTCATTATAAAATTCATATTGAACGACCTAAGGCTTATTTTCTCTCAAATTCTCTCCTCTCCTTCATCTCCAACACCAAGGTATGTTCCTCTCATGTATCTAAATTCTTTCTAAACAATCTCAATCTCTGATCATAAATTTTTAACAAGATTCTAACGTCAAATCTTTCTCCCATATCTAGCAAAAACAAGAATTCATCCGAAAATTCAAGAAAGTACTTTTGAGGTTCCTCTTCAAAGTTAGAGTTTCAATTAGAGTGATTGAAGGTATGTAAGGATACTCATTGTAATGGACTAAGTTTGTCCTCACGCCCTACATCTAAAATTAAAACTACTTTTCCACACTACCAGGACTTTTGTCTAAATAGGAACAGACTGATGGTCCAATTCTGCAAGACTTCTCTAGGTTCGACATCGCAAATGATCAATTTGCTGAGATTTATCTCTTCCTCTTCTCCAACAATGGCCACAGACAAATTTCCCATCCCTTCTACGATGTCATCATCAGCTACTTGGTATGGAATTGGAGTTTGTTCTAGTACAAACATCAACTTGCTTGACCTATGATGGACTTATCCCAATGTAGGTTCATATCTGAGCGGTGGTGCCTCTGTAATGCCTTAGCTGGATTGGCTTAACTAGGCCATTGGACTTGGGTCCAAATCTAGTTTTAGACTGATACCCATACTTCAATATCTTTGACACAACCATTTTTGTTGCACTTGATAATTTTGTATCATCTAGCTCTGCTTCCTCATTGACCCTTACAACTTGCATAATATCCAAAGTGTGAAAAGTTACTCTGTTTTACTCGTCAGCAATTGGAACAGAATTAACAGAATGAATGGGGTTACTAAGCTCCCCGTGAATGGTAACTTTTATGCGACCTCACTCAAACTTTACACACTAATGAAGAGTGGAAGGAACCGCTCTTGCCAAGTGGACCCATGGTCTCCCCAGCAACAGGTTGTAGTTGGATGACACATCCATCACTTAAAATAAGATGGTGAATTCAGTTGGCTCCATTTACAACGTAAGATAGATTCTCCAATGACACTTCTTTGCGTTTCATCGAAAGGTCTAACTTTCACAAGAATTTCCCTTATCTCTCCCATATTCACACCTAAATCTCTAAAGGTGGTGAAAAGGCAGATGTATCATCCAGAACCACCGTCAATTAAAACTCGAGTCACAATCTTATCAGACCATTTGAGCACGATGTGAAGTGCTTTGTTGTGTCCAATCCCCTATGCAGGTAGCTCATCATCATGGAAAGAGATCTTATTAGCTTCCACTATTTGTCCAATTGTTGAAGCTAAGGTTTCACTTGTGGTCTCTTTTGGAATGCTCACTCCGTTTAACACTTCCATCAAAGCATTCATTTGAGCTTCAGAAATCATAAGCAGAGACAAAATAGATATGTAGGCTAGCGTTTTCTTCAGCTGCTCTTCGACTGAATAGTCTTTAGGCTGCATCTTCTTCCAAAATTATGTGGCTTTAGTATTAGTAACACTCTTCTTCAAATTCTATTCCTTTCCAAGAACTCATCGATTTAGATCATCCGGGGAATAACACTTTCTCGACCTACTCATTCCATGAGCTACATCAGCGTCAATCGTCTTTCCCATGTGCATGCTTGAGAGTCCCATGGGATTGCTTTGGTATCATACTCGGGCTTTCTAGCTATTGCAGTGGTCACTACAAATCATGGTAGATATTTTTGGACAATCAAAGGCTCCCTTAGTTGAAAAGTGACAACATTTTGCGTCGAAGACGTTATGGCATCTGCTTCATATAAGTTTGGATAGTCAAGGCCCTCATATTCTTCATCTAGAATAATCATGTTGAATTCTTGTAACACCCCGTAGTTTAGTAAGCAACCTAGGGCTAAGTTTAAGGGCTACAAGTCAAGACTAGAGGGCATGAGCCAAGACAAAGGGGCAAGAGCCAAGGCTATCCCAAGCTGCCAAAGCACTGCCCATGACCACGAGAGCCTTCACTGCTCATGATGGACATCACAACTCGTGGTGCCACCCGTGGTGGTGAGGTAGTAGCTCACCAAGGCTGCCCCAAGGTTGGCTCACCTTCACGAGCCACTTCACGGCCAGTGGTGAAGACCACGGCTCGTGGGAAGGCTCATGGTGATGCCTTCACTTCTTGGTGGCCAAGCCAAGATGGACAAGCTACTGGTACAAGGACCACGAGTAGGACTACGTCCAGTGGTGAGGACCACGGCTCGTGGTGCCTCTCGTGAGGCCTGGAAGTAGGCTGCAAGTAAGGGCTAAATGGGAAATTTTGGTTTAAGTTAGTATAAAGCGAGGTCATTTTGTATAGTCCTAGTACACCTATATAAGAATTTTTTAACCCTTTAAACTCACCATTCAAGTCATTAATTCCCAACACACAAATAATTCCCAAAGTTCATCCTTTCCAAAAATTCTCTCTCTAGAAAGTTCAAAGAAGAAGGAGAAAATCTAGGGTTCAAGAAGCAAGGTTCTTCACACCAAATTCATAGGGATTTGTGGTCAAGTTATGGTAATTCTTCATCCATGAATAGCTTTCATTCATGGAGTCCCTTCAAAACCCCAATTTCAAAGATAGAAATCCCCAAAAGTTAGGGTTTGATTCCAAAGTCATGAGTTCCTTTCAAAAATGATTCTAACAGTTGAATTATGTTATTATAAGCATTAATTGATGATTTCTTATGAGTTTCATGTTGTATCCCCAAGAACCCATGAAATCCCCATATTTCTCAAAGTTGATGATATGATGTGGGTCTTTGTTGATGAAAGGTGAATTGTATGAATTGATGTGTGAGGTAATAGATTCATATGGAATTATTATTAAATCCATGTCTAATGCTTGAATTATATATGTGTTGATTTAAAGTAGGTTTTAACCTCAAGGAGGTAAAGTATGAGATTATGTTTGTTTTATGAAGTTTATGTAATTGTTTTAATGATGCTTTGAAAGTGAAGTGTTAATGATTAGGTTGTTGTTGTGGGTTGATTGAAAGGTTATTCTCATGAACTTAATGTGAAAGGTTTTCTCACATAATGAAGATTATAAGGTTGAGAGGATTCTCTCACCTAATTGAATCAAAGAGTAAAAGTGATCATGGATGGTGATAGTTGCTCACGCATGGTCTAAAGAGTTATCCTAGTGAATTAACTTGGATTGATTGTCAAGGACATCTTTCCATGAGACATGAGTTAAAGTAAAGACTTAATGACTATCTTGTGGGATTTATGCCTAGCACCGAGTGGATATTGAAATGAGATGGAGGCTCACACATAATTGAGTCCGGGCTTCCAAAATGGGAACTCTCACCTAGTAGAGTTTGGGTTTCCCAAAGTATGTCTCATGAGATGGAAGCCTTCACCTAGTGGAGTCCGGGTTTCTAGTAGCAATCTCTGTATCCCATAACTACGTGCCTCGTAGGATGTTTAACTAGTGGATCCAGCTAAGCTAACAAACCAGTTCTACTTTAGGCAAGTAGACCAACCCTTTTCGGTATGGGTAACACCGGGAAGGATCCTGTGATAGCTCACATGGTCTCATGTCAGTTAAGGCAATATCCAACTACAACAAGATTAACAATGAACTAAGACATGCTTGAAGAAGCATCTCATAGTGTTCAAATAATAATTAACTAAAACATGCTTGAAGAAGTATCTCATAGTGTTCAAAATAATAATGAACTAAGACATGCTTGAAGAAGTATCTCAAAGTGTTCAATGAAATGAGAAACTAAGATGTGCTTGAGAAGTACCTCATAGTGTTCAAGAGTTTTAAAAGATGACGGACATGAATGATGGCCTAAACTGGTTTACTTAGCAAGGGTGATATTTATAGGGTCTTATTAATGCCTTGCACAAGTATGCTTTGAGGTTATTCATGAAGTGTTCCTCTTGTTTTATGATGAGCTTTGTATTATGACTTATGTTTTCCAACAATCTCTATGATGATGTTTAAGCTTGGCATATAGCAAGATTTATAATGAAATGTCCCTTTTAGCATGTTTTAAAGGTTTTTTTTAATGCTTGGCTATCAGACTTAGTGCAATTTTGTACTAACGCCTACTTTTCCTACATTTTCCCCAAGTGTAGGGTCAGTTCTCGAGGTGATCATTCTAGTGGCTAAAGCTTGGACTTTTGTATCTTCCAAGCTTATTAGTGAGTCCTCATGGTTCGAGGACGGCCTTTTCATATGTTGTAGTTTCTTTCATGTACTTTTCCTTTTCGGACATATTGTAAGGGCTAGGCCCTATTTCATTCAAGTATTGTAATAGATGGCTTAATTGAGACAAGTCTAGACTTCCGCTTTCTTTTATGAAAAACTTTTAAGACTTGAAATGTGTTTTACTCTTTATTGTTCTATTTTTATGTTATGAAAGATAAGGGGCTTGTATGGAGTCCTCTGGGGTTCTATACGCCTTGTTAAATCTAGGAGGTACCCCTGGGTCGTGACAATTCTTTATTCTCATGATTTGGCAGGGGGCTATTTTATACATTGGGAGGTGCTAGAGTTCATTTGATTACTCCCCTCTTGATTATAGACTTGATCTGGTTCTTCAAACCATAACAATATTTTATGTCGTTGTTACGACTCGAAAACTAGTAGGTGAAACTAGATCCTCACAAGTGTGTTGTTGAGTTTGATATGAGGTTTTATGTTGTAGTTCCCGAGCTTAGGTTGAGGGGTTTAGGGGTTAAACGACAAGGTACGACCCCCCAAGGACCAACCAAGGGTCCTTGAGGAGGACCTTAAAGCCTAACCCCCAAAGCTCCCCAAATTTGCCCAAGCTGCCAAAATCTTAGGACCTGTGGATAGGACATATGCCCCGTAGATCCATCCATGCCTCGTAGGGGTAGTCCGTACGCCAAGTTTTTAAACCAAACCACGGACCTTCAAGACGGGGTATGAGCCCACCCACGGTCTGTTTCCGAGCTAAAGTTCTAGCACAAGAAAGTCGAAGTATATACTTTATACGATATAAAGTCTTTTTTTTTGGAAGATCCGCTATAATAATGAAAAAGATTTCTGCATATACGCCCAAATCGGTCAATAATATCAGAATCTGATAAATCGGACCAAACTGGTTTACTAATGGGATGCCCTAAGCGGGTTGGTGGGGATAGGTCACCACTAAAAAGGTTGCCTAGGTTCGGCCATTAGAGGGGCAATCTAGTAAATTCTTAATTAATTAGTTATGGGTTGGGGATGGTTTATATTGTTTTATTTCACTTATTTAAGGCTTTTTAAAGTATTAAACACCCTTTTTCAATTCATTATTCCCTAAACTCAAAAATAGAAACTACCTCCCCTCCAAATAATTCTCTCTCGAGAAACCACCATTGGAGAAGAAGAAGTCAAGGTTTAGAGCTTAAGATTTCATCTTTTCTCTTCAATTTCATGGATTTTCTTCAATTGAGATATGGTATCTTTCATCCTTGGTTAGTTTCCATCCAAGGAGTCCCTTCAAAACATGATTTTAAGTTTCCAAATTCCTCGAAAAAGTTAGGGTTTCAATCTTAGTCATGGGTTCAATTTCTAAACGTTTTCAAAGGTTGAATTATGATGAATTGTAATTTAATTCATGAATTAATCTTGTTTTAAGATGGAATTTTACTATGAACCCATAATTCTCCCAAAATACTAAATTGTGAATTATGATTTGGGATTGATTGATTATGGAAGCATGTGAAGAGATAAAGTATATATTGATTTAGTTTATTGATTTATGTCATTATTCAAGCCTAAATTGTAGTATTTTAGGTGTGTTGGTGAATTGTGATTCATGGCCTTGAAGGGTAAAGTATGAAGGATTGATGTATGATTATGATGTTATGTATATGCTTGTGATTTCAATGAAAGTAACGTGATTATGTCTACAATGCAATTGTGTTATTATTGAAAGGTTATTCTCAATTATACACTTATGAATGTTGATGATATATGTGAAAGGTTTCTTCAATGTAATGTTACATCTTGAGTTGGTAGGCTTAGGGCATCATCTTCTTGTGTAAATGAATGTGATCTTGATTGAAGTACCTTGAATTGGTAGGCTTAGGCATCCTCTTCTTCTGTTACTAATGTATCTTGACATAATGAACCTTGAATCGGTAGACCTAATGGTGGTAGCCCTTTCATAAATGATTAATGAAGTATCATAAGCCTTTGTCTTGAATCGGTAGACCTAATGTTGGTAGCCCTTTCATGAGGAGTCTACGAATGAATGAATGAATAATAAACCTTCAATCGGTAGACCTAATGGTGGTAACCCTTTCATGTGTGAAATGATGAACCTTGAATCAGTAGACCTAATAGTTGTGGCCCTTTCTTAAGGATTCAATGAGCTATCCTAATAATGTACCTTGAATCGGTAGACCTAATGGTGGTGGCCCTTTTATGTGTAATGTACTTTGGGTCGGTAGACCTAATGTTAGTAGCCCTCTCAAGTACAATAATAGTAATGTGAATGAACTACTTTATGGGAATGTAGGCTAAGTACCGAGCGGATATGGTAAGATGGAAGCTCTCCCTACATTAGGCCGGGTTTCAATGAACATTTTTCTTATCCCATAACTATGTGCCCGCATAGGTTATTAGCTAGTGGATCCACCTAAGCAAAAATGTTACCAATCCTACCTTAGGCAAGTAGACCAGCCCTTTACGGTGTGGGACAGAAAACAGATTCCATATTAAGCTGACATGGTTTATGTCAGTTAAAGTTTATTCCCATCATGTGAGATACGTGTTATGGTTGCTTGAGAGGTTCTATGAAGTGTGGGTGGTAGTATGGGATGCCATCCATGCATTGCACGAGTAGGCTTTGAGAGGACTATGGTGTGATTCTCCATTGTCTCATTGTCTAATGAATGAATGGGCTCTTTATGAAGCTAGTGAAGAATGTTGACTTAAATGCTTCATGTAATGATGTATGCTTTACTTGTATTGTATTATGAACTACTTTCCTTGTCATGACTTATGAAATGTATGTGTTCCTTATGTATGAGTATTGACTAAAGATGAGTATGAAAAATGGTAAGTTCATCTATGGTGGCCTCAAAGTGGTACTTAGTAGGAATAGTAGTATGGGATGCTATTCTTATATTACACAAGTATAGCTTAGGGTTACTTAAGGTGAATGTTTCTTATGTGATGTAATGACTTATATCATGATTATACTTGTATCTTATGCCTTTTGTTAAAGTTCATGATATTTTCTCAAAATTGGCATATGGCATGGTTTTCAACCAAAAAGTCCCTTTTAAGCATGGTTTTTGCATGGCTGTCATACTTAGTACATTTTTGTGTGTTAACCCATATTTCTACATTTTTCTACAAAGTGTAGGTTCCGGCATTTGAGTTGATTCCTTCTAGTTCAAAGGGCTTGGATTGAGTTCTTCTAAAGTTTGAGGTATGTCATCATGGATCCGTGGACAAGTGTTTTATTGATGTTTCATGTCTTTCAATGTACTAGATACTTTTAGACTTTCTATTTTATGGGTCGTCACTCTACTTTTGATTCAAGATGTTTTTAGATGGTCATGTGAGACAAGTAGACTTCCACTGTTTTAAATAATATTTTTTATTGTATGGATTAAAAAGAGTTTTAAATTCCGCACTATTTCTATTATCTTATGCGATGACATACTATGAGGCTTGTATAAGGCTTTTCAGTTTCTTGTACGCCTTGTTACTTCTAGGGTATACCCCTGGGTCGTAACAAACATGGTATCAGGGCACAAGATTTTTGGGATGGTTTTTAGGATTGATGTCTCACAAGCCACGTCTAGTAGAGTCTTGTTCATGAGTGTGAAGCGCGCCACATTTATGAATGAGAGGCTATAAGATGTTAGGAAACTACATTTCTTTCATTACTATTTGAGTCATGCCATAGAGTTTAGCTCTATAAAAGTCCTTTTCCTAACCCTTCTCTTGTGTTTATAAGATATGAATACAAGAAGGGAGAATGCAAGAAGGATGGAAGAGGAGAATGTGAATGAGGGAGTTCCTCCCCAAGGTACTCAAGGTAACCAAGTTTCTGTGGATCCTCCGGTTATGTCCAATGAAGAAGTTAGGTCGGCTCTTTTAATGATGGTTCAAGTCGTAACTACTCAATCCCAAGCTATGACTGTTCAAGCCACTAGGGGTGTTGAGACTCATGTGAACCCTAATGTGAGCACTATGGCTTCTAGGTTGAGAGACTTTGTGAGGATGAATCCTCCGATATTTCTTGGTTCCAAGGTGGGAGAGGATCTAAGTGTTTGTGGATGAGGTGTAAAAGGTATTTAATGTTATGGGGGTGACTTCTATAGAAAAGGCGAAGCTAGTCGCTTACCAATTGAAGGACGTTGCCCAAGTTTGGTTCACTCAATGGAAGAGCAATAGGCCGGTAGGATCGGGCCCTATAGATTGGGAGGTGTTTAAGAAAGCATTCCTTGATAGGTTATTTCCCTATGAGAGGAGGGATGTTAAGATGGAAGAATTTATCAACCTTAGGTAAGCTAGCATGAGAATACAAGAGTACTCCTTGAAATTTACCCTATTGTCTAAGTATGCTCCATCTTTGGTGTCTAACCCGAGGGATGAGATGAGTAGATTTGTGACGGGTGTGTCCGACTTAGTTGAGGAAGAGTGTCGTACGGCAATGCTCCATGATGACAGAATATCTCTAGGCTTATGGTGTTTGCTCAACAAATTGAGGAGTTCAAAATTATGAAAAAGAATAGGGAGATGAAGAGAATTAGGTCCGATGAGCAAGGTCAACCAAGGTTCAAAAAGAGAGATTCTAACCAAGATTCTTCAAGCACTCCTAGGGTTAACCAAGAGAAAGGTAGTGGGTCTCCATTTCCTAAACCTACTTGCACCAATTGTGGAAAGAAGCATTATGGGAAGTGCCTAGCCAGTACTAATAAGTGATATGGTTGTGGAAAGATTGATCATCAAGTGAAAGATTGCCCTACTCTTACAACCAAAGAAAGAGAGGCCAAGAAAGCTTCTCTAAGTGGCTCGAATCCTAATGCTCCAAAGTATGGTCATTTCTATGCACTCCGGTCTAAAGAGGACAAAGAAGCTCTTTCAGATGAAGGCACCGGTATGTTGATGGTTTCTTAAAGTTGTGAATGTTTTATTGAGGTCCATATGTTATTTTCATGTTAGCCTTGGTATGGGTTTACTCCCAAGGGGGAGATGGTATGTTTGGATAGTAAGGTTGTTAAGAGTTCTCATATCCTTTATCTCTTTCTTTCTATTCATATTCAAGCTTGAGACCAAGAGTTCCTTGTAGCTTGTTTCATGTTTTGGAGTCATGTGTGATTATTTGTTTCCATGGTCTCCTTATATTATGCATGTTCTTGATGAATTATGTTTAATGAGAAAATGAGTTTTTATGATTTATGTTCCTCATATTGATGTCCATTTAGTATAAGTTGTATGTATGCTTCATGAGGTGAATTGTTGAACATGCCTAAATGTGCTTTTGAGAATAATTGCATAATTGTTTCATGATGTTATGATGAGCATGCGCTGGAGAAGGTAATTCCTCCAATGAAATGAGAAATGTTGAAGTTTTCATGCATAATGAGTTTGTAGATGTAGTTTCTACTTCCTTATGTTGTATTAAGCATGTTTGAGATGGAGTTGATGTTTCCTCCCAGTTTTTGTGCATTGTTTATGATGTTTCATGCACGATGGGCTGCTAGTTTTGAGTCTTTATTTCCCCAAAGTGTTTAAAGCGTCATTCGAGGATGAATGTTCCCAAGGGAGATATATTGTTACGACTCAAAAAACTAGTAGGTGAAACTAGAGCCTCACTAGTGTGTTGTTGAGTTTGATATGAGGTTTTATGTTGTAAAATGAGTTCTCGAGCTTGGGTTGAGGGGTTGAGGGGTTGAGGGGTTTAGGGGTTAAACGTTGAGGTACGACCACCCAAGGACCAACCAAGGGTCGTTGCCAAACCCCCAAAACTCCCAAAGCTGCCAAAATCTTAGGACCTACAGATGGGACGTACGCCCCGTAGGTCCATCCACGCTTTATGGGGGTGCTCCATAGGTCAAGGCTCCAAACGCCAAGTTTCTGAACCTAACCACAAACCTGCAGGATGGGGCGTGAGCCCACCCACGGTCCGTGGTTTGGTGGGCGTAGGTCACTGAAAGGGCTGCCTAGGTTCGGCCATTAGAGGGGCAATCTAGTAAATTCCTAATTAATTAGGTATGGGTTGGGGAAAGTTTATATTGTTTAATTTCACTTATTTAAGGCTTGTTAAAGTATTAAACACCCTTTTTCAATTCAATATCCCCTAAACTCAAAAATAGAAACTACCTCCCCTCCAACTAATTCTCTCTCTAGAAACCACCATTGGAGAAGAAGAAATCAAGGTTTGGAGCTCAAGATTTCATTTTTTATCTTCAATTTCGTGGAGTTTCTTCCATTGAGGTATGGTAGTTTTCATCCTTGGTTAGTTTCCATCCAAAGAGTCCCTTCAAAACATGATTTCAAGTTTCCAAATTACCCCAAAAAGTTAGGGTTTCAATCTTAGTCATGGGTTCAATTTCAAAATGTTTTCAAAGGTTGAATTATGATGAATTTTGATGAATTGTGATTGAATTCATGAATTAATGTTGTATAAGATGGAATTTCACTATGAACCCATAATTCTCCCAAAATACTAAATTGTGAATTATGACTTGGGATTGATTGATTATGGAAGAATGTGAAGAGATTAAGTCTATATTGAATTACTTTATTGAATTGTGTCATTATTCATGCCTAAATTGTAGTATTTTAGGTGTGTTGTTGAATTGTGATTCGTGGTCTTGAAGGGCAAAGTATGAAGGAATGATGTATGATCATGATGTTGTGTATATGCTTGTGATTTCAATGAAAGTAATGTGATTATGTCTACAATGCAATTGTGTTATTATTGAAAGGTTATTCTCAATTATACACTTATGAATGTTGATGATATATGTGAAAGGTTTCTTCAATGTAATGTTACATCTTGAGTTGGTAGGCTTAGGGCATCATCTTCTTGTGTAAATGAATGTGATCTTGATTGAAGTACCTTGAATTGGTAGGCTTAGGCATCCTCTTCTTCTGTTACTAATGTATCTTGACATAATGAACCTTGAATCGGTAGACCTAATGGTGGTAGCCCTTTCATAAATGATTAATGAAGTATCATAAGCCTTTGTCTTGAATCGGTAGACCTAATGTTGGTAGCCCTTTCATGAGGAGTCTACGAATGAATGAATGAATAATAAACCTTCAATCGGTAGACCTAATGGTGGTAACCCTTTCATGTGTGAAATGATGAACCTTGAATCAGTAGACCTAATAGTTGTGGCCCTTTCTTAAGGATTCAATGAGCTATCCTAATAATGTACCTTGAATCGGTAGACCTAATGGTGGTGGCCCTTTTATGTGTAATGTACTTTGGGTCGGTAGACCTAATGTTAGTAGCCCTCTCAAGTACAATAATAGTAATGTGAATGAACTACTTTATGGGAATGTAGGCTAAGTACCGAGCGGATATGGTAAGATGGAAGCTCTCCCTACATTAGGCCGGGTTTCAATGAACATTTTTCTTATCCCATAACTATGTGCCCGCATAGGTTATTAGCTAGTGGATCCACCTAAGCAAAAATGTTACCAATCCTACCTTAGGCAAGTAGACCAGCCCTTTACGGTGTGGGACAGAAAACAGATTCCATATTAAGCTGACATGGTTTATGTCAGTTAAAGTTTATTCCCATCATGTGAGATACGTGTTATGGTTGCTTGAGAGGTTCTATGAAGTGTGGGTGGTAGTATGGGATGCCATCCATGCATTGCACGAGTAGGCTTTGAGAGGACTATGGTGTGATTCTCCATTGTCTCATTGTCTAATGAATGAATGGGCTCTTTATGAAGCTAGTGAAGAATGTTGACTTAAATGCTTCATGTAATGATGTATGCTTTACTTGGATTGTATTATGAACTACTTTCCTTGTCATGACTTATGAAATGTATGTGTTCCTTATGTATGAGTATTGACTAAAGATGAGTATGAAAAATGGTAAGTTCATCTATGGTGGCCTCAAAGTGGTACTTAGTAGGAATAGTAGTATGGGATGCTATTCTTATATTACACAAGTATAGCTTAGGGTTACTTAAGGTGAATGTTTCTTATGTGATGTATGACTTATATGATGATTATACTTGTATCTTATGCCTTTTGTTAAAGTTCATGATATTTTCTCAAAATTGGCATATCGCATGGTTTTCAACCAAAAAGTCCCTTTTAAGCATGGTTTTTGCATGTCTATCATATTACATTTTTGTGTGCTAACCCATATTTCTACATTTTTTTACAAAGTGTAGGTTCCGGCATTTGAGTTGATTCCTTCTAGTTCAAAGGGCTTGGATTGAGTTCTTCTAAAGTTTGAGGTATGTCATCATGGATCCGTGGACAAGTGTTTTATTGATGTTTCATATCTTACATTGTACTAGATACTTTTAGACTTTCTTTTGTAAGGGTTGTGACCCTACTTTTGATTCAAGATATTTTTAGATGGTCATGTGAGACAAGTAGACTTCTGCTGTTTTAAATGATGTTTTTGATTGTATGGATTAAAAAGAGTTTTAAATTCCTCACTATTTCTATTATCTTATGTGATGACATGCTATGAGGCTTGTATAAGGCTTTTCAGAGTCTTGTACGTTGTGTTACTTCTAGGGTATACCCCTGGGTCGTAACAGCTGTGTACTTAGATTCATGAGTGGTAAGTGCATCACTTGTTTCCATCAAAGTTACGAGGGATTGGATCGGGAAGGTTTTCTTCAACTGGCTGCAATACTCTTTCTGTCAACATCCTCTCAAACAGTTGGGCATAAGGTTCAGCAATGGGTGTGTAGGTGTGAGTATTTCTAGCTTCAAGATTAGGACATGATCTTGGTCCATATGCTGGTTTATTTTGGTGGATTGATACTTGGTCAGGGATATATGATCTTGGTAGGTTTTGGTATGCCGGTGCTCGGGGTGGATTATAGTGTAGTTGGGTATTATATACAATGTATGGAATGTATGGAGGAGTATATGCAACAATTTTGGGGGTTTTGGGGTATCAATGGGATGGTTCTCCATGTTGGTAAGATATATCTGAAATATCCTCCCTTCTATTCTTCATGCCACCAATGGAACTCAATTGTATGACCATACTTGAAACTTGCAATGCAACCATGGAATGAATTTTCACAGCTTTGATGCCTTCATCTATAAAGCCTCTCATATTTACCGATTCGGCGAACTACTGGCCCATCATTTGACATCATCTTGTCAAAGTAGATACCATCTTGAGCTCGAATAAAATACTTTGAGAGCTCACTCTCATCCACAGGTTGTTAGACCATAGCGGCCTCAATTCTCCAACGTCCTGTGTACTCCTGGAAGTTCTCTGACGGCTTCCTCTGTATGTTGGCCAATGAGAATCTGTCCACTGTGGTTTCAGTATTGAATCTGAAGTGTCATGAAATCCTTAGCCATTTATTGCCAGTCATGCCATATGCGAGGGTCCTGGCAGGTATACCAGGTCAATGCTTCTCTAAACAGACTTTGGATGAATAAATTCATCCTTAGCTTCTCATAGTGTGCCCTTAAATGTGTGTGAGGGTCACTTTTTCAATATAAAACATGTCAAACTTTGGTGGCTTGTACCCCAGTGGCATATCAATGTCTGGATAAATGCACAAGTCATCATAATCAAGGCTCTTTGTCCCCCTAGTGACTTGTAAGATTTTTAACGCCTTTCTTAGGCCATGAAGTTCGGTGTTTATCGATGCATCTTCTTTCAACTAATTATCTTTCTCCATTTTTTTATATTGATCAACCTCATACGGAACATTGATCATAGTTGGCATTGTTAAGGTAGGAGCTCCAACAACATATACAGGTGGAACATGTGGATGTAGGGACTGACGATGTGTGCCCAAAGTATTTGTTGCATTGCTAGTATGGTAAGGTCGCAAGTTGGAAGGTTTGGAACAGTCCTGATTGCGGTTGGATAAGCTGGTGTGGCTCGACCGTGAGCAAGAGCAAGTTGAGTTTGTTCTGGCTGATTTGGTTAGTCAGTAGAAGGCAAGTCAGCTTTTAGGAAGTAGATAGGCATCTTGAAAGTTTGGAAAGTGGTAGCCGACAGCTTTGCCAACTCTACCACTTGACGTGATTCTTTCCTCAAGATCTCGAGTTATTATGCCATGTGAGTCATTTTCTCGTCATTTTGAATGTCTTTTATATTTTGAGAACTCTCAGGGTGAGGGTACTCAATAGGTATCATTATTTTTGCAGCAACGTTGAACTCATCTTTATCAGTCATCTTTCCTTTTGATTAAAGGTTTTTGTAACATCCCAAAAATTTCTAAATTAAGATTCGAGCCATTCTTTATTGTGAATAAGATTTGTACCGAGTGATTCTAAATTTTCTTAGATGTTAAGGTCAATAAAAATTCCCTAGAACAAAGTTGAGTTGAAAGTTTCCATATCGATTATGTTTTGATGTAAGAATCTACTTGAGTCAACTTCAAACAGTCATATCTCTTATATTATAACGATTTACGTGGCTCATAACCTATCAAATTAAAGGTATTTGAATCTTCTTTCCAACGCCACTGATTTCGCAACAATCTGAGTTTTGAGTAAAAAGCTATGACCATTTTAGTAACCTTATATAGTGCACTGACGAATTAGCCGACGGGATAACATTAAAAAGGGTCTTTTTGTCTTTTTACCACTAAGAAAACCCTAAACGGATTTCTTGACTGATTAAAGACCCTAAACAATCAGATTTTTCATCTCTTAATACATCATTCTCTTCTCTCTCAAACCCCAAGGCAAAGCCCTAAGGAAAAATCAAAGTAGAAGACTCAATTCAAGATTCTTTCCAACTTTTTCAAGATTCTTCTTCAAGGTAAGTCTTTCTCAAAGAATTTCATTCTTTCCAACTCAAATTTCTCCATACAATTATGAATCGCTAATGAAAATCATAATTCTTGTCCATAGAGATTTCAAGAAAGTAATTCAAGAATCTCAAGAAAGGTTTTCCTGATTGTTCTCCTTCAAGCTAGGGTTTCAAGGCTTCTAATTAAATTCTTTTTCAAGATTCTTCAAGAACCTTATTTTTTAAGGTATGTAAGGTTGTCATAGTGTTGGACTAGTTCATCCTCACGCCCTACATCTACTTTCAAATTAGTAAAAGAGTAATCTAGGATTTTATCCCTAGATTTTAGTATTCTTGAGATAAGTTGATTTGAGTTCTTGAGTTCTAGTTTCTTCTTGAAATTCTATTCCTAATTATTGAATTGCTATATGTAATGCATTAAAATTCTTGAGTTGATTCGTTCATATCTATATTTCAGCATGAACCCTATGAATTGAGTATTTTTGAAAAGAGAAATATCGTTCAGTTATGAGTTTCGCGTTCTTGATACCTTGAGTTCTTGAGTCTTGAGTTTTGAGTAATGAGTTTCCTTATTGATATTAAAATCCCTGAGTTGAGTCGTTCATGTCGATAATTCCACATGAACCCTATGATTTGAGTTATAAATTTTGAACTTTTTTTTAAAGCCAACACTTGAGTTCTTAAACTGAGTTTTGAGAAAGCAAAGATGAGTTTTGAGAAAAGAGTTTCTAAAACATGATTAGTATGATAATCGAGTATGCCATCAATGTATGAGCACTATGGTATCTAGATATACCATCAATGTTTGTGCATTATGACTTCCCATGTTATCAATGATCATATTAAAATATGATTTTGATGTATTTTTGAGAAAGAGTTTTCAAGTATGAATTGAGTAAAAGTATAAGGGGACTATGTATTTCGAGAGGTATCAATTTTTACATTGATAAAAGAGAAACTAAGATTTCTAAATGAGTTATTAGTTCGAAAGATATTTCAAGAGCAGTTACCTCTTTTAAGAGGATAGTTTGAGCAATTATCTCAAACTAGAGAAAAAGTTGTGTTTTAAACATATGAGCATGAGTATATATTAATGAGAATAGTATTGAGCACCGATATGGGGATGAGTTCAGACAAGTCAAAGTCTTCACAAACCATGTATGCCAACATAGGTAAATGGTCATATTTTATAGATAATTCCTTATTACTTTTAAGCATAGCTTAGTAGATCCACTTAGTTAAGGTTTTCTATACCCCAGCAAGGTATATGACAGTTCTGACAACGTGCACAAGACGTTGTATCATCACGTAGCTCATAGTGATGGTTGTTGGTTCTAGAATCTCCCAGATAGAGTTAAAATTGTATTTTTATTATATCACTTATTATGTTGAGTTTCAGAGGTGAGTAAGTGTTTTTGTAAAGTTTTATACGATTTCATTAATTTAATCCTTTATATTCAGTTGAGTTTATGTTTTATCAATTGTAGTCCTTTCATTCAGTTATTTGTTATTCAACTATATTACATACATGTACATTCAATGTACTGATGGCATTTGACCTGCATCTTTTAATGATGATGCATATACAAGTTCTTAGGATCCTGAACAAGAGTCTGTTGAGATCATTTTATCCGCTCATCAGCTTTCGAATGAGGTCTCCTTACTTCCGAAGGACTCTAGTTTTTATGAGTTGTTAGTAGTAATTATTTTGAGGAGTCGTGGGTCTTGTCCCAACACTCATCTTTCTATAGTAGAGGCTTCATAGATAGACAGTTTTGAAGAGTCTTTCAGTTTTCAGATGTTTTATTTAAACTTATGTTTCATACTCAGTATATTCAACAAAGTTTTGAGATTCAATAAACTATTTTTTAAACGTTTATTTCTATTTGATGCTTATGTATGCTCAAGTTAGTCTTCCACTTGCAATCAGCCATGATAAGGGTTTGCTTGGGGACCAGCAATGGTTGTCGAGTGCCGGCCACGTCCAAAGTGTAGGATCGGATCGTGACAAGTAATATATCTATTTTTGAGATGTTAAACCCTTTCTAGTTTTTCAGAATTAATTGTTGCAGAAAGTAAAAGAGGAGAGGAGTCCAATTTCCCATTTACTTCTAATGGAAGGACAAGAAAAGGAAAAATAGTAATTTCAGACAACTACTTGTTTTTCTGCTGCCATTTTCAATTAGAAAAGAACTTTATACTATTCTAGTTTATTTTACTTTTGTTCAATTATCTGTGACCTTAATGTTGATGGAAATTTCCTCAAGACCTTACATATTAAAATTATTTTTATGAATATATATGTAGTGGATGTCAAAGCTAGCCATAATATATTAACATATGTGTTTAAATAACAAAACAAAGCTCATTTGATGGATATCCATGTAATTGGTGGTACAATTGCTTAGAAGAATTCGAGGATTGATATCATTGGTGTCACCTAAGGTAAAGGTTATGAAGGTGTTATAACTCGCTGGGGGTGTAACATGTCTTCCTTGCAAAACCCACGGGGCTCCACTTAAGGTTGCTTTTATCGGTGCCTGGCAACCTGCTAGAGTTTCATTGGCAATGGTTTATGCTGATCAAAATGGATACCATCACCGTACTGAGCAACATTTACTTCATTGGGAAAAGAACAAGTTTTAAATAATTTATTATTGTTGTTACTGTTTATTTTCATGAAGGTGTTTTTGAAGATAATTTTGACATTTTAAAGCTTTCTGTTGTCCTGAGAATTGTAATTGAGATTTGAGAACATTCGTAATGCAAATTTTTGTTGTTGTGGTTCAAAGTTTTTGTTGTTGTAATTCTGGTTGAGAATAAGCTTTAGTAGTTATTGTTATTATAAATGTATAAGTTTAGTGGTTAATTATATTAAAATTCATATTAGTTGTAATCTAATTATATAAAAAAATAAAATGTTAAATTTGGATTAAAAAATTGTGGAGGTTACAACCTGCTGAAACGAAAGTGAAAAAAAGGTAAACAAGTAGCGGGGGTTTATAACCCCCACAAAGTGAATAAAAAAAACTGTTGTGGGGGTTATTAAAAAATCCCTAAAATCTAATTGTGACAAACCTAACAACGAGAGTTTTGAGAACCCCCATAACAATAAGTTGTGGGGGTTTTCAACCCCAACAATTTATACATTTAACCCCCGCCAATTGTCAGTTTTTTGTAGTGGAATAACCAGCGTTCAGCATAAATGCATAGGCATTCCGTCCTTGGCAACAAAAGGAGAAATTATCTAGAAGCATTGATGTCTGACGAAAGTGTATCAGTGTTCCGTCGGTTCAAATCCAGATATCGCTGGAATGAAACAGAAAAATGGTGTCTCAATCGATGTTGGATGCTTCTACATTGGCGTTTTGTCGGTGCAACAAAAGTGAGATACAGAAGTTGAGAGGCAAAAATGTACTTGATGGTGAAGATACTTTCTTTGGAAGATATTAAGGGAAAAAATAGGAATATATGTAATTGTGTACTATTATTTTCTTCTCAAATGAGGATAGTCTAAGAAGTTTTCATTATTGCAAAGTTAAAGATAGAAAATAGACATTACAGAATATTTGTATGCTCAACAAGAAAATCAATAATGCATTTATCCAAGCTTGGATCTGAATTTGGTAATCATTGATGAATGAAATGGAATATTCCTTTGTTGGTATATCTTCGATTTTCTTATTTATGAATAGCTAAATTTTTAGCTAGAGGGCGTGTGCATGATGTGGGTGTAAATCTTAATGGGTATTGATTAAATAATTCTAAAATCAATCGTATTGCATGGATCTATTGTTGTCTTGAAGTTTTAATCTAAATATCAGCGGTTGCAAACATTGGTTAAAATTTTCAACTCTAATTCGCTTGAGAGAGCAAAAAAAGATTGGATAAAACTTCATTAGCGAGGACTAACTAAATTGATCATTGAATTAGAGCTAGAGATAGTCTAATCTAATTGATTTCTCATTTGAGGGTAGATCTAGAGATAGTCTAACCCATTCAAGCAATGTTTGGTACGTGTTTTATTTGCATGGTCTTGGAGTTCAAAAGAACCCAAGATATACATATTCATGAGTTCGAGAGAATATTGGATATAGTATAGACAAAAGGTTATTCATGTATCGATTGATTTGGAATTGATGAATAATTGTCTATAGATTGAAACTCCATCACTATTGCACACACCGGCCCCTAGTCGTTTTCATCTTATTGAAATATTTGTTGTGTTGACCTCTTGATCGTGTTACTTGAAATTTAAATTGAAGATTGTGTTTTCCAAATCCCCCACCCCCCCCCCCCAGTTTTACATTCTCGATTTAAGATATTGTGCTAGTTAGTGTTGAATTGACAATAAATTAGAATGTATTTCTTTCTATTAGTCTTTGTAGTTCGACCACGACTCCTAAATTGGGTATTATTTTTGCAAACGATTGTTTATACCTCAATTGCGAGGTATAATTGAGTGTTATCGCTTACACAAAAGATTACTACTCCCTTAAATCCATGTTATATGATTTTTTCGCTTTTATGTTTGACCCAAAATAACTATTTTTTACACAATCAATAAAATATTAATTGCTTTATTTCCTTAATTTGCCCTGATCAAATAAGTAATTTTTTACATACTTAAGAAATCATATTAAATTGATACTATTTAATTAGTGATACTTTAGTAGAAAAAACATATATTATTTTCTAGGGCTGAATAATTTTTTAAGGGGTACAAAACTTAGAACATCATATAACATGAACCAGACAAAGTACACAAAATTCTTTGATTTTGTGACAATTAATAGAGAACAAAATGCTTAGGAGTTGTTTGATAGAGTGTAAGAATAATGCAAAATATAGTGTATTAGTAATCTTTGCATTAATAGTGATTGTATTAGTTATACCTACATTAGTTATGCTGAGATTTTTCTTATGCAGTGTTTGGTTTGGTGTTCTAAAAATATCATGCATTGCTAAAAAAAATTAAAAAAGTATATGTTTACAAAAATACCTTACACTAATATAATAGAAAGGATGTGGAAAAGTTTTTGAGGGACAATTATGTATCTAACAATGCTAATGCATGCATTAGAACTCATTGCATTACTAATGCATAGAAATTCATGGTATTAGTAATACACTCCTAAATACACAATAGAGTGTATTACTAATAAATACATTAATTATACATATGTAGAAAAAGTGTACCAAACAACTAGTAATACACAAAGTTAATGCGTGCATTATTTTCTCCAATACACTCTACCAAACGACCCCTTAGAGTGTGTTTAGATGAGCTTATAACTTACGACTTATAAGCATAATCAATAAGTTCAGATTAAGAAGTTGTTTGAATTGGCTTCGAAACTGGTCAAATAAGCTTTTAAGCTTCTATTTTTTTTAAAACTTTTTGGAATGTTTGACAAATCCAAAAAGTGTTTAAAATAAGTTAAAATTTACTTTTAAAAGTCAAAATTTAAAAGTTGGCCCCCCTACTCTTTTTTTTTTTTGGTTTAAAAGTCATTTATGTTTGACCAATAATTTTACTTTTGTATTACCAATATTTTTTATAACTCTCATATTATCTTCCACCTACTTTTTCTTTGCTCTTTCTTTTCTTTCTTTTTTCCTCCTCTGGCTCTTTTTTTTTCTCTATATTATGTCGTCCATTTTTTTCCGTATAAATTATTTGTGGTAAAGAGGAAATATAATCATTGTCATTTATAAATACAATTGAAAAAATATTTCAAATTGTTCATGTGCTTTATCAAAAGGGAAAATGGTCTGATATACCCCTCAACTTTGTTATGAAGAGCTGATATATCCCTCGTTATGAAAGTGGCTCATATATACCCCTATTGTTATACAAATGGTTCACATATACTCTTTTCTCTAACGGAAGTGAAAAAGTTAATTTTAATTTAGTTTTTTTTAATTATTTTTTTGAGAAAACAATAATCAATATGGGGTATATTTGATCTTCCTAACACATATTTTTTTTTACTTTTTTGTTCCAACGACTAATTTAAATATATTATTTTGATGGTCAAATTTATTTATGTTTCACTAATTTTCTTGTGAAATTTATTATAGATGCCTTTTTTTTTTACAAATACAAAACTAAATTACAATATAGCCGTACAAAAATTAGTTTTAAATTTTTTCCATACACTAAAGAATGAAAGAAAAAAATAATGAGAAACTCGAATAATGATAATCAAAGAAGTCAAAAAATAATTTTTGTATGAAAAAAGATTAAAATATACCTTGAACTTTGCTAGAAGGATCATATATATACCCCTACATGGACTTTTTAAAAATTGAAAGTCAAAAAAATAAATTTAAAACTAATTTTTTCACTTCCATTAGATGAAAGGTAATGTGAGCTCCTTTTATAACTGTAAGGGTATATGTGAGTCATTTGTATAACGGTAAGGGTATATATGAGTCACTTTCATAACGAAGAGTATATCATCTCTAAATGTCAAAGTTAAGGGGTATATCAGACCCTTTCCCCTTATCAAAATTATATATTTTTAAAAGGGAAAAAGACAAATATGCCCAATGGTATGCAGATACTCTCCGTCATACTTTTGAGACATTGGTGCCCATGTCGTCTAAAAACTAGAGCATATATGCCCTTTATACTAACGGACATACATGTGTCATAATCTCATCCACCGATCCGGCATTTATTAAATATCAGATCGACGGATAAGATTGTGTCACGTGTCCCTATTTGGTCTTCCGTTAGACTAAAGGGCATATATGCTCTAGTTTTTGGATGACAGAGGCACTTATGTCCCAAAAGTATGACGTAGAGTATCTGCATATCATTTACGATAGTTTGAGGGTATATTTTTCCTTTTTCTTTTAAAATTAAAAATAGCTTACACAAATAAATTAATTTATAATGAAGTTGAAAAGTAAAAATTTATAATTATCATTTTATAATGTTTAACAATTTTAAGAGTATTCTAACAAAAAAATGTATAACAATGCTTATGGATCAAACACATGATCAACTTTTTTTCAGTTCAACACTTCTATTCAAACACCTAATTGTTCTTTTTTAAAAAAAGTTTCAGCACTTTTAAAAAATCATTGTTTTCATTGTTTCCAATCAATCCAAACATGCTCTTAATGTATCCTAACTTATAACTTTTGACTTTAAAAGTTATTTTCACTTAAAACAAATACGTTAAAATTATTTTTATATTACTGAGACATTACAAAAATGCTTTAAAACTTTTCTTTTTTTAAAACTTACATACTTTTCTTTAAACTCTGAGGGCTCGTTTGGTGTGAGGGATTAGAAATAATAGTGATGGGATAAGGAAATAGTGATGGGATAAATAAAAAATTATGTTGTTTGGTTGGCAAGTCCGGGATAACTTATCCCGGGATTAATAATTAGTACCGGGATAAGTTATCCCTCCCCATGGGTGGTATAGTAATCCCGGGATAACTTATCCCGAGATAGAATAGGTAAATGACAACTATGTCCCTTTAAATCCTTTTTATGTATCATTTTTTACATTTATGTATATTTACATTTTTTTAATACCATGTATAATAATATTTACTACTCCTTATTTTTATGATAATTATACATATTTTTCTATTAAAAAATTATACTATATAAATATAATTTTTATTTATGAATTTATTTGACTAATTCTTATGTTTATTTTATTTTGATATCTCATAAATTTTCTTCTCTTTAATAAACTTAAGAGGAAAGTTCTATTTTTAAGCTAAATAAGAAAAAAGTTATATTTTTAAATACACATGGTACTTATCATGGGAATACATAAACAAAAATATTTAAGTTAAAAAAAAATAAAAGTTTTATTTTAAAAAATGAATAACTAAAGCTCACAAAGAAAAAATTAAAAAGTTTAAATAAAGTGAAGGGTAATTTTGTAAACAAACAACTTGTTCTTAAAATTTATCAATATATATTATTTTGAATATAACAAACCAAACACTCAATAAGAAATAATCCCAGGACAACTTATCCATCATAACTAATCCCAACATAACTTATCCCAACATAACTTATCCCATCACAACTCATATTCAAACCAAACGACCCCTGAAAGATAAAATAGGTCTTTAAAATGGAAAAAAGAAGTGAAAAAATAAAAAAGGAAAAAGTAGTGGTTGGGGAGAAAGGGGAGCGCAGCGTTCAGCATTAGGGCAACGAAAAAATTTCTTTCAGTCATTTGGTCGAACAGTTTGATGATGAAATATAGACTTGTAATTTCCTTGTTCCTTCGTGGTCATCTCACTCCCAATTTGCCATCTTTTCTTCTTCGATCCACCAGTGGTGTTTTCCTTCCCCATGCTAGTTTCCTACATGGTGCTCTCTCAAGGTCTACTTCTGGAATCAGGTTCTCTACTTTTACTTCCTCAAGCAATTCACATGATGGCAGTGATTATGAACATGAAGATACTGCTGATACTGACCCTTCACTAGATTATAACGAACTATATTCTGATTTTTCCAAAGAAGATGTTGAAACAATTGAGGCCATTTTCAAACAACCCGGAACCCATGTGCATAACAAACTTGAGCAATGTGGTGTAAGGCCCACACACAATCTAGTTACTGTCATTCTTTCTCGTGCACGAAATAATTGGGAAGTTGCATTCACTTTCTTCATATGGGCCAGTAAACAAACAGGTTATGTGCACTCTGTGCGTCAATACCATTCTATGATATCTATACTTGGAAAAATGAGGAAGTTTGACACTGCATGGTCACTCGTTGAGGAAATGAGAGGTGGTAAAGATAGACCATCTCTTGTGAATTCTCTGACACTCTTGATCATGATAAGGAAATACTGTGCTGTACATGACGTCGGAAAAGCTATCAGTACTTTTTATGCATTTAAACGGTTTAATTTAGATATTGGAATGGAAGAATTTCAAGACCTTTTGTCTGCCCTTGCTCGCTACAAAAATGTAAAAGATGCCGAGCACTTGCTTTTTTGCAATAAGAATGTTTTCCCGTTGAATACCAAGAGTTTGAATATCATTCTAAATGGATGGTGTCTTGCCCTTGATGATTTAAGTGAGGGAAAGAGGATTTGGAGGTTGATGAAGGAAAAAGGGATTCCCCGTGATGTTTTTTCGTATTGTAGTATCATGTCTTGCTATTCGAGGGCTGGTAGACTCAATGTTGTGCTTAAGCTTTTCGATGAGATGAAATTGTATGGGGTTGCACCTGATGTTAAGGTTTATAATGCTGTCATTCATGCTCTTGCAAAAGGCAGGTTGGTTAAACAAGCTAGGAGTGTGATGACGATGATGGAAGAGAATGATCTCGCTCCAAACGCTGTTACTTATAACTCATTAATCATGCCTCTCTGCAAAGCTCAATTACTAGATGAAGCTCAAGAGATCTTCAATGAAATGATTCAACGAGGCATACATCCTACTGTCCGAACTTACCATGCATTGCTTCGTAGCCTGAGGACAGGGGAAGAAGTGTTCGAGCACTTGCAGAAGATGAACACGATGGGATGTATTCCAACTCATGACACTTATATAATGTTAATCCGGAAGTTTTGCCGATGGTGCCAACTTGATAATGTTTTCATGTTGTGGGATAAGATGAGCAAGATCGGCTTGGACCATGATCGAAGTTCATATATAGTGCTGATACATGGACTCTTTTTGAATGGGAAGCTGGAGGAGTCGTACAAATACTATCAAGAAATGAAGCAAAAAGGTTTACTGCCGGAGCCCAAGATAGATGAAATGCTTCAAGCTTGGGTGGCTGGCAGGAGAGATTCTCAAGAGAATAAAGTAACATGTCATCAGGAGAACAAAAAGGTGGTCAAATTTGAAAAAACTGATAAAGAAAGGGATTTCCATAAAAAACCTGAAATGAGAAAAGTTATGAGAGAGCGTGGCTTTTCTTTCTGGGATCAATAGATTCAATGTTGATTATAAAATTACGGTTGGGAATCTGGCTCGGGTCACTGTACATACAGGTGCATGAGGTTTCTCTTCTTTTTGATTGTTTTAACAGAATATTCTTGGTTTATTTGGTCTACATACTGGAAATTCACTGTTAACACAATTTACTTCCATATATTTTTTTAAACTTTGATAGCAAGAAAGACTATTTGAATATTCACAGATGCTTTATTCCTTTTTTTTTTTAAATTAAAGATTAAGACGAAAGTGATCAGTATTCTTTATGCTTGTCCTTGAAGTATAAAATTGTCACGATCCGAGTCTACACCCTAGTTGTGGCCGGCACTTAGAATCACGAATGACGCTTAGCGGACCCGTGGTACTGACATTTTGCTAATAACTTAACTGACATTTTATGAAGTGCAAGTGGAAGCTAAAACATAATTAACTGAAGGAAATACTTAACATATATCTGAATAAAATGCATGGAACTGAACAACTAATGTCTGAAGTGGAACCTCTACTAATTGGAGTGAAAGAAGAAATAAGTTTGTCAGGACATGATCCCTAGCTACCTCAAAGAAAATAACTGTCCTTACATAAAACTTAGTTACTGACTGCTCCATGAAGTTACCAAATGAAGTTGACTCATCAACTACTGACGGGAAAAACTGCAACCTGTCTAGCCACTAGTGTGAGAGCGAACATCTAAATCTACATCATAATAGGATGCTTTGCAGAGAAAAGTATGCAGCCAGTACGTGGAATGTGCTGAGTATATAAGGTGAGACTAAACATAATCATTTCGGGTGGCAACATGTAGTAAGAACTAATGAGTATTCAATAATCATAATCATAAATATAGTGATATAATGAAAGACATCCTAAAACCAGTGTATAAATATCATTTGAGAACTTGCTTTCAATTATATAACGGTTGTTTCTGTAGCCCTGAGTTGAATTAGATCTAAACTATCGTATTTGAGAAGAATGCTGATGATAATTTAAGTTTATGAACATAATGTTACTTTTTATGGGGAGTTTCTTACAATCGACATATACCATATGAGCTTATGTTGTCCAACTTATAATCCATTTGGAAGGGCTTTCCTATACCATGTCAGGGTGTAGGACCTATCTATCTGATGTGGATCCACTAACTGAGCCTCTTGGGCTAAAGGAGTTGATCGACTAGTGATATGCTCAAAATTCTATAGTGGCACATAGTTATGGGTCTTGGGTTTTCTGAACTCACGACCTCTTGGTGTTAAATAATCCTCCCAAAATAATATACAAATACTGATATGCTCATAAATAGGTGAACTATCTATCTGTCTGTATCAAGTGTGTAACTAAGCTGAAAATCATATTTCAAATAATTTGTATGGAAACTGAAATTTGTATCATGCTAATTTCATGCTTAAAAATTATTGAGGTTAAAAAAAAACCGTAGCCATGTTAGATTTTTTTTTTTTGATAACCGAGAAATCCATCTGTGACCCGCCCTTTGGACCAATGAGATTTATAAAAACTGAGTAATACGATCAAGAACAGGAGCTTATGATGAAATTTCATTAATTGAGTAGAAACCCTAATTTGGATTCTAGAAATTCTGTAAAAATCTTTGAAAGAACATACGACTTAGGCATGAGAGTGAAATGATACTCCCATTGAAGCCTTACATACTTTAGTGACGAAACTTGATGAAAAACCTTGAAAGAAGAATCCTAACTTGGTGTTTCTTGAGAATTTTTTAATTTAAAATAGTAATGTTGTATTCTTTAGCATTAAGGATATGTTGGTGACCTTCAAAAAACAGAGGGAACAAAAACAGAGAAAAAAATACTTGCAAGGATCCTAATAATTCTACAATCTGTTCTGTTTCCTCTAAATCTTTCTCTTTACACCAAAAATAAAAAGATACAATACAATTCCCTTTAACTTTCTCAATTGAATTGGACCTATCTTCAAAGTTTCTACTGTTTCTTTCTTTCCAAAATGTCCACCAAATGCAATATGGAATTATCCTCAACCATGCCTTCTGGCTCTTGCTCCCCCCTCTTCTTATCCAGCTACTCCATAAGTCTGCAGTGTGCTCAGGCATGGTCCAATTCGTCTCTGTGAGACCAAGGAAGATGACCCTAGTTTGTGTTGTAAAGTTGCAATGCAAGAGTAGATGCTTGGTGGTCTCCTTTGCCTTCCCGCATAATAAACACCAAGGTACTATAATCTTTCCTTTTTTCTTCGACGCTTCATGTGTAAGGCAAGCCCTTCTTGCAACCAACCATGTAAAGCATTTTATCTTAGTTGGTGCTAAGGTTCTCCATACCTTTCTCCACAAACTCTGTTTATAGATGCTTTGCTAGGGGCTTTCCAAGTTGTATGCCCTGCTAACAGTGATAGCCCCATCTTTACTATGTTTCCATCTCAAAGAAGCAGGAGAATTAGTGGTGCCAGAGAATTTTTCTAACAGCTCTAGCAATTTGGCCACTCGCTTTACTTCCCAGTCATTCAAAAACCTTCTAAAGATCAGATTCCACCCTTGTGCTGTCCAACATTCATTGATATTTGCATCTGGATTACTACATTGTAAGAATATACCTGGAAAGGATTCTTATAGAGTGATTTGTTTGTTCCACGAGTCTGCCTAAGACTTAGTTTTCCTGCCATCTCCCACTTCAATGTACATATTAGCATCAAGTTTTTGCCATTAGTTTCTGATAATTCTCCAGATCCCCGCCCCATAGGCATCAACACTAACATTACTGCACCAAAGATTGTACTCACCATACTTGGATCTGATGACATCCTTCCATAAGGGTTGCCCCTCTTCATTATATCTCCATAACCACTTCATCAAAAGACTATTGTTTTGTTAACTCAAATCTCTAATACCCATAACCCCTTTGTCTCTACTGTTCAAGGTTATCTCCCATTTGACAAGGTTATAACCTTTAATTTCTTTGCATCCATGCCAAAGGAAGTTCCTCCTTAATCTGTCCAGTTTCTTCAAAACTTTGGTGGGTAATGGAAATAGTGACATGACATAATTAGGAAGGAAGTCTAGCACTGAATTGATGACTGACTCCTAGAGACAAATATTGAGCCTTCCATCTTTTTGAAATTGGTAACTATATATATATACATTTTATTTTTTTTAAAAAAAAATTACACCATAACAGTGCAAAAGACTTCACAAAATCCCAACCAAGCTTAGGCTACTGCTTCACAAGGATCCTATCATATCAACTAGTGATTCATCCTCCTCAGCATAGCTTTCTTTACACCAAAAATAAAACAAAAATATACAATTCATCTTGATTTTCTCCACAAAATTATATATGTCTTCAAAAGCTCTATAGTTCCTCTCTTTCCAAATGGTCCACCATATGCAAGCAGGGACAAGTTTCCACCAACTGCCCCATCATTCTAGTTCCAACATTTCAGCAAATCAACACTTGTTGCTGGCATTGACCATCTGATTCCTGCCATATTCAAAAATAGTTGCCATAATTGTCCAGTAACGGGACAATGAATGAATAGATGGCTATTATTTTCCCCAGCAGCTCCACACAAAAAGCATCTAGAACACAGTTGGAATCCCCTTCTTTGAAGTTTATCATGTGTGAGACAAGCATTTCTTGCTACTAGCCAAGAAAAGCATACCACCTTAAAAGGAGCCTTCATCTTCCAAATGGATCTCCATGGCCACTGATTAGTTGACTGTCTGTGCCTAATCAAAATGTTATTAGCTAACCCTCAGGGGTTGGCCTGCTGGCAATTGACTTGAGCCTTGGGGTTTGCTCCCTTTCAAGGTCTCAAGTTCGAAACCCACTAGGTGCAAACAATTTCTGAGGGCCATCAGACTGGGTAAAACCTGAATTAACCGTGGTGCACTTGCGGGAAACTCCTTGCCGAGGGCCTGTGCACCCCCGGGATTAGTCGGGGCTCAAAGAGACTCGGACACCCGGTGCAAATCAAAAAAAAAAAAAAAAAAATGTTATTAGCTAAGTTTACAGAATAAGTTCCTTTACAAGTGGGCTTCCATATAAGTGAATCTTCAGTGTCTTTGAACCCTTGGAATGATTCCAAGGTCTTGAAAAATTCAACAACTCTTTCCAACTCCCAATCATGCAGTAGTCTTCTAAAAGTAATATTCCATCCATGTACTCCTTTTGCTGATTCCAGGCTAATGTTTGGCATAGTGGCAATGCTAAAGAATTCAGGGAAGAGTTCCTTTAGAGGTCCATGTCCAAGCCAGTTATCACACCTAAAAAGGATTTTCCTACCATTGCCCACTCTTAGGCTAATTTTTCCAGCCATCAAAGACCAGAGGGATCTGATTGCTTTCCAGACTCCTACACCATGGGGGCTCACAACCACTTTTGAACACCACTGGTCTTCTTGACCATACTCGTCATGAATGACATTTCTCCATAAAGCATATGTTTCAAGATTATACCTCCATAATCACTTCATTAGCAAACTTTGGTTGTGAGCATTTAGGTTCCTGATGCCAAGGCCACCATCTTTTCTGGATTTGATAAGAACATCCCAATTAACCAGGTGGAATGCTCTTTTTTTCTTGTGTCCTTGCCATATGAAATTCCTTCTGATCTTGTCAATTCTTTTCCTAACCTTGCTAGGTAAAGGAAAAATAGACATGACATAAGTAGGAAGGGCATCCAAAACACTATTGACTAATATAACCCTACCACCTAGAGATAAGTATTGTCCTTTCCATATTGCAAGCCTCTTTTCAGACCTTTCTATGACACCACTCCAAATCTGCAAGGCTTTACTTTTAGCACCCAAAGTTAGCCCCAAATAGGTAGTAGGTAGGGAACCCACCACACATCCCAGAATACCTGCAAGTGCTTGAATATTGTCCACTTTATTAACCGGGAATAAACTGCTCTTATGCCAGCTGATGTGAAGTCCGGAAACTGCCTCAAAAATCACCAGAATAGCTCTCAGATGTTTGACCTGATCAATATCAGCATCACAGAATACCAATGAATCATCTGCTTAAAGTAAATGGGTGATCTCTATCCCACTGCTCTCCCTGTAACTTTGAAACCGTTCAGGGCTCCTAAGTCTTTTGTAATTTTAAATATCTGATTCAGTCCTTCCATAGCTATGAGAAAGAGGAAAGGAGAGAGAGGATCACCTTGTCTCAATCCTCTCTCGGAAGAGAAGAAACCTTCAGGAGATCCATTTACCAGAATAGAAAATTTGACAGTCTTAATACAGAAGGCAATCCATCTGATCCACTTCATACCAAAACCCATGTGTTTTAGAACTTTTAGGAGGAAATTCCAATTAACATGATCATAAGCCTTCTCAATGTCAAGTTTGCAGAGAATACCAGAAGTCTGGTATTTGATTCTAGAATCCACACACTCATTGGCTATCAATGCTACATCCATGATTTGTCTGCCTTTAATAAATGCCATTTGATGTCTATCCACCAGTTTATCAATCACTCTTGAGCCTTTCAGTGAGGAGCTTAGAGCTAATTTTATACACACTCCCGATCAGACTTATAGGTATGAAATCTCTAAGACTTTTGGCACCAATTTTCTTGGTAATCAAGGCAACATAAGTTGCATTGAAACTCTTTTCAAAATAATCACTCGTATGAAAGTTTCTGATAGTGTCCATCACATCCTTTTTCACAATTTCCCAGCAGCATTGGAAAAATCCCATAGAGTATCCATCTGGGCCTGGAGCTTTGTCAGCAGCACATAACTTCAAGCATTCCAACACCTCTTGTTCTTCAAATTCGCTCTGCAACCAATCATTATCATCTTCGGTGATTATTGAGCCTTCTTGAAGGTTGAATAAAGGTCTCCAGTGTTCTGTCTCAGAGTACAAATTCTTATAGAAATCCACAATCTCTTCCTTGATTCTATCTGGATCAGTGATGGTCTCTCCATGAGCTTCTATGGTGTCAATGTGATTAAATCTTTTATGACAGTTGGCCATCCTTCGAAAAAATTTGGTATTCTTGTCTCCTTGTTTCAACCATAAGATTCTGGATTTCTGCCTCCAAGAAATTTCCTCATTTTTTGCCACCTCTTCATACTCCATTTTCAAGCTTGCTTTCAATAGTAATTCATCCTCTGATAGCAGTCTTTGCTCTTGTATGGTATCCAGGGAGCTAATCTGGTAAAGAATATCAACTTTCTTAGCCTTTAGATTCCTCCCATTAGCAGTATTCCATTCCTTCAATTTATGTTTCAGGAATCTTAGTTTACAAGACAATATAATCAGGTCTTCCTTGTGCTTCACACGAATTCCACCATTTGCTAATCTCCTTTCTATTTTCTCCACAATGCCATCCCAGACTACATCCTTGTGTTTATTTCCTAAAGGCATGCCTAAGTAAACTGTTGGCATACTTTCCACTTTGCATCCCAAATTTTTGCTAGATTCAAAATGTTGGTCACCTCTTTGATTGGAAATAAATTGCTTTCCCCTAATTCACTTTTAGACCTGAGGAAGCTTCAAAAAACAATAAGATTGTTTTGATAAATCTCATCTGGTCCTCCCAAGGTTCACAAAAACTGAAAGTATCATCTGCATAGAGCAAATGACAAATTTCTTTAACTTGTCCATTGCTACCCTCTATTTGAAAACCTTTGATCCATCTGTTTTGTATTGCTATTCTCATCAAGTTATCAAAGCCTTCCATTGCCAAAATAAACAGAAAGGGAGATAAGGGGGGTCACCTTTCTAAGTCCCAGTCCCCTTCCTGAAGGGAAGAAGCCCACTGGTTCACCATTAACCAGAATAGAAAATAGGACAGTGCTGATGCACAAATTCATCCAGCCTAGCCACTTTTCTCCAAAGCCCATTTGTCTGAGAATGTTCAGCAAGAACTTCCAATTCACATGATCATATGCCTTTTCAATGTCCAGTTTACACATTATACCAGGCTCAACACCTTTCAATCTTGAATCCACACATTCACTAGGACTTATGCTCCAGATGTTTTTTGTGTGAATCTGAGACAGAGACAATAAACCATCTTTTTTTGCATTGTAAAATGACTGAGAAGCTATGGAAGTATTTCATTAACCGAAGAGGTATCACATGGACCATGCCTAGAAATACTGCAGAAGTCCTAGCATGTTGGAATAGAGATGGAAGTCAGTCAGGACACAAGGAGAGATGGAAGATTGTCCCTGCCTGCATCTAGTGGACAATATGGAGTGAGAGAAATCAGAGATGTTTTGAGAACAAGAGCATTCCTTTCCAAAGCATTAAAATGAATTGTTTAGTGACCTTTTACTTTTGGTGTATCCATTCTATTCCCAAGGATCCGGGGGACATCACCCTATTCTTAGATAGTTTATGAGGGAGATAGGTGCTTAGTTTCTTTTTGGTAAACCCTCTATACTTTTGATGTAATTACTACAGGAGTTCACTATTGGTGTACTTCTATGTTTATAATACCAGTTAACTTTCTCAAAAAAAAAAAACATTCTCTAGTTATAAGTGCAACATCCATTATCTGTCTCCCTCCAATGAAGGTCATTTGATGCTTATTGAGCAACTTATCCACCACCTTTTCAGTCTCTCAGCTAGTATCTTTACTAACACTTTGTATATGCATGTGATTAGACTTATAGGTCTGAAGTCCTTCAATTCAGAAGCATCTGCTTTCTTGGGGATGAGAGCCACAAAAGTTGCATTGGAACTTCTCTTAGTCCTCTGATTATTTTAGAACTCATGTATCACACCTTTGATATCTTCTTTCATCACTTCCCAAACTATAAGATAAAAGGACATGGGAAAACCATTGGGCCCAGGAGCTTTCTCCATCGCACAAAGTTTAATGCATTCTAGAATCTCCTCCTCAATTTGTTCCTGTAACTCTTCCTTTTCATCCTCATTAATACAAGTAACCCCTGCCATTGTAATTATGGCCTCCAAACTTCTGTTTCCTTGTACAAATTTTCATAGAAACTCTTGATGGTCTCCTTTATGTCAGTGGGATCAGTGAGATTACTTCCCTCCACCTTCAAGGATTCTATGGTGTTGTACTTTTTGTGAGATGTTGCTATTCTATGAAAAAACTTGGTGTTCTTGTCCTCATGTTTCAACTATTGTATTCTGGATCTTTTTCTCCTCCTTATCTCTTCATTTTTGACAACTTCAAAAGACATTACCAAATTTGTTTTTATTTTTGCATTAATTCATCATCTGTAAGTAGTCTTTTCTCCTGAAGGATCTCCCATTTGGACAATTGGTCAAGGTTCTCTTCCTTTTGTTGTTTCCAGTTGCTCCTATTATTCTTGCTACATTCCTTCAGTTTCCTTGTTAGAAGTTTCATCTTTTCAGCTAAGACAAACCCAGCTGTACCAGTAACTACAAATGATGACCACCAAAAACTCACTTTCTCCTTCAAGCCTTCAATCCCCATCCTCCAGTTTTCAAATTTGAAGTAAGATTTCTTGAAGTTCATGTCTCCACAAATCAGTAGAACTGGGTTATGACCAGATACCAACTTTGGAAGAGTTGATTGTTTAATGAGGGTGAAGAATTCCTCCCTTTGGGAGGAACACATAACTCTGTCAATCCTTAATGTAGTTGTATGATTCTCTCCTCTTCTCCAAGTGAAAGACCCTCCAAATAAAGAAGGGTCTATGAGCTCCACCTCCTCAATACAATCAGAGAATTCTGACATAAACCCATTGATTGATGAACAATTTGTTCTTTCTGATGGATATTTGATGACATTAAAGTCACCACACTGCCCACGGCCCTTCACAGGGACTTCTCATGGCTCCCAATTCACACCAAAGATCCCTTCTGTCCATTCTTTTGCACTTAGCATAGACTTCTCATGGCTCCCAGTTCACACCAACTTTTGGGAGAGAATGAGAGCGTAGAATAAGAGAGATTTGAGTGTTTAGTCTAATATGTACCCCTATTTGGTGCTAAAACGCCATGGTTTAGGCTTAGGAAGAATAGGGATAAGACAAAAATAATCTCAGGAAACTTCTGTCAGATCATTCCACGAGGACCATCCACGGCTCGTGGAATGATCCACGACCCCTGGACTCCCTCTGTGGAACTCAGATGATTCTGTCAACTTTCAGGTTCTCATCCATGAGTCCATTCCACTGACCATGGAATGATTCACAAGTCGTGAAGTGTTTTTGTGGAAACTTGGTACATAAATCTCACAATAGGTTGGACCAGGTCTGGATCAGAGTAGTAGGCTTGCCTCTCCAACTTTGGTCACAAAAAGTTTTCCGCGAAATCGGAAACTTATGTGGTGGCTGGATCAGAACGGAAGAAGAAACAGAGCTGCGAAACCATCTTAAATGGGCTAGGATGAAGGTGAGAGGGGACGGCGACTCAGTTCCGAAGTCAGTTGAACTGGTCCATGAAGGTTTAACCTTCAAAGTTCCAATCTGGGTAGAGATGCCGGTGAAGGTGGTTGCTGATGGTCGTAGCAAAATACCCCTAAAGACCCAGCGATCTGATGAAGGGACTGTTGGTATTCAAGATGAAAGCCTTTTAGGCTTTACAGAGGTGACAGGGCACGTGGGCTCGTCTTTCGATCCTGAGATTTTGAATTGGCCAGCTGTCTCGGCACGTGCCAAGGCACGCGTGGTTGAGGTCCCACTTCCCACCACATTAAAATAGACTGATGCTGCAGTTAAAAAGAAAAATTTGGGCCCAGATTTGCAGGCCCAATTTGTTTCAATTGGGCTAGTAAGTAAGCCCTCATTTTTATTTGACCCAATCTCAGCCGAGCTTGAGGCTAATAATTCCAACTCCTACATAACGCTGAACTACGGAGAAGGAGAAGAGGCAGAACATGATCGGGAGGAAACTGAAGAAGAAGACTTTCCTGAAAACAGTAAAGAAGAGGAAGTGAGGGTAACTGAAAACCCCCAAACCCTAGAAGATAGTGCCATGCAAGTTACTGCTATGTTGAGAAGTGAAGATAACATCTCCGGGTTGACAACAATTGAAGACGCAGTACCTTTAAATCAGCATAGCCCAGGGGAAGGGGAGGATTCGGATTTTGATATTCCTATATGGATTCATTAGAACATCATCAAATTCGCCAAAGAATTTGGTGTCGACATCAAGGGGTGCAAAGAGGAAGCAACAATGTTATTCATGAAGATAGACAACATGTGACAAAAAAAATTGAACAAGGAAGAAAAGAACAGGAGAATGTCTCCGGCAGCAAAGGGAACCAAAGAATTGAAAAGCCTCGAGTGCGGAAGTAATTTCAAAAGCAATGGCACAAGAAGCGGGGGGGGGGGGGGGGGGTGGCTGAATCAGGCTAGCAAGACGTATATCATAAAAAATTTAATTCATGAATGGAAAGTTGATGTTTATTGCTTTCAAGAGACAAAAATTCAAGGAGATATCAAGAATTTGGTTAAAGATTTGTGGGCGAACAGAGGGGTTAGATTTTGTCAGCTGGAAGCTAGTGGGACAAGGGGAGGTGTTTTAATCCTCTGGGATGAGAAAGTTTGGACAGGAGAAGTAAGTAGTCTGGGGGCCTATTCCCTAACCTGTAAGTTTACAGGGAAGAACCGCGACTTCACTTGGTGTCTTACAGGCATCTATGCTCCAAACAACAGAGTAGAAAGGGAAGAAGTATGGTGGGAGTTAGGCTCAGCCAGAGGACTTTTTGATGGGCCTTGGGTAGTATGTGGGGACTTCAACACTGCCAGATTCCCTTCAGAAAAGAGAAACTGCTCTAGATTCACAAGAACAATGTATGATCTGTCTGATTTCATTGAGGATATGAGCCTACAAGATCCACATTTGATAGGGGCAAATACACTTGGAGGAAAGGGGAGAGACATGATGTTGCTTCCAGGCTTGATAGGTTTTTATTTTCTGAAGAATGGAATGAAGAATTTAAGAACATTAAGCACACAACCTTACACAAGGTGACCTCTGATCACACACCTATATTGCTCCAAAGTGGGAACTGGGAACCTAGAAGATCTTATTTCAAATTTGAAAATTGGTGGCTGCAAACAGAAGGGTTGATGGATAGAGTTAAGATGTGGTGGGACTCTATATTCTATGAAGGGAGGCCAGATTTTATCTTAGCTTTCAAATTGAGAGCCCTAAAAGATAAATTGAAGGAATGGACTAAGACTTCCTATGGGAACTTAGCAATGCAAAAACAGAGCATGCTTGCTAAGCTGGCAGAATTGGAGGAAATTCAGGATCAAAGGGCACTAACAGAAGATGAGACACTCTCAAAGGCAGAACTCTTTGTTGATTTTGAAAACATAGCTACATGTGACGAAATAGTTTAGAGGCAAAGATCAACGGTTAACTGGCTGAAACAGGGTGACAACAACACCAAGTTTTTCCACAGATCAGCAAATGCTCATAGAAGATATAACAATATTGATGAACTAATGGTGGATGGGAAAGCAACCAAAAATCCAGAAGCTATAAAGAAGGAGATTGTGGAGTTCTATCAAAGATTATATACTGAGACTGAGTCATGGAGACCAGATGGTGGATGCAGGGCAGACCACAGAGTTACTCTTGAAGACAACCAAATGCCACAAAAGGAATTTGAGGAACAGGAGATATGGGAATGTGTGAAACTTTGTGTTGGAGACAAAGCTCCTGGCCCTGATGGATATACCATGGCTTTTTATGTCCATTGCTGGGAAGTAATAAAGGGGGAAGTAATTAGTACCATCAGGAATTTCCATGAAAGATGTGTTTTTGAAAAAAGCTTCAACTCTACCTATGTGGCTTTGATTCCTAAAAAGATGGGTGCTAAAGAGCTCACGCATTTTAGACCTATCAGTTTGATCAGTAGTGTTTACAAGATCATCTCTAAGGTGCTTACAGATAGGCTAAAAAATGTTATACACAAATTGGTGGACACTCAACAACTGGCTTTCATCAAAGGAAGGCAAATAATGGATGCCATCCTCATGGCAAATGAACTAGTGGACTCTAGAGTCAGAAGCAATATACCTGGCATTCTATGCAAGCTAGATATACAAAAAGCCTATGACCACCTCAACTGGAATTTTTTGTTGGAGACCCTCTCCAAAAGAGGATTTGGAGGTAGATGGATAAGATGGATGAAGTTCTGCATAAGCATAGTCAAATTCTCTGTCTTTATCAATGGCTCCCCTACATGATTCTTCTCCTCACAGAGAGGCCTAAGGCAAGGAGATCCACTCTCCTTTTCTCTTCATCATTGCCATGGAAAGTCTAAATGATATGTTGAAAATTGCCCAAGAAAATAACTGGTTGAAGGGATTCAAAGCTTCACACAAGGAAGGCCCAAACTTGGAGATTACTCATTTGCAGTACGCTGATGATACATTGATCTTTTGTGAGGCTAGTAGGAACCAACTCATTATTCTTAGGGTCATTTTTGTTCTTTTTGAAGTAATCTCAGGGTTACACATCAACTGGAATAAGAGCTTCTTATATCCAGTTAATGAGGTTCCTACCTAACCTCATTGGCTTGGGTTCTTGGTGGAAATATTGGGGAGCTACCAACTGTCTATCTGGGCATGCCATTGGGAGATCAGAATAGGTCTATAGATATATGGAATGGGGTGGTAGAGAAGTGTGAGAACAGGTTGGTGAACTGGAAGAGTCAATACCTCTCCTTAGGAGGAAGACTAACACTAATCAATAGTTTTTGGACTCAATGCCTACTTATATGATGTCCCTTTTCCCTATCCCTGTTGGGGTCATTGAGAGATTGGAGGTTCTAAGAAGAAATTTTCTCTGGGAAGGAAACAGTGAAACCAAGAAATTCCACCTAGTAAAATGGGATGCACTGATTGGGAGTAAACAAAAAGGGGGTATGGGGGTGAGGAACTTAAAATCTCAGAACCAATGTCTTATGATGAAATGGCTCTGGAGATTTGCTTCTAGTGAGTTAGCTCTCTGGAAAGAAGTAATCCAGCTGAAGTGTGAAATGGCAGATCATTGGACCACCAAAATGGCCACTGATACTTATGGAATCAATCTTTGGAGGTCCATCAGAAACCTGTTGCCAAAGCTTAGAGAAAATTGCAGCATAAGAACAAAAGATGGTAGGAAGGTTCTTTTCTGGGAAGACAAATGGATAGATCAAGCCCCCCTAAGGGATACCTTCAATGATATTTACACCCTAAACCAACAACAAAGGGCCACTGTGGCTGAAGTTTGTTTAAATCAGGGATGGAATTTGAGCTTTAGAAAACCTTTTAATGACTGAGAGATTTTGAGGTTAGTTGAGTTCTACAGCAAATTGGAGCAATTCAAAGGAACTTCAACTGACCAAGATAGATTGGAGTGGAAGGACCACAATCAAGGTAGATTCAGTGTGAAAGAGGCCTATAAAAAATTAAACCCTTATGATAATCAGACCTTGAAGATCTGGAGCAAGTTATGCTAACATTTCATACCATAAGGATAGGTGGAAAATTATACCAACTTGCATCTGGTGGGCTACTTGGACAGAAAGAAACCTCAGGTGCCATCAGAACTAGAGCAACAATATCCAGAAGATGAAGATGAAGTGCTTAGTTTTGTTTCATTTTTGGTGTAAATTAGCGTATACGGAAGATCTAGAATCAATTATGGATGTCTTAAAATCTTTGTAAATTTTTGTTAAAAGGGTTGAAGATCTTCTGGATACTCCACCTTAATTGTAATTAGGAAACCTGTAACTTGTTGTGGCAGGTTTCTGATTTTTTGGAAATAGAATACAAGTTGTTACCTTCTCAAAAAAAAAAGAAGAGCCCCGGGTGATGCCAGAACATACTGCTGATCTTTTGAGCTGCTGAATGAGGAGGGGGGGGGGGGGCAAGACCCAAAAAAGATGGTCTATAGTACCTACTTGTGTCTGGTGGGCTATTTGGAGGGAAAGAAACCTTAGGTGTCATGAGAATACTACTAACACTATTCAGAAAGTTAAAGAAAATTGCATTAACATGTTTTTTTGGTGTAAAGAAGATGGTATAGAAGAAGTAGAACAGTTGGTAGATTTCCTAGGATCTATGTAATTATGGATGTATACATGTAGCTTGTAACTTTTTGGAGGTTGCCAACATACCCTTAATGCTGAAGAATACAACTTTAACTTTATCAAAAAAAAAAAAGAATTGATCTTAATATCTATGTTCAATTAGAAATCATCGGGTTCAGGCCTAAATGCATATGGAGAATGGTTCAGATTTTTACATAGAAGTTGCAAGGTGTTACAAATGTGGGTCCATTTGTTCCTGAATAGCTTCTTTCAAAAAGGCTTCTGCTTCCTCGGTAAATGTCTTGGTAGAAGATATGATTTCTTGGAATTGAGGTTTATTAGTTCTTAAGTAAGTACGTAGCTCAACAAGAAGTTTCCTTACCTGTCCAACTTCTGATGAATCAAGATGGCCGTTTGTATAGATACAACAAGTTGCTTCTTTCCTAAAGAAAAGGACTCAGTTTGCTCCTCCCTTCCTGTACTGCATGTACCTTTGCATAAACCCACAAAAGTTGTACAGAACACAACAAGTGTATGAGGGCTCAGACGAAGTTACTGGACTTGGATGTTTGAGGGATCCCAACTGTCACCTTCCAAGAGAACAACAGAGGTATGGTGGTTGGGTAGAGAGAGAGATGGCAGACCTCGTAGTTGTTCCTACTTGACTGCCAAAAGATTCTTGAAAGTGAATCGAGTAATATAAGCCACTACACTTGGATTATCTTGGGTTTTCTGTGATTCTTTCAAACTCGTTACTTCTGCATTTATTTTCTTAAAGATGTGCGTATTTTTACCCTTTTTAGCTGTTGTTTTTGATCTCTGCTTTGAACTTTGATCTTGAGCTTTTATCCTAATAGTTGAATTCAGTATTTCAAGTTTGTAGGTGTGAAGTACCACTACACCCGCTCTTTTAAAAAAAAAAAAAAAAAATTGGTGTGGATTTAGTGTGTGTGTGTGTATATATATAAATATATATAGAAGGTTTTACTTTTATAAGTTTGAGGCAAAGGCAAGGGGTATATTATCCACTGCACGTAATATTGATTCACCCATTGTTTGATCTTTTGTTTTTCCTCCTTTATGTTAAGGGTTTGACAGAATCCAGTTACATATTTGTGTTGCTTATGGATGTGACTATTGGTTTTGAGAATCCCTTTATCAATCTAATTTAACAGAATCGGAGGTAAGTTGACAGAGCAATGCGAAAGGATTACTAGACTGATTCCAAATTACAAGTCAGTCAACTATGAATTACAATCCAATGAATTAAAGAAAAAAAATTGAAAATATCTCAATCAGTCTCCTTCCATTCAATTGTAATTCCTGGATTGCAAAGGCAGAAAAGGATTAGAGTTGGGAGAGAAGGGAAAATAATGAGAAAGAGGAGAGAATTTTGAGAGAGAAGGGATACAAGAACTGTCAAAAACATGAGCTGCAACTGAAAGTTTGGCTCCCTTGATGGTGGAAGGAAGACAAAATCATAACTGTGTATGTAATCTAAGAATTTAAATCTCAGCTGCTGGATGTGTTCTTCAGTTTTTTTTTTAAAAAACGTCGGAGTTAAATTGGACCTTTCCCCTTATAAACGACACAATTCCCTTTCTATTAATTACTAACTGCAGTTAACGACCATTTAAATTGCTCACACCTAACATTGTTCAATCAATGTTGGTTCTTCTTATTGTTAAAAATGAAATTCGTCCTTTATGTGTTTCCTTTCTTATCTGGTTTCCTACTACTTTATTTAGGGAGTGTACAGTGGTCAATATGTGTGGAATACTAATGTGGATACTTGGTTGAATTGTCAAGTTGTGTGCAAGTTACCCTAGTGCCATGTTATTGAAAAAGAAATGAGAAGGGTGCAGTGTTGTAAAAAGCGCAGAAAAGCGCGCTTAAAGCGCGAGGCGAGGCTCCTGCGCTTTTAGTTCCTGAAGCGAGGCGACATTGAAAAGGCGCTCGCTTCTACTGTAGAAGCGAGAAGCGCAAGAAAAGCGAAAGCGCGATAAAGCGCGCTTTTTATGAAAAAGCGCCAATTAGTGTTTTATTTTTTAAAATGTAAGTTTTTTTTTTTTTTAATTTCTGAAAGATACTTATGCGACTAAGAAGCTGCGACTTTTTCGCTTCTTCTTTGCGACTGCTGTAGCCTGTAAGTTCTCTTCTTCTTCTTCTCTGCGAAGCTGTTGCAATCTGCTACTGTTTTTTTTTGTTTTTTGGTTGCTGCTGGGTGTTTTTCTATATTTTTATTGCTGCATTTTTTTTTCCAATTCTGTTTGCTGCTGTGTTTTCAATCTCTATTACTGACCTGTTTTTTTTTTTCAATTAATATTACTGCTCTGTTTTTTTCAATTCTTTTGCTGCTCTTGTTGAAGAATAGGAGTTTGATTCTTTGTGATTTAATTATGTTTTTGATTTTTTGCTTTATATGTTATGACTTATGAGTATTATTGACTATCTATTTACTTTAATCTAAGAATATATTACCTCTATTCAGTTATTTAATATTTTTTTTTTTTTATACTAAATATCGCTTTATTTAAAAAAAGCGCACGCTTCGCTTCTCGCTTTTGTGAAGCGAGCCCTTGTCGCTTTTTTCCGATTCTCGCTTCCCAAAACACTGGAAGGGTGTGAATTAGCATTGCAATCACTTGACAATGGGTTCGGCCGTGTTGAGTCCGCAACCCCTTGCCTTGTTTACAAATTTTCCTATGGCGATGGATGGTTCTAATGAATAAGTAATAGTTTTTCCTTGGCTTTTATATTATCCTTTTGACAATTGTCAATGTGAAAATACATACAATGTCACCTATATATTTTGGCAAGTATTGTTTCAAGGTTTTTTTCTTTCTAATATTGCCTTTTTTTCTAGCAGGTCTCGGGATTCTCATGAATTAAAGTGAAGAGGAGATGCAGTGAATGACTTGTCTATAGAGGTACTAAGAGTAATAACTTTCTTGCATTACATGGTGGGGTTTGTGTTTTTTCCTGTAACTAGTGCAAGAAAATTTATTTTGGTTGATAAGCCAATATGGTGAGTAACTGTTTGCTTAGATTGGGCAATGCGTTTAAGCTGGGACTCCAGAATCCATTTTGGGGGCAGAAAGCAGGCTTGGAGATTATGTAGAAATTTCGGTTGCCCAACAGAGAATGTGGTTTCGCAATTCGAAATTCTTCTATTCTGTGGCATCTGCAGGATGAACTGACTTGCATGTGCTTGAAGCGCCTGCAACTTTAGCAGCAGCAAAGGCAAATTTGTTTGTAATAGACCAGAGAAAGAACTTTTCAATAGTTGGTGCCCTTTCTCGTGCATTTGCTATACCATCATTATCAGGGCCTGCATTTTAGGTCTGCGGCGCGGCTATCTCATTGATCTGCTGATATCTGAGCCTAATCAAGGTTCATTAGACATTGATTGTCAGAAAGCAGTTACAGCTGTTTGCAGTTCAATAATTTTTCTATGTTCCTCAAGTATAATGACCTCAAGGCATCACACATCTGCTGGCACTGCCCCTCATCTGTCCTTTGTTAAATCTATCTGTGAGGTACAGCTTGGAATTTCAGCAGATACTTCTGAAGAGTATGTTTCCTGAACTTTGATGTTCTTATTAACTAAATCAAGTTACAATTGCTGCAGCATTATCTTGTATAAATGACACGTAATTGGTTTAGTGTTATGGAATTTCTCTGATTTATAAAAGAATAACAAATATCAAGTTTTTGTACAAAAAAATTTGCAGCCTCTAATTTAGAGGAGAAGGGTAGTGAAGAGGGCCCCTTCTCAAACCCTGTGCTGCTGGCCTTCGGAAATTTTGCAGTTATCAAACACAAGTTCGCACTAGCAGCTGTCATATAAATCACTACATATAATGTGCTGAATTTCTGAAGTTGATGATCCCTCTCTTGCTGTATTTTAAAAGTGCCTAGCTAATGTAGGGGGGGGAATGAAATTTGCTATTAGTTGGAGATTTCCACTAAGGCCTAATTTGCATGTGTAGAACTGAATTGATGATTCCAAGGTTTCATTTATCACTTTTCTGATCACTGTAAAATTATTTAGTGTAATAGCTAAGTATTTTCTAAAAGTGATTGACAGCCAACTCATTATGTAGCTCACTTTTGGTATTGTTATCTTTCTGTTACTAGTAGTCTTGTGATTTGTGAGTATTCTCAACTTCCCCCTGCAGTCATGGCAAAATAGCCTTCACTTTTCTGTTTCTAAGGTCAAGTGTTCAATTACAGTGTCATGTTTTTTCTGCTGGTCAGGCCCCCCTGAGGAACACAGGCTTACTTGCTTGCATACACCCTCCGTTGCATTTGATTGACAGGAAAGCTAGGAGGATAAGTGATTTTTAATTTATTGGCTCTTCGTGCTTTTCAATCAAGTGACTAACAGGAAAGTTCTAGACTGCATTTGGTATCTTTCCCACAGAAAAGGTCTCCCAGAAAGTAAACTTTCAAAACTAAGGAGGAGAAAGAGAAAAATTGTAGACTAACTACTCACTGTATTTGTATTTAATTATGTGATTTTTAATTTATTGGCTCTTCGTGTTTTTAATTAAGTGATGAGTGATGACTGGCAGGAAGGTTCTAGACTGCATTTGGTATCTATCCCACAGAAAAGGTCTCCCAGAAAGTAAACTTTCAAAACTAAGGAGGAGAAAGAGAAAAATTGTAGAGTAACTACTCACTGTATTTGTGTTTGATTATGTGAGAAGTACAATAGAGAAAATATTATTAAGATGCATTGACTACATTATTACATTGAGCCCTATTTATAGACACTACATTATAGTCCTTTTCCATGTAGGAGACTATACAATTCTATTCCTATTGCTATTCTTACAATCCCTCTCAAATTGGTGCATATAAGTCATATGTACCGAGCTTGTTATAGATGTAACTCATACGAGAACCAGTGAGAGACTTGGTGAAAATATTTGCAAGTTGATCAGTTGACTTCACAAATTTTGTAATAAATATCCCGAGAGCATCTTTTTTTTTTTAGACGAAGTGACTGTCAACAATGTGCTTAGTCCTCTCATGAAATGCAAGATTTAATGCTATATGAAGGGCCACTTGTTATCACACACATGTTCCATCTAATTGATTTCTCCAAATTTAATTCCCCAAGCAACTGTTTGATCCAAACTAGCTCACAAGTTGCTACAACCATTGTTTGATATTCTGCTTCTGCACTAGATCGAGCAACCACATTATGCTTCTTTCTTCACGGATACCAAATTCCTTCTATTAAAATGTAATATCCAGATGTAGAACATATATTCGAAGGTGATCTTGCCATCAACATTTGTATATTCAACGCTCTGCTCATGACCTTGATCCTCGAAGAGTAGTCCTTTGTTTGGAGCTAACTTTATTTATCGTCAAATGCGGACAATTGCATCCTAATGATTGTCACAGAGGAGAATTCGTAAACTCACTTACACCACTCACAAGAACAAAAATGTCAAGTTTAGTCAGTGAGATAATTCATCTTACCAACTAGCTACCTATATCTACCAAGACCACTGAGTGGCTTCTCTTGTCCTGACAATAGTTTAGCATCCGATCTATAGGAAAGCCACTGGGTTACATCCCATTGTTCCTATTTCCTTAGCTTTCACTGCATAAACCCAACGACAACCAATAGTAGATTTACTTAAAAGAAGAGGAACAAGCTCCCAAGTACCACTTGTATATAAAGCAAACATCTCATTAATCATAGCCTATCACTATCTTGGATGAGAAGTGCTTCACCAATAGATTTAGAGATAGAACAGAGGGCAACGATGACTCAAAGGCATATTGGGGTGATGATAGAAGATGGTTAGTTTAGAAAGTATAATGGGGGTTAATATTATGAGTGGACAATATACCTTTCTGATGTGCAATCAGTTGATTAAGAGGAGACAAGTCGCAGTAGGTTCAGGGTTTTGTGTAGGGTGTGAATCATCTAGACCTGATGCTGGATGTGAATGATGATGATAAGTCAAGAGTGGTGGTACTATGGCTTGAAATGTAAAAGTAACGGTAGATTCCTTCAAGTCAATATAGGTAAAACCTCAGAGATATTAGGACGATAAGAAGAAGATGCAAAGTAAGGTGGAGACTGAAAAAATGTGACATCACATTACATTAGGTAATGAGGAAGATTGCGTGAATAGAAATGATTACCCTTTTGAACCCAAGAATAATCAAGAAAGACATGTTGAGGTCTAATTTATCTTTCTTGGGGCTAAGTTGTGAACAAAACATGTGCTCCCATTAACATTAGGGGAAAAAGAGTACAAAGGTGGCTGAGGAAACAATAATGAATAAGGAATTTGGTTCTTAATGGAAGATGAGGGCATCCGATCAATTAAGTAGCAAGATGTGAGAACTGTGTCACCCCGAAAATGCAGTGGAGCATGAGATTGGATGAGAAGAGTGTGAGAAGTCTTAATGAGGTAGTGAAAAGTGACAAACGAACAATGGTGATATTTCAGGTAGAAAAAGTAAACAACTAATAGTTGAGGTGTGTTTCGATGAACATTTGGTGATAGTTTGGGTAGGAAATTCTGAAACCTGATAGTTCAGGTATGAAACTCAAAAAATAAAGATACTTTAGGTGTGTTTTTGATGCTTAACTCTTTATATTTTGAATCCTCATAGCAAAAGTACCGGCTCCGCCACTTATCACACGTTTTGAAAACTTTATAGCAACAACCTATTAGAACTCATTCATCAAAATTTAAAAAAACCAATCAACAATTGTTTCCCTTAAATAAATCCCCAAAATCAAAATTAATGTAAAATTGAGCAAAAGAAAAGAAATTGGGTATAAATAAAATGAGAATATGCCCGACATCATCGCAGTAGAGGCTGTTTATAAGGACATCGCTACGGATATTCAAGAAGTATATATCTCTGGGCCTGTCACTTGCATGGCTACTAATTAGCATGTGATCCAATTTTACAATAATAGATATTAATCCAAAAAAAAGTTGATCGATTAAATCAGATTAAAATGAGATTTTGTTTTAAAAAAAACAATGAGATTTCTAAGGGTTTTCAGTGCTTTGGAAGAAAAAGATTGAGAATATATGAAATAAAACTGTTGAGATCTTTATTTGTGATTTTTGAATTTGTGTATTAGGAAAATTTAAAAGTACTCATCCCCATATTTTATAGTACATTTTCTCACTATGGAACATTACAATGGAGTGATAAGTAATTCTTCATTCTTAATTAGATGTTTTTCAGTTTGAGCTTGAGATACCGAGTCATCTTTGGTAGGGAGTTCATCCTCAAAGTGGGACTTCTCGATATGAATGTGAATTAATTGGGCCCACAACGTAACTGAACAACCCTTCAAGGTGGCCCAGTTGGGCTTGGGACTTCCATGTTGGAGGTCTCAAGTTCGAAACCCCTTGCTAGCGAAAGCAAGGGTTTGCTTTCTGGAGCTCGCCGCACCGGGCTTGCTTAGTACAATTACCTCTCCTGTGTGGTTTGCGAGCAATTGCATAGGACTGGGGGTTTTACTTTGTGTGTACCCAAAGGGTAGTGGCTGTGGATTTACCTTGTCATCAAAAAGAAAAAAATGGATACCGAACACCGGGTGAGAAACAAAAAAAACTTCATTTTTTCATTTTTATACTTTTAACTTTTAAGAATATTTAATATGAATTATTTTCTCCCTCAAATTAACTTTAGAACTACACCCTTAGTTGTAATTTATGTGAGTTATTATTATTGGGCACGGAATTGAAAAAAAAAATCTTTTAATTTTATGGTCTTAAATAAATCATAAAAAGTTATGTTGTTTTAAATTATTTCAATAAAGATAAATGAGAAGTTTAAACTTAATTATTATTATTATTAAATATGTCATATTCTTAGAGACGGATTAAAAAAGAAAGAGCGTCATAAATTAGATCGGAAGAAATACTATTTTAATGTTTTCTTTTCTTGTGAAAATGTGGTACTATATGATTTGAATTTACATCTTACTAAAAAAAAAAAAAAATTTACATCTTACTGATTGTGTTCATTCAAATATCATCACATAATATGACATGAAAAAACTAAAAAGTAGTATGCGAACTTTAAAGCTTGACCTCATGAGAACTTTCAATCGTTTCCATGTCAATTGTAACATGGTTAAATTTTTCAATGCTTCCTTTATAGCTCTCATTCCTAAAAGAAGAGGAGCTATCGAACTCAAAGATTTCAGGCCTATCAGCCTTATTATGCAGCATCTACAAGCTTGTGTCGAAAGTGTTAACTGAAAGGCTAATAAAGGTGACTGGGGGACTAGTGTCAGGTTTACCAAAATGCTTCCATTGAAGGCAGGCAGATCACTGACAGCCCTTATTGCTAATGAGGTTTTGCATTGGAGGCAAAAATGTGGAGAACCTGGACTTCTTTTTAAACTTGACATAGAGAAGGCTTTTGACAAGCTAAACTGGCAATACCTCATCTCAATCCTTAGATAAATTGCATTTGGAGAGAGATGGATCAAATACAGCTTTATAACAGTGAAGTACTCAGTTCTTGTCAACAGAAGTCCTGTAGGCTTTTATTTGCTGATGACACCCTCATATTTTGTGGAGCAGAAAAATCTCAAGTTCATTACCTTAATCTCACTTTGATGCTTTTTCAAGCTATCTCAGGTCTTCACATTAACATTCCCAAGAACATTATCTACCCTGTTAACGTGGTTCCTGATTTGGAAGAGATGGCAGATATCATGTACTGCAACACTGGTTCTTTCCCTACTACCTACCTAGGTCTTCCTTTGGGTGCTAGTCAGAGATCAGCTGAAATTTGGAGTGTAGTCATTGAGAAGTTAGAAAATACAAGCATCTTGGCAGCAACAATACCTCTCTTATTGGACAGGGTAACACTCATTAATAGTGTTTTGGATAGCATTCTACTTCATGTCCCTATTTCCTATTCCAGTCAAGATGCAGAAACACTTGATAAGATAAGGAGATCTTTCCTATAGGAAGGCAACAGCCTTGACCACAATAATCACTTAATCAAATGGGACAAAGTCATTCTTCCCAAATCTCTTGAGGGACCTTGTGCTTAAAGATTTGGCTCTCCAGAGTAAACATATGTTGATGAAACGGCATTGGAGGTATAATCAGGAGAATGCGGACCTTTGGAAGGAGATAGTCCAAGCAAAGCATCGGGCGACTAGTCATTGGTGTACCAATGTTTCGAGTTCTCCTTATGGTACTGGATTATGATGGAGTATCAGGAAACTCTGGGAAGGCTTTTCTTGCAACACTTCTCTTCAGCAGGGCAATGAAGCTCACATTCAATTCTGGAAAGATAAGTGGCATGGGCACACTAAACTGCAGGATGCCTTCCCAAGATTATTTCTGATTGCAACTAATCCAGATTCCACCATTGATCAAAATTGGTAGAACAGCACATGGAGTCTGAAGCAGAGAAGGAATCTAAATAATAGGGAAATGGATTTGCTAACAATGCTTGGAAACCTTCAGGGTAGCTCAGTCAACCTTCAGCACAAAGACAAGTCTCAAGTGGGGCACTAGTAGGAATGACAATTACTCAGTCAAATCAAGTTACTTCCAGTTAAGTTCCAAGAAGGACTTGATTTGACCAATGACCTTGGAGTATGGAGAACTAAATTACCACCAAACGTCAAATGGTTTGGTTGGATCACATTAAAAGGATCATGCTTAAACCAAGATAATCTTATGAGGAGGAAGTTTTAAATATCTAACAGATGCTTCTGAATCAATCAACCACCTATTTCTTTATTGCCCATTTGCTGCAGATATATGGTGCATGTTTATAACACTTTTTGGGTTACATTGTTCTATGACATACAGTATCAGGGATGCTTTTGTAAATTGGTGTACTTGGAAAGTTGGGAAGTCCTTCAAAAGGATATGGTCTTTGATTCCAGCTTGTATTTTGTGGTGCATTTGGACAGAAAGGAATCAAAGATGTTTTGATGGCATTTCAATAGTCGACCACGCTCTCAAAATCAAATGTTTAGTTAATCTTTTTAGCTGGGTTAATTTTACCCCTGTATATAACCCTGACTCCTTTTTGGAATTCATCAGCTCCAAAGTGTTACAATAGCTTTTGTCAATTGTTTTGGGCTGATAATTCCATCTCTTTTGTAACCTATGCATCTTCTAATGACTTATTTCATCAAGAATCAATATTTTTTCATACCTTGTTAGGAACCATTACCAAAAAATGTGATCCTACATTTGACAAAGTTAACGAGATTTGAGTAATTCACTATCAACATTATTGAATTAGAAAGAAAGTAGTATCTGTATCAATGTACTGAAAGAGTCCATAACAATAAGTGAAGTTTGGTATGAATGTTGTGATACTTTTGAGGTCTCAGTTCATATGGCTCATTTTGTTCTCTTTACAGAATTGCAGGCAAAGAGTGAAGGTAAGTTGAGGATCATATTAATAATAGCTGCCTCATGGTGTCAAAAAGATGATAGTGATTTTATATGCAGCCATGAAGAATCAATTGGTGTAGCTCATGGTATTTAGCAGAGGCTGCAAGCCTGCAATGATGTGGTATTTGGGGATGTACACTTATTTATTTATTAAATACGGGTAGTTTAATAAACTACATATTATATTTTATTAATTTCTTGATGGACCTAATTTTTGTTAAGATGCCCCAATTTTACTTTAAAAATCAATTTCTCTCCTCAACTTTGAACAATCATCAAACTCCCCTCTTTATCCTATGCATTCTCCATTTTACCCTTGTTATATCATATATATGTGTTACCTTTTTATGTTATGTATATAATTTATTTTTCAGCCTACACATTTTTATAACTTTTACATTAACATTATAAGTAGAATAATATTTTTATGAATTTGTCATTGAATTTAATATTATTTTTATGACCGTTGTTTCAATATAATATGCATTAAGCAGTGTGTATATGTATGTGTGTATACTTTTGTCTTTCTCTACTTTATACTTCATTCGTTTGATATATTACTTGACCTCTTCTTGATATGACTTTCCTTAAAAAAAATTATTAGATGTGTATTTTACTAAACTAACATTATTAATAATGCTTTAAAATTTTAGATTTGATTCCTACTATTTTATGCAGTTATTTAATATGAAGGGTAGAAATAAAAAGTATAACAAAGTTCTTTTTATTCAATAATTGGACAAGTAAATCAAAATAACTATTTTTAGAGTGAGGGTCAAGTAATATAACGGGGAATTCTCTATTGTTTATATAAATAAATAAGTTTTGATTGACATTAATGGAGTATTACATAAATTATAGTTTAAAATAATTTAAATTTTCAAAAAATCTTTGAAAGTTTTGACCTTAATTAAATTAATTATTTTATATATCCTACATTGAAATATTTTTGTATAGTTATCATTCTCTGTTATTTTTGCTTGCGTAAATAAAATAGTTTTGATTATTATTAATAAAAACATTTTTTCATTATGTGAATTTACTTCAATATAAAATATCATTAACTCGTATACTTAATTAATATTTATCATTTTTTTTATCCAAAAAAATATTGTTTATGCTTTTATGAAAAGCTTGTTACATGAATTCAAAAAAAAATGTTTTTTAAAGAAGTAAAAAAGAATTGATAGATTAACCAAATCTTTTCGAGAAGGTTCCTCCTTTGAGCGCATTTTCTATGGTGACATCTGACGGCGGCCAACCCTCTTCTGGGGTTGGTCTTCAACTTTCAAACTGTGATTTCCCTCTTCTTCCCTCAATTCAATATGCTTCAATCTTGAACCCTACTTTACCAAAGGGAAAATCATTTGTTGATTCAGTGAAAACAAATTTTGAGATGGATATTATTGAAGACAAATCATTACTAAAAGATATTACATATGTAGAAGGAGTGCCACAAGTCAACTGGACTGAGCGGGAAGTGATAAAGATGACTTGTATTGAGAAACTCAAATTCGTTGTAATTGAAAAATTCTCATATGAATGGACAAATCTTGACGAATTGAGACGAATTATTCCTCAACAATGTGAATTAAAAGGGGAGTGTGTAATAGGATTGCTACGTAGCAAGCATATTCTTTCTAATTAGACTGACTAACAAGAGGACTATGTCAGCATGATCTTGAAAGGGGTTTTCTATATAAATTGTAGGGATGGGTATTTCTACTTGATGTGTACCCTAATCTATGATTCTAGATTCAAGGTATCTGAGGAGACAACTATGGCTATGCCATGGATTTCATTCCCTAATCTATTGCCAACTTTCTTTGTTAAGGAAGTGTTGTTTTCAATTGCTTCGGCAGTTGGTAAACCAATCCACTTGGATCAAGCAACGATAAAAAAGACAAGACCTAGTTGTGCACATGTGAAGGTGCTGGTGGATCTCAAAGGCAAATTCCCAAATTCGGTGCAGATGAATATTGAAAATCCAAAAATGGGTGAGATAAGGTTAAATATGATAAAAAATCAATATGATTATGTATCAAAATATTGCCTTGAGTGCAAGATGCAAAGGCACAATAAAGATAACTGTAAAATGGGGGAAATGGCTAGAAGAAAGAAAGAACCAGCAAAACAGGGGGAGCAAAATCAGTGTAAACAAGAGCAACATTCTCTATTACAAAAAGGGAATGCTAGAATACTTACAAGTGGAAAAGTTGTTGGAGATCCGGGTAACTGGAATGTAGTCAAAGATAAAAGAGGAGCCAATATTGAAAAAAAATGCACCCATCACCGAGGTGGGTAATAAATTTGATGCACTCACAAGAGAAGGCGATACTAACAAAGGGGAGGAGATCAATAAGAATAAAATAGTCAACACAGAAGAAAACAAAGGCGAATCAACAAAATATTTGGTTACAAATTCCTTTGGTCTAGTATTACAAGGTGAAAAACAAATGGAAGGAGTGCCCATAATTAAATTTGGTGATCATATTGCTACTGAAGTTAGTGTGCAAGAGTGTCATGACAAGGTGAAACCTATAAGTATCCACAACAGTCCGCTAAGCATAAGTTCGCACAGAAAAGACAGTAATTCAAGAGAGCAAATGGAACTTTTGAAGACTATAAATATTCTTGTGAATGATTCAGAATCTTATTGTGCGAATTCCAAGAGCCCTGCAAAACAACCAAAAGATCAGTTAAATTAGCAAGTGAGTGACATGAGGATCGAAAAAGAGACAGTCAGTAGAGGTGATCAACTAGCAAATCAGAGAATTCAAATGGAGATACCTCAATCTCTGAATGAGGTACGTCATGATATCCTCATACACAAATAGTCAAAAGTTGAGCAGCTGCAATCAAATGACAGTCAATCAGAGGCAAAAAATGATCACATTTATAGAGAAGCGGATATTTCTCCCAGACGTATTAAAGAAATGAAGTCTAAAAGCATGGTAGTGGAGATTCTAATCATCCCATCAGATCATAGCCCAAAAGGCAGGTGACTAACAAACAACAATGTTCCTTATGAAAGCACGCATATGGAATATTAGGTCCGTGAGGACTCAAAATGCTTTTCAAAGAGTCCAGATGCTACATGGCTTTCACAAATTCAATTTTGTTGCGTTGATGGAGCCATTTCAACATGTAGGATGTTTGAATAGATTTAACAGAAGGCTTAGAATGACAAAAAGGGTATGCAAATAATAATGGGAAGATTAGGTTATTTGTTAATCATGGATTCGATGTAGTAGAAATGAGAAACTTTGAACAACAACTTACTGTACATATAAGAAATTTAGCCACTAATTTTATTATGGTTGTTACTATTATCTATGCTAAATGTGACCCAAATCAAAGACTAGAGGTTTGGGAGGATATAACTCAACTTGTTGATGGTATGGATCACCCATGGATCGTAAGTGGAGATTTCAATATGGTTCTTCACTGGGGGAGAAAAAATTGGTGGTTTACCAGTATTGGGGGTTGATGTGGAAGACTTTCAAAATTGTATAGAATCAAATGAATTGTATCAAGTTCAATTCAAAGGCAATCCTTTCACGTGGTGGAATGATAGAGTAGACAGTGCTTGCATATTTGAGAGACTAGACATAATTTTGATGAATAATGTGTTTCATGGTCAATTCAATTTTACAAAAGTGGAGCATCTTCCAAGAACTGGCTCGGATCATGCGCCGCTTCTATTTTCATGTGAAAACATGGAAACAAGGATCATTAAACCTTTTAGGTTCTTGAATTTTTGGACTGAGCATATGGGATTTAAAGAGGTTGTCAGATTGAATTGGGATGATGAAATATCTGTAAATCCTTTTTTAGATTTCAAGAGGAAGATAAAGAAGGTAAAATATGCTCTTTCTTCTTGGAGCAAGGATACCTTTGGAGATATCTTTCAGTAGCTCATTATCCGGGAGGAAATAGCTAGAATAAAGGAAAAAACACTTTGAAGAGTATCCTTCTCCAGAAATCAGAGATATTATGCAAAGGGCCAAAGCTAAATATTCTAGATATCTTCACATTGAGGAGAAATTTTGGCAACAACAGGCAAGGTATGACTAGTTTGAAAGTGGGGATAGAAATACAAGATTCTTTCATAGCTTGGTAAAAGGAAGAAGACAAAGAATCAGAGTATCCAGAGTGCAAAATTCACAAGGGAGGTGGCTAGAAAATGAGGATGAAATTGCTAATGAGGCAGTAAGTTATTTCCAGAGTCAATTCCACCAAGACAGGGATGAAACAAACGTTACTCTTCTGGATCACATTCCAGTGTTGATCACTGAAGAGGAGAATACTGAATTGGGGTCTGTACCAAATGAAGAAAAAGTGAAGAATGCAGTATATAAGCTTAATGGTGATAGTTCTAGTGGGCCAAATGGACTTAAAGGTAAATTCTATCAAGTGTGTTGGGACATCATTGGTAAAGATATTTGTAGAATGGTGCATGAATTTTGTTCTGGAAGTTCTTTACCTAAGTCCATTACTCACACTAATTTGATTCTTATATCGAAAAAGGATAACATTTAGTCCTTTTCGGACATGAGACCTATTAGTCTGAGCAACTTTATTAACAAGATTCTATCCAGGATAATACATGATAGACTGAAAAAGGTTCTTCCAAGATTGATTTCTTCTAATCAGTTTGGCTTTGTTAAGGGTAGAAGCGTTATTGAGAATGTCTTGCAGGACCAGGAACTCGTCACATATATTACTAAGAGAGGAAAACCTGAAAATGTGATAATTAAGTTGGATATGTCTAAGGCTTATGATAAGGTCTCTTGGTTCTTCCTAATGAAGTGCTAAGAAAAATGGTTTTTTCGAATAGAGTAGTTGATTTGATTTGGAGGCTACTTGCAAACAACTACTACTCAATCCTTCTTAATGGCCAATCACATGGTTTTTTTCATTCTACAAGGGGTGTTAAACAAGGGGATTCATTATCTCCAGCTTTATTTATAATCTCAGTCGTGGTTCTATCTAGAGCTCTCAATACACTTTTTGAAGATCCCCAATATGTTGGTTATGGGTTACCAAAGTGGAGTGACAACATTAATCATTTAGCATTTACAGATGACACAATTATTTTTACTTCTTATAATGGCAATTCTGGAGAAAATTATGTCAATTTTGCAAGACTATGAGAAACAATCAGGTCAGAAGATTAACAAGGAAAATAGTTCTTATTATCTTCACCAGAATGCAGCAACAACAATGGCTAATCAGATAGAGCATATTACTGGTATGGTACGAGGATATTTCCCTATGAAATATCTAGGATGCCTCATTACTCATGCTAGGAAAATAAAGGAGCATTATTCAGAATTGTTTGATCAGATTAAAGGTATGCTACAGAGTTGGAAAGGTAGAATGCTTTCATATAGGGGTAAGGAAGTACTCATTATAAGTGTTCTTCAAAGCATTCCCATATATGTACTTTCTTCTCTTACTCATCCAATGTGTGTGATAAAAGAAATTCATAGAATTTTTGCTAAATTCTACTGGAGAAATGAGGACAATAGCAGAAATAAACATTGGTCCAAATGGATAAATGTTTGTCTTCCTAAAATTGAATAAGGTTTGGGATTTAGGTCTATTTTTGATGTATCAAAGGCTATGTATGCAAAACTTTGGTGGAATTTCAGAACACAGAATACGATATTGTCTAACTTTATGTGGACTAAGTATTGTAAGAAGCAAATTCCTGCACTAGTTCAATGGAAATGAGGTTCCCAAATATGGAAGCACATGTTGGAAAATAGGGATCTTTTGGAAAAACATATGTGGTGGGAACCTAGAGGAGGCACTTGTGCTATATGGTATGACAACTGGTCTAACTTGGGTCCCCTACATATACATGATTCAGATGTGCACACTTGTTATCCTATGAAAGATACTGTTGAATTTTTAAAGGAGGGGAGATGGGACTATACGTTAATGAGAGATTTTGTGCCTGAATATGTGGTGGACCATGTTCACGCAAATCTCCATCATGCGTATCTTAGTAATAAAGTTGATAAAACTTGGTGGACTGAAATCAGTAATGGTAAATTCATAGTAAAATCAGTTTGGGGACTTTTGAGAAAAAAGAAAGATAAAGTTGAAGACATGGAAAAATTATGGATAAAAGAAATTCCATTCAAAGTCTCATTCTTAATGTGGAGGACTTGGTTTGGAAAGATCTCTGTGGCATCTTTAAAGCATAGATGGAATCCAGATTATTAAAGTGATTGTAGATGTTGTGTTATTCTTGTAGAAGAGACTATTGAACATCTCTTTCTTAATGGAGAAGTAGCTACCCGAATATGGAAATATTTTAGGTATGCATCAGGAATCCTAGATCCTATGCTTAACCTAAAACAATCCATAAGATTATGGTGGGATGTTGAAGGAAATTATAGAGTAAAATTGGCGTGCCAGGCTATTCCTAATATCATTGTGTGGTTTTTTGTGGAAAAGGAGAAATACTATTTTACATGGAGGTGTTTTTCCAGATTTTAGAGTGATATCAGGTGTTATTGATACAATTTTTAAGTCCATTTATGTCAGATTTAATTTAAACTGTACCAGCAATTCTTGGCCTCATATTCTCGCATAATTGGAGCAATACAGACCTAAGTTTGAGTATAAAATTATCAGATGGGAACCTCTTCCTACTAATGTGATGAAGTGTAACATTAATGGGGCATCAAAAGGAAATCCTGGACCTAGTTCAGTAGAATTTTGCATTAGAGATCATAATGGAAATCTGGTTGTCGCTAAGGGTTTGAAAATTCAGGATACTACAAACATAGTGGCAGAAGCTATAGATATAAGGGAAAGCATTTCATAATATAGTGAGCATGGTATTAATAATCTTATTATTGAGACAGACTCTCTAGTTATGGTTCATATAATTGAGGGCGACTGGGATGTACCCTGAAATGTGGCATTGGAAATCAGTACCATCAGAAGTTGAGAAGAAGTGTTTTAGCAAGAGTAAATCATTTCCTTTGGGAGGGAAATGCTCGTGCTGATTTTTTTTACTAATCTAGTTTTCTCTTTTGCATGTAATTTTCAGATCAACCATTTTTAAGATATTCCAATCGAGGGAAGAAAATTGCTCAATCTAGATAAACAAGGAACACCATACATAAGAAGAAATGTGCAGGAATAAAGGGACAACTAACAACAACAACAAACATTAAAATCCTTTTCGGATTATAATCAGTTTCGAGGAAGAGTATATTTCTATAAAGCTAAGCTAGTGCTTAAAGTAAATTCAGTAGATTTCGGTACTTACCCCTGGTGAGAGTTTGGGGCGTCCAATGGTACCTAATCAAGGCATTAGCTTCTAGTTGAAATTAGTCCACTCCAATCAAATCGACATAAGCGTAGAAGGGGAAGCATAAAAAGTTCTCTTTATTAAGAGTGATAATATTAACTGATTAAAGGCTTTAATGGTGGTATCAATCCCGTTGGGGTTCAACCTATTGAGACTTTGAAAAGTTAATACTAATGTAATGAAAAAAATGAACTGGTAGAGATAGTTAGCTGATGTACATGAGAGCTCAGACTTGTGAGTGGTAAAGAAAATCGGTGGAGCATCAGGGCAATGGAAGTCTTGCAAGTTGTAAAGGAAATCTTACGGGCAAGCGATTCTTTAGCTCAGAAGAATTGAACGAACACGCCATTGTTGAATTTATTGTGAGAAGAGTAGATGAAGGAATGACTCTTGGAACTTTCCAAATCTGCAGATGGGAGTGTTGTCTTTTTGTTTATTTGTTTAAGGCCAAATACATAAACAGATCCCTAAACTTGTTGGGTTTTTCCCCTCAGGTACCTCAACTACGCTATTTTCCTATTGAATCATTGAACCACCCATAATTTGTTCCTTTTAAACAACGTTGGCTAATGTGAAACCAAACGTGATCTCACGTCGTTTGAGCGCGTGAAGACGCTTTAAAGTCGCTGATGTGGATCCTGCACCACCCACCAATGATCTTCTTCCCCCTTTTAACCCGAATTTCTCCCCTTCTTCTCTTATTTCTCCTCTTTTGTTTCTCTTCATCATTATTTCTCCTCTTTAGCTCATTAGTCTTCTTCGTTGATTTCTTCTTAATCATCAAGTTCTAATGTCGAAGTTATCTTCTTCATCGATTTCTTCTTCTTCAACTGCAAATGTGCTATCGGGTTCACTCTCCTAAAACACATGAAAACAATCAGAAATAATATTTTTTTCTTTTTCTTTCCAACTTATATAGCTAAATTAATAAATAATAATAATTAATATATAAAAAAAGGAAGGAAATTCTTTCTCATCTTCCTCTGCAACTATTCCATTTCTCTTTACACACCCCACCCCCTCCACCTCTCCCTCGCCCTCTTTAATTTGTCTACTGCTCTTTCGTTCTATTTATTTTATTTTATGTAGATCAGATTAAAGTCTCAAATATTTTGGTGAAGCTCTATTGTTTCCGATGAAAATAATATTCCAGCGAAGCTTCATTATTTTCGATGAAAATAATATTCCGGCGAATTGGGGGGAAATGAAGGGGCTTTAGTTTTTAGGTTTGAGGATTGAATATGTGGCGCTGACGTGTAATTGGGTTGAAGTATGATTGGTTGGAATTTCCACGTGAGGAAGGTTGATCTCACGCACACAATCACCAAAAAATATTTGTTGAAGTTTGGTTCCACATCAGCCAACGGTGTTTAAAAGGAACAAATTATGGGTGGTTCAATGATTCAATAGGAAAATAGCATAGTTGAGGTACCTGAGGGGAAAAACCCAACAAGTTTAGGGATTTGTTTATGTATTTGGCCTTTGTTTAATTATTTCTTTTTTTATTTTCATCTTGTTTCTAGAGGAGGTCTTGGGGCTTAATCTAAACTTTTGATTTTATAATAATAAGCCCTGTCACTGGTCTGTGGCTATATAATATTAAAAAAAAATTGATAATGAAAGGGTACAATAGGCATTTGAAAATTTTATTTAGGACAAAAGGGGGATGTTTCATTATTGTTCAAAGTTGAGGGGGAGCTTGATTTTTAAAGCAAAATTGGGTGGTGAAAATGATTTTCACCCTACTTATTTTTAGATAAAGAAAGTAATATAGTTAACTTTAAAGAACATTAAGACATTGTATTAAGTTCTTCTAAGACCTCTTTTTTTTTTTTTTAAATAGAGTAAATTTTAGGTATAGCAAATATAAAAATTATATTTGTATTCAATAGCTATAGTTTGTATAAAGTGCTCCGTAGCAAATTTTAAGTTTGCTATGGAGCTACAGATCTGTATTTTCAGTATTGATTTGTCCATTTATATACAATTTGATTTTAAAAAAATAAAAAATAAAACGGCGCTAATTTTTGTTACAAAAAAAAATTGCATAACTCACGCAAATTATATTTTAAATAGGATATTTTCCTTCTACGATTTCTTCATCAGTAGGGACACCATTGTAATTGGGTTCGATTAAGCTTTGATGATTCTTTACAAACAATCGAGATCAAATTGAGTTTAGAGATAAGAACAAGAAGTAAAATGTATTTCAAGACGAAAAATACTTTGATTTTTCTTTTTCATCGAAATTGGTGTTCATACGTTGATTTTACTTCTTTCTGATGGAAATTGGAGTTCATCATTTTTTGAAACACAAATTTGCTTTTAAACATTCATCAGTTGAATTGAATGTACAGTTCAAATTGTATATATTTTTCGTAATAGAGTCTAACTCATATGATCACAAAAGTAGTTAGAATTTCAGTAAGATCATCTTTTTATATTCTGTAATTATTTGTGATTAGATAATTCTCTGGATGATATTGTTGTTTATTTGTAGTTTTTGATTGCAGATTTGGTTTTTGACGGTCATAAACTGATTCGATTGTATAATATGATAGTAATCAATATTTTCGTTTGAATTTGTATATTTGTTCTCATTAATTTGTATATATGAATGAACACTGAATTTGTATTATGATTGGTAAAGAGTTTATATAATTCTTATATGAAACAGTTCAATTTTTTTTTCGAATTTGTATATTTATACAGTGCAGGTTCATCCTTAATTTGGATAATTGAGTTTGTATATTATATATAATTTGTATATGTATACACCTATTATGTTAGGCTTGTCAATTGTATATGTGTATATAGTTGTAATTTGTATATGTATATACTCTTTGTATAAGTATATATGTGGAATTTTTATACAAATAAGAGACAGGCTTGGCTGTAAATTGTAAATTGTATAAGAGTCTATTTGGATTGGCTTAAAAGTTGGTCAAATCTACTTTTAAGTTAGTTTTTGATTTCTGGAGGTGTTTGGCAAATATAAAAAATAACTTAAAATAAGTCAAAAATGACTTAAAATAAGTTGAGAAGTGTTTGGCAAGATCAAGAATGACTTAAAATAAGTAAAAAATGAAAAGTAGGTCTCCCCCTACTTTCTTTTTTTGACTTAAAAGTCATTTCAGTTTGACTTTTTATTTTTGACTTAAAAACTACCTTTTAAGCCAATCCAAACGGGCCCTAAGTATATATTTTTTTTGTTGTGCTTTTGAGTCGTATATGTATATGTGTTATATGTATTAAATATAAATCTGTATATGTAACTATATTTTCGTTTGAATTTGTATATTTGTTCTCATTAATTTATATATTTTTTCATAATAGAGTCTAACTCATTTAAATATAATTTTGTATATGTGTATGTAACTGTATTTTTGTATACAGATAATATATAAATGACTTCATTAGTTGTTTTGGTTATGCATATTGATACATAGGACAATGACAATCGTTAGTTGATTATGTAATTGGGGGGGGGGGGGGGGGGGGGGTCAAAGAAAGTGCATCATATCAGGAGTTGTATAATGTTATTGCAACTCAACTCGGGATTGATATGAATATCAATAAGCTGAAAATTGAGTATAAGGTTGAAGAAAGTAATACACCAATATTGATTCATAATGACATGGGTGTTAGAGTGTATGTCATCCTTAAAAGGCTTCAAATGAACTCAACAAATATCCAATTTGTATAAACAAACTGAATAATTGTAACAAACAATGAATTGTGTAAAAGTTCAAATCAGTGACATGCAATTGTTCGTTCAATTTGTACAGATGAGATTGATACATTTGAGATGAGGTAGATGACATTTAGGGAATTGGTAGAGCCGCTTTGTGCTTTGGTATCAAAAAGTTGTGAGGGAGACATTTCAGATCCATGTAATAAGTTTGTGGAGATTCACATGAAAAAATATACAATTGCACAAAGATTTCAGTATAGGACAGTGAAGTCAAAGGCAATCAGGTAAATAGTTTGTATATTTCTGTATGTGATTTGGAATTTAATTTAATTGTATATGTATGTAAATAGAAATATATGCAGCTATTTTGTGCATGATTATTTATATAAATGTATATAATGTTTTTACTATTCGTCTACTGATATGTTATAATGTATTTTTTGATGTAGTCATACGCTGATTTTTTTTTGTGGAGTGTGAGTGGTTACTGAAAGCATAAAATATTAACAAGTCTGAAATGTTTAGGATCCGAGCATTTAATACAAATCATACATGTCCTTTGAAGAATAAAGTGTATTCACAAAGACATGCAACAAGTATGCTGATTGGTGGGATTGTTAAGCCTAATATTATTGATCACAAGAGAAAATATACACCTTTGATCTACGAAATAATGTGTAAATATATCTTGGAGTTGATGTTAATTACTCATTGACTTGGAGGCTAAAGAGAAGGTTTTGATTTCCTTGAGGGCATCACATCTGCATCTTACAACAAACTCCCTGCATACTTGTATATGATGGATATTACATACCAGGCTCGCATATACGTTTGAAGAAAACCAAAAAAATTAATTCTTATATCTATTTTGCGTTGAATAGTTTCATACAAGGCTTTAATCATTGTAGGCATGTAGTTGTTGGTGATGGGAGTCACCTACGAGGACAATATAACGGGATGTGTGTGGCTGCAAGTACTATGGATGGAGCAAGTATGTTTCAGTCTATTTTGAATGTATATCAATTGTAACACTAGTACTAAATTCTGTATTTTTTGTATATTTGAATGACATTTGTGTCAACTTTAAAGTCTTGAACCTTACCATAGTTTTGTTGGGAGTATAAATATCATTTCGTATTATATTCGTTCGACTTTTTTAAGTTGCTTTAAAATTAACTATATACAGTTAATATTTATACAAACTAATATTCTTAAGTACTAATGGTTGATATTAACAATTTATCTAAAAGAATCAATTTGTTTAAATATAGTGGTTATTAAATTGTTTATACATATAGTTTTATACAAAATACTTTATATATTACAACCACATTACATTATACAAATCAATTGTATAATTTCAACACTTATACACAATTAAGTGTAAAATTGAAATATACATATACAATTATCTGTATATAATGACCAACATACATTTAGTTATGGAAATACATTATTATATTTTAGTTATATACAAAAAGATAGTAATTCTCAATTTTTATAAATGTGCTTGAATACAAAAGAGAAAAAGTTTGGGATCTCAAAAACTTCCACAGTGCATATGACATAAAAAAAAATTATTCAGTGCATACAATTTCATCTAATATAGTTTTAAACACAAAAAAGAAACCGCGATGAGTATTCAAGAATCTATAAAATCTGAAGTTTCATACTAGTATAAAACTCATTAAACTTCTTGAAGTCTATTTCTACATGAACGCCTATTGTGCCCCGCAACTCCACATGTGCTATATGCATTTTCTCTTTGAGACCAAGCATTTCGTGTGTTGTTTTTGCACGAGGTTTCTTTTTTAATCTTCCTAGAGGTCTTTTGAATTTCGGAGGCTCAACTTCATCATACATTATATATTCAGGTATCACCCATTCTGCTACATCAAGCAACAGATAAATTGGTAACTCATAAATCTTTAACATTGTCTTTGATTTATACAAATCATAGCAATATCCATCAGGTACTAGACTTTTTGACTTCAACACAGTACAAGAATGTTCACATGGTATTTCTTCGTATTGAAACCTTCCACAACTACATGTTTTCTTTTATAAACAAACTAGAAAATTACTACCATCATAAGTCACATTGTGAACATATTCAGTCGATGACACAACCTGTTTTATATAAACAATATAATTTCATGTATATATACAACTTTCTCCATAATTAATTATATATAATATTAGATATATAGAAAACATACCTCATCCTTGTGCTTATTTCTTCATTTTCTACCAGTATATTATGAAATATCCAATCAATGGAGTAAATGTGCATGTGCCTCATGTTTGTTACCATGATTCCATATGCCAAACATCAGTCTAATCTCCTCTAGAAAATAAACAATTGGTAATTCCCCCGCAGACACTAGTACAACATTTATACTCTCTGCAATATTGGACGTCATAGCCCATACTTGATGAACCTATGCATGACACCTAGCTCACTTATCATATCCAGCCAGCTTCAAATATTCTTTAACTCCTACATCAACTTTTTCCACGGTATCCAACAACCTATCAAAATCAAGTTTATTGCATGTCTTTGCTATTGTATAGAATACAACACTTAGCTCCTTGTGGGAACTTCTAAATTTCTTTGCAACATTACTCTACAAGTGTCACATACGAGCATAATGTGGCATATTATTATACACTCTTGGCACTGCCTTTATAATGCTCTCATTTGTATCAGACACAACACATATATTAGTCTTTTCTCCATAAGCCTCCAGTAGTTGTACAAAGAACCAAGTGCAAGCGGTGTCATTGCCCGAATCAATGACACCATATGTCCTACAATCTCAATTATATACAAATTAACATAAAATCAAGCTCTTAACGCAATATTCCTAATAATAGTATTTATATCCTAGTGTTTGACATGCAAGGCTGATAAGTTAGGTATCCCCAAGTGATTGGTAATCCAAGTAGGAACTTTCACCTCGCAACTTGGTAAGTATGCGGGTGTGTGCTTTACTAACCCTTACCTTTACCCCAGATTAGTCATCATGTCAATTGAGTTGGGTATGCACCCTCACGTCAACTGATTCAAGTCAGACTATTAGATAGCAACAAATCCTTAACTAAATCTTCGTTGTTTAATAGTTTTCTCATTCATTACCCCCTTGGTAAGGCAAGTAGGAACGAGGTGAGTTCTAACGTTGCGCACCACTAGAAAGACTTCTAAACGAAAAGATTAACCATATATGCATAAACACTATTCAAGAAGTACTTACTCATTAGTTATACGTTGTTAATTGATCATGGTTCCCACAACCCTAGTTGTGGATTTAGCTACTCATGCTTGAGAATTCACAATTCATATTGTTGTTAGGAAGAATCATGAACTTACAATTAAAGTAGATGAATACCGAAATCTTGAATTTAAATTCAAAGTGCAAATTGTATAAAATGGCTTCCAGAATTGAAGTGCCAAAGTGTTTGCAAAATAATTCCAAAAACTCAAAACTAATAGTCTCCAATAATATGTAACTCCCCAAAAACAGAAATAACAACTAATATTTATAGTATTTAAATCCTAAACCAACTAGGAAAGGAAAATAAGGAAAATTAGTTCAGGACGCGGTTTTGACAGACGACAGGACCTACGGACTGTGGGTTGACCTATGGTCCGTGGATCACCTCCGTAGTTCAAGTACTGGAACTCAATCTTTTTGATCAAAACGTCAATTGTGTAGGACGATCCGTCATTCACTCTACGGGGCGTCATTTTCCTCCATGGTTCCACACTTGGTCAGACTTCCTTGAACTCACACATACGCTGCTTCACCTACTGCCCGTCATAGGACCTACAGTCCGTGGTTGGCTTCGTCGGTTGGTGCTGCTGCTATTTCAATCCCTTTTTCTCTCAATCGCTTCTGAACCAATTTCCTGCAAAGATTACATAAAAACCATTATATCTAATAACAAAATAGCCCAAGAGTCACACAAACTCTAAGTGAAATACATCAAAAATACCGTGAACTCACGGTATATCAACACCCTCAACTAAAACTTGTTGTTTGTCCTCAAGAGACACACTAAAACTCAAAACGACACTCATGTAGAAGCAAACATACAAACTCAAGCCATCACATGGCTTTTTCAATCAATCCTTTCACTTAGTGCAACTTTTCATTCGGACTCAATAAGCTACCTCATGCGGATCAAAACATGACATAAACAGACCAATATATATCACCACATACACTTTCAACAATCACCAAGGTACCAAGTCTTCAACACTGTAACTAACGCCCTTACCACAAAGAAATCCTTTTTCACACAAAAATATTATATTTAAGCTTACAGATTCGGTAAACACTTACATTCAAAAGTGAATTCAAATATAGTTCGTGCTCAATACCATTGGCTTGCCCTTATTTTTACTGCATAGACTCTTCAGACTAGTCACTAGGATCAATATAGGACTTTATTAGCTTGTAACATAGGCTCAGGGTCAGGTAGAATACATTTAGGTGCCTTTAGTTACTTTTCTGCCCTCCTTGACATTACATTGGCTATTTAACTCTTTTCTCAACCAATTCTGACATATTCTTATTTTCTGCTCTTTTCCTTGACTTTGTTCAGCACAAATGTGACTTGACTTTTTCATTTTCTTTTTCACTTTTCTTTTTCACTTTTTTTTCACTTCTTCTTTCTCTGTTATTCAGCCTCATTATCACTCTTTCTTTGTTTCTTTTGCATTCAGTCACATCATTTTCTATCCTTTTTCTTCTTCTACACACAACTCTTTTCATACCCTTTTCTTTTAGTTTCCTTTTTTATAGCCACCCTCAACTTATGTATTTTGCATGAGTTGAGGTGCACAATATCCGAGGTCAGATCAGGGCCAAGATTAAGGTAACTTCTGAATCAACCACCCTCAACTTAGGCTTTTGGCCTAAGTTAAGGGGCACATGTCCAAGGAGGGACCGATGCCAAAACAGTCTTTTAGGGAAGGTGAGTTAGGTGTATTGAAAGAAGTGGTATTCATTAGGCTCAAACATTTGGATCAAAGGGAGCATTTATTTCTTTTGGTTGGAACTTTTTAGGCTTAAGTGGACTTGTTAGAATAAGGGCCTATGATCATTTCCCAATTTCTAGACTAGATTATCTAAGCAGGACCAATGAGGCAAATTCTAGATTGGCACATACTGTATGAACATACAATTTCATCACACACACTTGGCATGTTGTTTCATTATCAAATTATTGAAGCACCTAGTTCAAGTTTTAGCTTAAGCCATGCTATCATACCGGTTCCTATCATGTCACATAAAGATCCAACACATTCAACTCATTAAGCCTATAGATGTAGCACATTTCAAATTTTTTGGACAGGTATCATTTTCATGCTCTTATGCCATCATGCTTTCATTCTTTTTATCTAGTTCTACACATACAATCCTACACATGCCGGTTCAACAGAAAATTAAAACAGTCCCTTGGGGAAAAGAACACAGGCAAGAAAACTCCAAGGGAGGGTTATGAATTGGGTTACTCAGACTTCACCCTATCACTCACAACCCATTTACCCCACCCCCACAAAAAAATGGTGAACTACCCTCAATGCACACAAAAAAAAAGCATAGGGTCAAGCAAACCTGTGGCGGATAAGAGTCGATGACCCATCAAGAAGCGGGTGGGTCTGATTTCCCAGAACCCGCTGAATCAGCAATATGAGCTCCATCAGTAGCGCCCTCATCAATAGTGGGAACACCATCCGTAGTGTTCCTAGAAATGGATGGGCCAATATCTATCTCTCGGGACTGCTACTACCTCAATTCCTCATCGATAATAGACTACCTTTGAGCTGCCTCCAACTAATGTCACCCCTCTTCTTTGCCCGTCGGGCCTCCTCAGTGTCGAAAGTATGATCAGAAGAGCGGTGGTGCTTCCCAGCCACATGGGAAGGGTCAGGTGGTGGCATAGTGTCACCAAAGAGTGTAGTCATCACTACATCGTCAGCCTCATCCACATGAGTGGTCTCTAGTACAGTCTTAGCAGGGTCTAGAAGAGCATCAACATCAGAACGGAGCCTAGCCAACTCTGTCTGGAAAGTGGTAACATCAATGGTGGGTGCAAGACTCTCCAAGACTCTTAACTCGAATGCATCTAGACACTTGTGGACCCCCTGAATCTTTGTGTCCATCATCCACTCCATTCAAGCCTCGAACTCCTCAATTGTAACACTCCAGAAACTAGTAGACTAAACTAGGGCCTTAAGTTAGGGTTCTAGAGTTTGAGGTGAGGGTTAAGGTCGTAGATAAGACTTCCCGTACTTAGAATGAGGGGTTTAGGGGTCAAACGTCAAGGCACGTGTTACACCCCATAGTTTAGAAGACCATCTAGGGTTTAATTGAGGGTTTCATGGTCAAGTGTCAAGGCAAAGGGGCAAAGCCTAAGCCAAAGGCCAAGGCTGCCCCAACCTTGGCAAGACAATTGCCCAAAGTTCACGACCAGTGGTCTTGACCACGGTTCATGGGAGGTCTCGTGAAGTTCCCTTAGACTTGTGGGAGGCAAGTCCTTGAGGCCAAGCTACTGCCCAAGGACCACGAGCCATTTCATGACCAATGGTCTTGACCACGATTCGTGGGAAGGCTCGTGAAGATGCCTTAGGATGAGGGAGTCCAAGACACTTTGGCCAAGCCACTTCCTAAGGACCACGGGCAGGTCAACGGCTCGTGGTCTTGACCACGGCTCGTGAGGTCCAGTCATGGTGCGTGGGAGTGGGCTGCCTAGTGAAAGTCTTTTTAGTAAATTCCTTTTAGTTGGTTTTAAGTGGGGATCATTTTATATGGACTTTATACCCATATATAACCTATTTTAAGTCATTAACCACCCCAAACTAAGTCATTAATTCCAAAACCCCAAAAGATCCCAAAGTTCACCCCCTTCACAATATTTCTCTCTCTAAAACTCAAGGAAGAAGAGGAGTAGAATTGGAGCTAGGGCTTGAAGAAATCAAAGATTTTTCCCTCAATTTCTTTGGAGAATCATCCTACGGTATGGTAGATTTTCATTTATGGGTAGATTTAACCCATAGAGTCCCTTCAAAACTAGATTTTAAAGCTTACAATTTCCCCAAAAAGCTAGGGTTTCACTCCAAGTCATGGGTTCCTTTCCAAAACATTTTCAATGGTTGATTTATGATGGATTATGATTGAATTTATGATTTATTGTTGATTTATGATGAAATCCCCCCAAGAACCCATGAATTCCCCATATTAGTAAATTGTGACCTTGTGATGTGGGTTGATTGTTTATAGAAGCATGTGATTAGACTATGCTTAAATTGATTGAGTTAGTTGAATCATGTTATTATTAATATCTAATGTAGAAATTCTAGATGCTTGGGTTGAATGTGATTCATGGTCCTTGAAGGGTAAATTATGAGAATTGTACATGAATATGAGAATTGTGCATGTGCTTTAGGATTCACCTTGAGAGTGAAGATCCTATGACTATGGTGTAATTGTGGTATTGTTGAAAGGTCATTCTCCCATATACCCTTACACAGTACTATGCATGAAATGTCTATGACTATGATGATTTTGTTGTGTTGATTGAAAGACTATTCTCATGAACACACTATGAACATTATATGAAAGGTTTACTCACATAATGGTGATTCTAAGGTTGAAAGGTTATTCTCACCTCTTGAATCTATGAGCTATGTCATGATATCATGTTGGATTGATTGTTAGTGCATTCTTCCATAAACATGAACTTAAGTCAAAACTTAACATGAACTTAAAGGGAATTATGCCTAGCACCGAGTGGATACAAATATGAGATGGAAGCTTTCACACCAGTTAGTCCAGCTTCCCAAATGAAAGTTTTTATGTCAGTTAGTCTGACTTTCTATATGGGTTCATTTTACGCCAATCAATCCAGGTTCCCAAAACAGTCATATCATGAGATGGAAACTTTTTACCTCAGTTAGTCCGGGTTTCTAGAAGCAATATCCTTATCCCATAACTATGTGCCCATATAGGTCTTTAGCTAGTGGATCCACCTAAGCTAACAAACTTTAGTTGTACCTTAGGCAAGTAACACACCTCTTTTCGGTGTGGGGGCATGACACCAGATTCCATGTAGCTCACATGGTCTATGTTAGTTAAGGTTATTTCCCTACATGACAAGAATATGAATTATGACAAGAACATGAACATGAACTATATTTATGACTTCTCAAAGAGTTGTACTTAGTGTGAGTGGGGTTATGGGACTTCATTCATGCATTGCACAAGTAGGCTTTTAGGGGTTATGGTGTGATTCTCTTATGCTATGAAGATATGTGAATTTATTCATGTATAATATGGATTGGTGCTATGAGTGGTTTTCCTTGTTACAAGTTAATGAACATGAATGTTTCCTTGTCTATGAGTGTTGGCTATGGATGAGGTCAAGGTATGATATGCATGATTATGCTGACCTAAAAGTGGTACTTAGTATTAGATAGTATTATGGGATCTTATCTATACATTGCACAAGTATAGCTTAGGTTTGCTTATGAGATGGTTTGACTTATGTATTTACAGTAATGTGCATGATGATTCTTAAAGTTGATAAAGTGCATCGTTTCAACTAAAATGTCCCTTTTAGCATGTTTTAAGGATTTTTATGCATATTTATCATACTTAGTGCATTTTTGTGCTAACCCATATTTCCTACATTTTACTACAAGTGTAGGGTTTGGTTCTTAAGGCGACCTTCCATTGGTTAGAGCTTGGAATTGATCATTCTCCACGCTTTTGGTGAGTCCTTATGGTTCGAGGATGAGAGTTGTTCATTTCTAGTTTCTTCTTACATTCTCTTTGACACTATGGGCTGTGACTCTTATTGATACTCGATTGTATTAGATAGTCATTGAGACAATGTCTAGACTTCCATTTGGTTTTATGAAAAGACTTCGATTGTAAAAAGTTTTAATTCTGCATCATTTCTATTACTTATGTTTATGATATGCTAAGGGCTTGTATAAGACCCCTTCGGGGTCGAGTACGCTGTGTTACATCTACGGGGTGTCCCTGGGTCATGACATCAACAGATCGTTGGATCCTTGGCCTCATGTGTTGCACCAAAGTGGCCATCTAGGTCTCCAACTTCTGGACTCAGGCTAGAGGAATTAAAGTGGACCCTGAAGGGGAGTGGCTCAAGATGAGCTCGCAGCCTGACTAGTCGCGATGGAAGGGGGAGCATGTGTATCCGTTATAGTGGGAGGTATGGAAGTGTCGGCATCTTGCTCAACCTAAATCTGTTCCATATCTCCGGCAAAATCAGTACCCAAAGGCGGTAGGTCGACCTGTGGTCCCGCAGGATTATCATAATCTTTAATAAGGCCGGCATCCACAATCTTCATTGCCTCGAGCAACTTGTCACAATGCCAAATAGGCACTGAAGCCTCCCTACAGAGATGAAAGATAAGACATGGGAAGGGAAGAGTAGTAGTAGTCTTGAATGCCCTCTCATGGATCTTGGCAATTAAGATGCGGGAGAAATCAAGCTCCAGCCTTTCCATAATCGCTTCTAACATCATAGCCCTGTCCCAAGTAGCAATGGTGTCCGCCTATGTAGAGGACAATCTAGTACAAACCACGGACCAAAAGAACTCTGTGGCGAAGCTCAGGGTTTCCTTTCTAATAGGAAGTGTAGTAGTTCGCACCCACTTGGTGCTCTCCCGATCCTCAGCTATATGGTGAGCCATCCATCGCAACAGTGTCTCTCGCTGCTCGGTATCCCTCTGAAATGCCCCACTTTGAACCACCCCCATCCTTTAGTCATACTCTGTTGTATTGATCGACAAAGTGTAGGCTGGATCGTAAATAAAATGGAGAATGGTAGCCTTAGAGATGTCAACAGAGAAGTTTCGCACCATTGTGGCCTAAAGTGGAGGCTGGGCTAGTGGCTTAGCCCGTTATGGGCATAGTATTATAGACTGTGGCGGCATAGAAGGCGTAGAACTCACGAGTCATCTCCTCGCTAAAATTTCCCAGGATTCTTGCCATCCAATTGCACTTGTGCTTCTTGAACAACTCCTCAATGGCGGGAATAGTATGGAGGCTCCCTGTCAACACCCGACACTATTTAGTAATGATCCTGGCCATATTCCAGTGTTCATTTAACACCTTCCTGTCACCATAAATCTGGTACAAACCCTCAATGCACCACCTGTTCGGCTCTGTGGCGTTGTGAACTGGCTCAACTCTCGTGCTTGGTGGGTCCTGGGCATCCCCCGTGCTATCGGCATCAGAAAAAAAAGCGGAAGTGACGCTGGAACTGGAGCAAAAATGTGACTCTCCTGCAGGTGAAGCCCCCTCCTCTGACTGGGGGCAGTGACCTCGACCTCGTCACTTGATGATATAACCCATCTGTCGATGTTCCTCGTAGTTCAGGGGGCAGTGGGGGAGCCTCTGGTGGTCTCCGGGGCGTACTCGTCCTCACTGGACTTATGGATCAAGCGTTTGGATGGGGCAACAGACTTGGACTTGCCCTTCCTAGAGTACACGGGTGCTTGTTTTGGTGCCATGGTACATGTGGGAGACTGTTAGTACTTGAAGAACACAAAAGAACCCAAGAAAAATTTTTAGAACAACATTCAGACTTAGATAAAAAAAAATAAAAAAATCCTAGGCAGTAGCTATTTTTGTGACCCACAGTGGGGACCTACGGTCCGTTGATGGAGTGACGAGCCGTAGGTCCCTTCCGTGGGTCAGAGAGTCAAATTTAAGGTCTCTGATGTTGGAACCCCGGACGTGCAGAATGGTCCGTTGATGGAACGACGGACCGTAGTCCACATCGTGGTTCGCAACTTAGCAATTCTTTGATTTCACTCTATCATCGGACCACGACCTACGATCCCTGGGTTGAAGCCGTCGACCAGTGCTGTGCTAGAGAGTGTGATCCCAATTTTTCATCCAGCACTTTAAACTCAACAATCAACAACCAATCTAAGTCTAAACATGTATTTCAACATATTATGTGGTAGTTCACCATTCCTAGGGTTTCAATCATTCAAATTTCACATTCAATCAAGTAAATATTGAAAACCCTAAGTCAAGACACCCACTTAGACATCTAACTTTTTTTTGTTAAGTTCAATTACGCAACACACTCCAAATACCATCGTACCAAGGGTAGTTTTAGAATTATTTTACATCAAATTATCATGCAATGTCCTACCCAAGGTCAAGTACAACTTTGTTGACTTCAATTTAAACAATGAACACAAATTAGAGTGTTGGTGAAGTCAATTACCTTACAAGTAGATCAAAGTTGAGGAGTGTGTCAGTTTCAATTTCTTCTTAATACCCCAAGCAAACTTGACACCGAACACATACACGATTGATTTTATGGAAAAGATAAAGAGTGAAAAGGGAGGAGATTTGGGAAGAGAAAGGGATTTTGGTGAAGATGTGGGGAAATGAGGATTAAAAATGGAAGGGGAGGATTATATGGATGTTATGGAGGAGTTTAATGGGTTTTTTCTTTGGGTGTAGTAATGGTTTTAAGACGGTTGGGGGGGAAGAGGAAAATGGGAAATGTGTTTGAAATGAAAGGGTTTTATTTTGTTTGGGGTACGGGTCGAGTCAACTGTAACCCTAACTTAGACCCACGATACCCCGTCGATGGTCCGTGGGTCGACCTACGATTAATCGATGGGTATCGTGGTTTCACTCTAACACTTAGTAAATATCAGAACACATACCTGGATTTGCGGATGCTATCCACGGTCCATGGATTGACCGACGGACTGTCGATTGACCGACGGACCGTCGATGGGACCCGTAGACAACTACATCAGCTTAATTTTTGCAGAATTGTATTTTCTTCCCTGCACACGTAGCAACCATTGTTTTACTCAAAAAAATAAAAGAAAATAAAAATGACTAGGTTTTTGAAAAATTGATTAATCTTATAATTTAAGAGAAATCGAATTTCCAAAAGAATAGAGTCGCCACTTAATTTTTAGTAAAAATCAAGAAAAAACTTAAGGTTTTCAAAAGACCTAAACAGATAAGATCAATTGAAAATAAAAGAGTTCAAAATTCAATGTACATTCCGAGAAGGTGTTAGGCCCTCGGAATGTCCGCTAACTTGCGGTTGACCGGCGATTTGACTAAAATGACTGACTCATTTTTAAAAAAATTAACTAAGTAAAAGAACTCATTTATTTTTTTATATTTTTTTAGTCATTTATTATTATTATTATTATTATTATTATTATTAAGGGGAAAAGAAAATAGTAAGGGATTACTTAAGAAAATCATTTTCAAAGTAACTTAAATAGTAAAAATAAGTATGATTGTTTAGTCTTTAGAAAATCCAGAAACGACTATCCTTTTGGGGAAATGGAATTAGGACAACCTTACAATCGAGTAGCAAATAAACAATTAGGCAAATATGAAACATATAAATAAAGAGAAAGAGAGTTTTGGACCCAGTCTAGTTTTTTGTTCGTCTGGGCCAGCTCTTGGGCCTAATTTCTATTTTTTTGGACCAAAGGCTCAATATTTAGTACCTGTCCTGGACTAATCTGAAAATGACATTTCTTTGGGCCTTTGGCCCAATTCCACCTGTCCTAAACTAACAACATAATATTAAAATAAAAAGGGCTTAGGCCCAACAACAAAATACAAAATTAAATTTAGGGGGTGGGGGTGGGGGGCTTTAGGCCCATTTCTCGATTTTGTATACACTAGGAGTATACTAATGTATACAATCATGTATATCCGCTCCAAACTCCTGTACGTCAATCCTATTTTGCTCTTGAACACCGGAGGGCTGACTCGATACTCGAAAATGCAAGGAATGGAGATAGAGTCCTTGAAGACTCAGGCAGATTTACGCATGCAAGGAAAGGGATAGAAAAAACGAATTAGTAAGTATTTAAAAAGGGCCGATCTAACAGATCTTAAAATCCCAAGCAAAATTAAAAGTATAAAAGTGTAATGCACTTGAACAGATAATGCTAACTGAAGGAAACTAAAGGAGATAAAAAATGCACTAAGACATCTAATCATTCCAAAATCCCAAGAGAAATCCAAATAATAGATGAAAAAGAGTTAACTGAAACAAACAATCAAGAATGATCACCCTAAAATGCTTAACACCTCAACTGGTTCAAAGAGGAGGAAAGACACATTAGCTTTTATTTTTCTACTTAAACCAATGCACACTTAAACATATTTTCTACCAATTTTAGAAAATAAACCAGGAAAAACACTACCGTAACACACAAAAATGAACAAGATCTTTGACCAACTTAATGAACATAAAACAAACAAGTCTTGATGGAATATCAAATACAGAAAATGACCAACTAGCTTATAAAGCATCATAAAAGAATAACCCAAGTAATACTATACAATATTAACTCAAATTTCGAGAAAAAGAGTAGCTAAACCAACAAAATGCAACTAGCATTCAACAAGCTTAAACTATCTGAGATAGCGAAATCCTATAGTTGAACAAACTAATCACACAAATAGTCCACATTTTCACCGAATCAGTATTTAAACAACACACCGATCAACATAAACTAAGCTCAAGTCTAGCCTCATAATCTTAGCATTTCTAAAGCAAGATAAGATATGTTTAAGGAAAACTAAAACAGACCTCATGAAGAATATAAATAAGGCAAAGATAGGATAAATATGCTAAGGAAGCTTACATACTTAAGACTGTAAATGGCAAGCATTTTTGACTAAAAAATTAGACAAATATGGAGACATAACTTGATTTAAATATGTGTTGCCAACAGTGAAAGAAACACGGAGTTGCAAAGAAAATGGAGAAAACGGGATTGTTGCAGTTAATACATAAGACAACATCCAAAAGTTTGAGGAATTATCCTTCATTTGAAGAAGAAAAGCTCATAACATCAACATTTAACACAATGAATGGCCTATTTTGACATCTTAAAATATAGATTCAATCATCCAAAGCGAGCATACGAGACCAAGACGACGAAATAAACTCGAAACAAAAGGATCCAACTCACACTAAAATCGCTCAAAGAAATCACACTATAACAGTCCATCCAGAACTCAATAATAGATATTAGCAAACAAAAGCAAAAGCACAGCTATAGACATCGCGCTGGAATAGAAAATATGAGGAAAGTATTACAAAGGAGAAAGTGTTACCTTCTCCCGGGCAGCGAACTTGGAACAAAACGACGAGCTAGAAGTGAACTATTCTACCACCAACGACGAAGCTATGACGAAAACTCGAACTACAAATAGAGGACTCAAAAACTCGGTGGGTATAACACTATCGTTCTAATTTCTACTTTGATTTTTTCTTGTCTATACTTGGTGAATTTTAGTTTTCTCTTTTTGTATTTTTTGCTCACTGTTTCTTGCCTGCTTTTTTCCAAAATTTTCTCCCACCAAAATAATGAAGAAGACAGGGTTTAAATAGAGGAGGATTTAGGGCGAAAATAGGGGGAAACGGATGAGGTTTAGGATGAAATTCCAAAATTTGAAATTCAATCCTCTCTTGAGATATAACTCTACCAACCAAGAATTAGTACCAAACTTGTACAAAACCAACGGATTCTTGAGGAGAGACGTCCGATTTGAAGAGTAAGGACGAAAGATATGGGAGATTTTGATACCTGGATTCCGTATGAGAGAATGAAGGAGACGCATGCATAAGGTTGAGGCTGCTGGGCCATTTTTTCTGGACTGGTTCGCGACTGGTTTCACAGCTCGTTGGAAATTATCGTGAAAGAAAAAGAGGAACGAGGTGGGGTCGTTCACGCACTGCTGTAAATTAAAGATTATGGGTTCTTTACTGATGGGCAGAATTGGGCCGGGTTGGAGGGAGCGGGCTTGGACTGTTGGGCCGATTGGAAATTGGAAAATAAAGGGTTTGGGAGTTGGTGGCTGCTGGAAATGTTTTGGACTGAGCAAAGGGTCCAATCTCTTGGTCAAATGAGTTTAAGGGATTTGGCTAGTAAGTTACTATTTTAACCAAATTGAGTGGTCAATTGCATTACAAATTTAGCCAGTGAATTAGGAATGTAGTCAAATTGAATTCATTTGGTAAGTTCGGCTAGTAACTAAATAAGACGAATTAATGTAAATTAATTAACGAACTTCTTACTCTTAACGAAATAAAATGATTAACTTAATTATAAACTAATAACTAAAAAATATAAACTATTATATAACTAAACTAATTAACCAAATATTTAACAAAACTTTTTTGAGACGGTTTTCAAATATTCAAAAACTATACTAATTATATACAAAATTATACAAAACATATATATTACTTAAAAATTATAAAAATGATAAAATTAATTAAAAGTAACTTGAAAAATATTTTGAACTTTTAATTATTTCAAATAGTTTGGAATTTAAGAAGCTTGGTGACTAATCTATATTGTGGAGATCCGAAATTGGGTGTCAACAACCATTAGGACTCTCTTTGTATATTTTCTGGACACTTTTTTAGACATAGACCCTATTCTACCCTTATCTAGCCAACACTAAAAACTTAAAATTAATACAAATCTATCTAGAAAACTATGAATTTAAACAAAAACTCCCTCTATCAAAAATTAAATTCCTATAGTTGGCTAGATTATACATCTTGGGTTGCCTCCCTAGCACGCTTGATTTAACGTCGCGGCACGACGCATACACCTTGGTTACTCAGAATTCACCAAGACCCCATTCCTCTATCACCTCATTGACACTCTCAGATTTACCCAAGTAGATCTTTATCCTCTGGCAGTTCACCTTGAACCTCATTCCTTCCTTGTTCTCGAGTTCAACCGTTCCATGTGGAAATACTTGAGTTACTTTGAATGGCCCGGTCCACCTGGACTTGAGCTTGCCAGGAAACAAGCGCAACCTTGAATTAAATAAGAGCACCAAATAACTGGCAACAAATTCACGCTTGTCGATCTTATGATCATGATACTTCTTCATCTTCTCCTTTTACAAGGCTGAACTTTCATATGCTTTTAGGTGAAACTAATCGAGCTCATTCATCTCATTACTTCTTTGACTTGATGTGGCGCCCCAATCCAGATTTAACTTCTTGAGCGCCCACATCGCTTTGTGTTTTAGCTCTACAGAAAAATGACATGACTTCCCATATACAAGTTGGTAGGGGGACATACTTATGGGAGTCTTGAATGAGGTGCGGTAGGCCCATAGAGCATTATCAAACCTTCTTGGCCAATCAGTTTTGTTGGCATTCACAGCCTTTGCAAGGATTTGCTTTATCTCTCTATTTGACACTTCAACTTGCCCACTAGACCGTGGATGATAAGAAGTGGCTATATTGTAATGAACACCATATTTTTCTAGCAACACCTTGAATAACTACGCGCAAATTACACCTCCCGAAGGAAGTATAAGCGGTCATTGCCAAATAAAGAACCTAACTTTCAGGTTAGGGTCGATCCTATGAGGAATATGGTTTAGACTTGAACTGAACTCAAAATTATCTCCTTTTAGTCAAACTATTTCTGAGAAAAGTAACAAAAGGGGGGATTTGTAAATAAAGTAACATATTATTGATTTGACTTAATAAGTTACAAGTAAACAATATTCATAGATTGAGATATCAATATAAGATGAAAACTAGGGTATATGTGTTCCCCACAAGCTCTTAGCGCAGTAATCCTAATAATAGTAATTCTATCCTTTACCTCAAAATCAAACTTTTGCAACAAAAGAACCCATCTAATCAACCTCGATTTTGCATCCTTCTTAGCAATAAGATACCTCAATGTTGAATGATTAGTATGCACAATCACCTTAGTGCCAAGCAAATAAGACCTAAACTTTCGAATGCGAAAACCACAACAAGAGTTCCTGTGCAGTCACAGTGTAGTTCTTTTGAGCAACATTTAAGGCTTTACTTGCATAATATATAGGATGAAGAATCTTCTCTCACCTCTATCCCAATACTACGCCAAGCGCCACCCCACTTGCATCTCACATCACTTCAAACGGTTGTCCCCAATCCGGTGAAATAATGATAGGTGTTGAAGTTAACTTTTCCTTCAACTCTCAAATGATCTTAGAAAAGCATCATCAAAATCAAACTTACACTCTTTCTAAAGTAGCTTGCACAATGGGTGTGCAATTTTAGAGAAATCTTTTATGAACCTCCGCTAGAAACATGCATGCCCAAGAAAACTTCTAACACCTTTTATAGAGATGGGTGGTGGAAGTTTTTCTATTACCTCAACTTTAGCTCTATCAACCTCAATACCTTTCTGAGAAATTCGATGACCCAGAACTATACCCTATTTCACCATAAAGTGGCACTTTTCCCAATTGAGCACAAGATTGCACTCTTTGCATCGTTTTAGTACCTCAGCCAAATGTGTCAAACAGTCATCAAACGAGTCACCTACTATAGAGAAATCATCCATAAGTACCTCTATTGTGTCCTCCACCATATCTGAAAATATTAATATCATACAACGCTGAAAAGTCGTTGGAGCATTACATAACCCAAATAGCATCCTTTTGAAGGCGAAAGTCCCATAAGGACAAGTGAAAGTGGTCTTCTCTTGGTCTTCCGGAGCTATGGAGATTTGATTGTAGCCCGATTACCCATCTAGTAAACAATACCCACCCTTACCAGCGAGATGATCTAGCATCTGATCCATAAACAACATTGGAAAAGGGTTTTTCTCAGTCCATGCATTTAATTTGTGATAATACACTCTACAACTAGTCACCAGCTTCATTGGAACAAGCTCATTTTTAGCATTGGGAACCACATCAATTCCTCCTTTCTTTGGCACACATTGGCCTGGGCAGACCCAACTACTATGAGTAATAGGATATCTGACTCCAACATCTAACCACTTAATGATCTCCTTTTTTCACAACTTCTTGCATAGGGGGACTCAGTCTCCTTTGATGCTCAATACTTGGCTTGTTGTCCGGCATGAGTTGAATTTTGTGAGAAAAATGACAGGAGGAATCCCAATAATGTTCGCAATAGTCCATCCAATAACCCTCTTAAACAACTTCAGTATCGATACCAAGGCCTCTATTTGTCCTTCACTCAAGTCAGCAACAATAATTACATTCAAAGTTTTATTTTATCACAATAATACGTACCGCAAGTGGGATGGAAGAACCTTAAGTTCCAGTTTTGGAGGCTCATCAATAGATGGTTTTGCAAGTGGGGTGTCTCGATTCTTCATGTCTAATTCCAACTGTTTTGGCTTGAAATGAAACTCAAACCTATCAAGTGCAGCAACTAGCTCATCATAGTCATCAATACCATCACTATCAAAATTCATTATTACAGCTCCTAGCCTCTCTTCAATGGACACTTCAGATTCTTGCTCCAACATATAATTTACCACTGATACCGACTTAAGATCACTTTCATGCTTCATAGATCTACAGATGTTAAAAGTTACCTCCTCATTGTTTAATCAAAAATTCATCTGCCCTCACTCCATATCGACCAACACATGCCCAGTAGAAAGAATGGTCTCCCTAAGATGATGGGACCTCAAAATCAACCTCACAATCTAGTATCACAAAGTCCACCGGAAAGATGAATGACTCCACTTTCACTAGGATATCTTGAAGCACTCCAATGGGCCTCTTCACAGTTCTATCGGCCATAAGTAAGCACATAACAATCAGTTTTGCAGCTTCTAAACCCAACTTCTTATAAATCGACAATGGCATCAAATTAATGCTAGCACCTAAATCAAACAATGCTTTGGCAAAGTGTAATATCCCAATGGTACAAGGAATAGTGAAATCTCCAGGATCCTTTTTGTTCCGCACAAGTGACCTAGTAGCAATAGCACTACAATGTTGGAGCTTCTCTTCATTTTCAATACTGATAGCCCTTTTTTTGGTCACCAAGTCCTTCATGAATTTCGCATACCCAGTCATCTATTCTAAAGCTTCCATCAACGGAATATTAATGGACAATTTCTTCAACATAGCGATGAGCCTGCGATATTTTCCCTCTTTAGTCTTTTTCACCAACCTTTGTGGGAATGGAGGTGGAGGTCTAGGCATGGGAACAACTTTTTGGGTGACCTCAGCTTCCTTTTCTGTATCATCTTTCGGATCTTTAGTAACCTCTATCTCATCTGCACCTTTTTCTATCACTCTTTTAACCTCAGACGGCATGGGGGGACCAATCCCAGATAAATCATTACACATCTCTTTCATAGTTTCATTTGTCGCATCAAACCTCTTCATCATCTTCTGCATCATATCTTCAATGTGAGTCATACTAGTATCAGCCTCTTTATACCAGGTGGAACATATGGCCCAACCCTCTCATTCATGTTGTCGTAGTTGTTTCGGTTGTAATTGTTATCACGATTGAAGTTCCCATCCCGGACATAGTTTCCCTCACTGTTGTAGTTGTCATAGTTATGACCTTGGTTTCCTTGACCTTGGAGCCAATTATTTGAGTTGGAACCTAGGGTGTTGGTTCGAAAACCCCCCGTCTGATCATTCACCAACATCCTCCTCATAGTAGTACTCCTCAACTGGCGGTGGTGGAGTTCTAGTCTAATAATTTACTCAATTCAATTTCTCTGCACTTCCTCTCACATGCTTTAACACCAAGCCGATTTCAGTTCTCATTTGAGCCATCTCTTTACGAATATCATCATTGGATTGACATGGTGCAGTTTGGACAGCAAACGTGCTTCGACCAGTATTTGCCTTCCTAGTGCTCCATGCTTTATTGTTCTAGGAGATCCTCTCAATTTTTTTGGCAATCTCCTCAAAAGTGCACTCACCATAAGATCCTCCAACAATATTATCTAACACGGACTTCCCATTATCATCTTGTCCTCTGTAGAAGTACTCCTTAAGTGACTCATTATCTATGCGGTGATTCGGAACACTCCTCATGAATCCGGTGAACCTATCCTATGAACTGCTTACTGACTCTCCAGGTAGTGCCGTGAAATTATTCAGTTTATCTTTGTAATTCAGCTTCTTGGATACCGAAAAGTACTTCTCCATGAACACCTTGTGCAATTGGTTCCATGTATATATTGAATTGTATGGCATCTCAGAAAATCACACAACAACATCACCAGTCAACGAAAGTGGGAATACTCTGAAACTGATAATTTTCATATCCAAGTCTGGTCTTCCCACACTCCTCTTACAGACACTAGTCAATTTAGTCATGTGAGCATATGGATCTTCCGAAGCAAACCCAACAAACAACCATCTTGCTATAAGCATTTTCATAAGACTGGTGGTCACCACAAATATATGTCCTGTAGGTAGTAGAGGGAGAATAATAGGCTCGGTTATTCCGACTTTGTCATAGTCAATCCTTTAGTTGTCACAAACTCTCGGTGTTGGCGGATTCTGCACCCTTTCTGCATTCTTTATTAGATGACCACCTTGAACCTGTGCAGGCACATTAACAGCTCCAAGAGGTTGCAAATCAACTCCATCTCCTTGACCCTCTTCGATTGGATTATTGTGTACCCCAAGATTATCCATTCTTCTCAAAGTTGTTCTCAATTCAGGATCATAGGGGTTCAAGGGTTCACCTCGACTCTGTGTACTTGGCATACACAAAAGATAAGACATGTGGAAAACAAAAGCAAAACAAAAATGTAAAATTAGGAAATACTTGACTAAAGTTCAATAATGAAGTTAGTTTAATCTAAAAGTCGTATTCCCCAGTAGCAGCGCTAAAATTTGATACGCCCAAATTACACCTCCCGAAAAAAGTATAAGCGATTGTTGCCAAATAAAGAACCTAACTTTCAAGTTAGGGTCGTTCCCACAAGGAATATAGTTTAGACTTAAACTTAACTCACAATTATCTCTTTTTAGTCAAACTATTTCCAAGAAAAGTAACATATTGTTGATTTGACTTAATAAGTAACAAGTAAACAAGATTCACAGATTGAGATATCAATATAAGATGAAAACTAGGGTATATGTGTTCCCCACAAGCTCTTAATGCAGTATTCCTAATGATAGTAACTCTATCCTAGTGTTTGACATGCAAGGCTGATAAGTTAGGTATCCCTAGGTGATTGGTAATCCAAGTAGGAATTTTCACCTCGCAACTTGGTAAATCTACAGGTGTGTGCTTTACTAACCCTTACATTTAACTCAGATTAGTCATCATGCCAATTGAGTTGGGTATGCACCCTCACATCAACTGATTAAGGCAAGTAGGAACGAGGTGATTTCTAACGTTGCGCACCGCTAGAAAGACTTTTAAATGAAAAGATTAACAATACATGCATAAACACTATTCAAGAATTACTTATTTATTAGTTATACGTGATTAATTTCTCATGGTTCCCACAACCCTAGTTGTGGATTTAGCTACTCATGCTTGAGAATTCACAATTCATATTGTTGTCATGAAGAATCATGAACTTACAATCAAAGTAGATGAATACGGAAATCTTGAATTGAAATTCAAAGTGCAAATTGCATAAAATAGCTTCCGTAATTATGCCAAAGTGTTTGCAAAATAATTCCAAAAACCCAAAACTAATAGTTTCCAATAATGTCTAACTCCCCAAAAATAGAAATAACAACTAATATTTATAGTATTTAAATCCTAAACCAACTAGGAAAGGAAAGTAAGGAAAATTAGTTCAGGACGCGGATTTGACAGACGACAGGACCTACGGTCCGTGTGTCACCTCCGTAGTTAAAGTATTGGAACTCAATCTTTCTGATCAAAATGACGATTGTGCGGGACGGTCCATCAGTCACTCTATGGGGCACCATTTGCCTCCGTGGTTCCACACTTGGTCAGACTTCCTTGAACTCACGCCTACGTTGCTTCACCTACAGCCTATCACAGGACCTACAGTCTGTGGTTGGCTTCGTCGGTTGTTGCTGCTATTTCAATCCCTTTTTCTCTCAACCGCTTCCGAACCAATTTCCTACAAATATTACATAAAAACCATTATATCTAATAACAAAACAGCCCAAGACTCACACAAACTCTAAGTGAAATGCATCAAAAATACCGTAAACTCACGTTATATCACAAACCATTGAGGCATTGAAGAAATCTGTTGATGATAAAAATATTCATATTGCTCAACTTATGAACAAGTTGGAGGCTTTCACACCTGGAGAGTGAAATCATATCCCCACTTGTCCACCTGGTTTTGATCAACGAAACAAGGACGTTGAGGAATCTCTAGCGAAGTCAAAATTTTAAAATGAGAAACAATCTGCTTCAGTTGCAGCATTATCTGTCCAACAATTGCAAGACATGATAAGAAACACTATCAGGGCTCAATATGGCGGAACACCACAAAGTTCCTTATATTACTCCAAGCCATATACCAGACGGATTGATTGTCTATCAATGCTGACAAACTATCAACCACCAAATCTACAACAATTCGATAGCAAGGGAAACCCTAGGCAATATATCGCCCACTTTGTTGAAACTTGTAGCAATGTTGGAACACATGGTGACCTTTTGGAAAATAGTTTGTTCGTTTGTTGAAAGAGAATGAATTCGACCGGTCTATCGACCTGGAATACGAGTCCATCGATGGTTGGGAGCAACTCAAGAATGAATTCTTCAATCGTTTCTACAGTACTCGTCGAACCGTAAGCATGATAGAGTTGACCGACATTAAGCAAAGAAAGGATGAGCTTGTGGTGGATTACATCAATCGTTGGAGATCATTGAGTCTTGACTACAAAGATCATCTTTTTGAAATATCTCTTGTGGAAATGTGCATTCAATATATGCATTGGAGACTTCTATACATACTACAAGGAATCAAACCGCGAACTTTTGAGGAACTTGCTACACGAGAGCATGACATGGAGTTGAGCATCGCAAGTCATGGGAAGGCATCTCCTTTTGCTGATCTAACAAAAGAAAAGAAGGAATTCAAGAAAGGTATTACCTCAAAGATCCAAACTGAGGAATCTATGGCGGTGAAAGAAACTTTTGTAAAGTTCACCACCAAGAATAAACTAAAAGGGGAGGAAGCCCCGAGTCAATATCCAAAGGAGGAGAGGTGACGTCCAACCTTGAAAGAGTTAGAGACAAAAGTCTACCCATTTCCAGATTCAAATGTTTCTATGATTCTTGATGAATTGCTAGCTAAGAAACTTATTGATCTTCTTAAATCAAAGAGGCACAAAGAGATCAATAAGATTGGTGATCCTAGATATTGCAAGTTTCATCACGTCCTTGGCCACCCGACAAGTTAATGCTTTATCTTGAAGGAGAAAATCATGATGTCAGTAAGTGAAGGAAAAATCATCATTGACCAGGATGAAACAGCTGAGGCAAATCATGCTAGTGTAGCACCAAGTCAAACGAAGTACTCAATGTCCCAATCTATGCCAAACACCACTTTCTTTCAATTTGGAAGTTTAACACCTATTAAAGTTGATTTTCCAAGGAAAACTCTTGAAGGTTCACTAGAGATAGACAACTACAAAGAAAATGAAGCTGATGGTTGGACTTTTGTTACTCATAAGAAGCAGAGACATCAAGCAGTTCTTAGGATACGACTTCCAACACAAGATCAATAAGGAGTGATGTGAAACAACTACAACCATCAAAAAGTGTCAAGCCTTGTGCTAGACAAAAAATCAGTGCTTCTTTATCGCAAAAGGTTCGAAGGCCTATTACGTTGGATAAGTTATTTCCTGAAAAATTCTTTTGTGGTAGTCAAATTGGTGCAACACATGTTATTTTCAGGAAAGACGAAACAAAGGAAAGTAAAGGCGAGCATAACGCAACAATAACTCAAGAACATCAAGCTAATGAAAAAGTTACCCATGTTGTGCTACAATTGCCTTCACAGATGATGACTTGTTTTTAGGGTCTAAGATACATATATAGACCCTTGTTTGTTGTAGGATCTATTCGAGAACAACATCTCAATTGCATTCTAATCGATGGTGGTTCAAAAGTTAATATTATGCCAAAAGTTGTTTTGAAAAACCTTAGGGTCTCTATTGATGAATTGTCCAAAAGTAACCTAACGATCCAAGGTTTCAATCAAGGAGGAAAATGATCCATAGGGAAGATTCGTGTAGGATTGTCCATTTATGGCGTGAAATCAAACACTTTGATTCATGTCATAGATGCCAAAACATCATACAACTTGTTGCTCGGACGTCTTTAGGTTCATGAAAATGGAGTGGTGCCATCTACTTTGTATCAATGCATGAACTATATGAAAGATAGTGAAGTAGTCAAAATTGATGCAGACATCAATCCGTTCACTGAGACGGAGTCATATTTGCAGATGAAATATTCTATTTAGATTCTGAAAGATCAAATATGGAGGAACATGCAGAAGCCGACTCAATTGACCTCGAAGATAGTAAAATTCAATGGGCTGCTATCAAGATGTCTAAGAAGAGAACGGAACAGGTTTCCATTAAGCTTTCACCATCTAAAGGATACATGCAGAACAATATTGATGATGATCAACCAATTTTTCTCTACAGTACACGTGAGCGTCGAAAAAAAGGACAACTACTACTATAGGAATGTACTCAACAAGTTCAACCACCGAGGAAGGAATCCAGTCACACAACATTCCAAGATTTGAAGGAGAAAATGATTGTCCCAGCTACACAAGTCCCCTCTATCACTTTGGAGCCCTCCAAAGACAATACCCAAGTTGGTAAGATAAAAGGGAACTTTGATGAAAAGGTCCTCACATTATTTGAAAAATCAGGTTATAACTTCTCAAATCCAGCAAAGTTAAGAGAACTCAGGGATGAAGTCACTGGTGAAAAGATGCATGGACTTACAAAGTCTCAAATGTAGTTGAGAAAGAAAGGATATTATGTCGCCACTCCTAGATTTGGGTTAGGATTTCGCTTGCCAGAGCCTCTTCGAATTTCATCTAAGAAGGGGAAGGAAATAACTTCATCCCACCACACCTCTATAGAAAAACAAAGGAATCTAAGGAGGGTACCACGACAGACTTCGAAGTTTAAATGCATTTGAAGATTGACACCCCGTGTCTCTGCATTTGAAAGATTAGGCCACAAGGATGAAAGGGAATCCTCTAAACAAGTGGATGGATATGCCACCACCTCAAAGACTTTTGTATTTCATCGCTTGGGAACAAAAAGAAAGTCATTATCAGAAAGGAGGCTGTTGGAGCATGAAAATCAAGATTTTTGTGATGTAACCGATGACAAAGAGATCCATAGTGTTTTCCCATCACGTATGAAGAGAAAGGTTATATTGTCAATTACCACCGATGAATCATTGAAAATAAAAAGAACCACAATTATTTTCACCAACCATTTTAATGGAGAAACTAAGAAGGAGAAAGATGAAGCCATCACAATCTTCGTAGGAAGTCAGAGAGAAGATTCAAACTTAATACAATCATCCTATCACATAACAGTGGAAGAAGGTCCACACATTGATGTTACATATGATGATGTCCAAGAGGCTCCCCCTCAACTGGAGGATGGTGTACAATCAACCATAGACGACCTCAAGGAACTATATCTAGGCACTCTGGAAGATCTACACCCAACTTTCGTTAGTGCACTTCTTACACCAGAAGAAGAGAGGAAATTGATCGAATAACGCTATCAAAGACACATAATCCAGTTCTAAGAGTCAACGATCGTTAGTCAGTATATAACCCAACTAAATGAATTGGGGTCGAATCTCACATGGAATGGTACATGTTTAAGATTCAATAGAAAATTACGAATATTCTCAAGTCAATCATAGGAATAGACATTTACGACTAAAAGCATAATACAAAATAAGGGGGTGACATGAATGTCAAATAAGGGGGTTTTGGTTACTATCAGCTACAACAATAGCAAAACAATACGAATAAGACAATAATGAGACGGATTCTTAGGATGTGATTGGATTATAGGCTAAGGTAGAAAAATGGGTAATTGCAAATGTTAGTAAATAGCTGTAAATTAGTGAATAAGCTAGACTTTAGAGAGGATAAACTTTCTCTAGAACAATTTATCCCGAATCAAGTTGGTTTCTCTTGAACACCAACAAGCATGCAAATAAGAACAACCTATACTTTAGTCCATTCACTCTCTCGATCTGAATATGTAGAAAAGGGTTTAGGATTCACACTCTCGAGCTGAACCCATGACAACCCAATACCCACAAACCATCAATTCAGTAATCTTGGTTTTAAAACCTCTCTCTTGAGCAAGCCAAAAATACGAAGATAGAACTGCATTTGCAACTACAATGCTTTAAATTGAACCACAATTATTGATTGAAATAACTTCTAAACAACATTTAAACTAACAATTAGCAATACCCACAAGCTAAATCAGCCCATAATCACATAATCACACTCCAAGAATTGAGGTTTTATCTAGACATCATAAAAAGATAAAAATCGTTACTAAATTGTGTTTCCATCAACTGGGTATGATTAATTCCGTCTTTACAAAGGTCCAAATTGAAGAATCTCAAAGGCCCACTTCCAATTTCTCAAAAATGGAAATCTTCAAAGCTAAGGAAAATTGTCTCCAAAACTTAGAGTTCAAAAATAAGATACTTGATAATGATAAAAACTGAGAAAAAGATTCTGAAAGATAGATACTAAATTTAATGTTCAAAAACATATTTATAGTCGCCAAAAATATGCTGCGAAGGACCATTCGGCACAGTTAGTCCGTCTCGCTGATAAGCTCGGCAATCCGCCCTTTTACCCACTTTATCCCCTTCTTGCTTTGGCCTTAAGCATCCTCATGGTCTACAACATTTGGCTATCTAAAACTGCATCGCGGAACCACTCGGTGATCCGCCGACTACTTCTTTCTCTCGCAAACTTGATTTTCTCCTTCAGGAGTTGGCACACTGGAATTTTAGGTGAGGTAATGGCCATTCGGTGACTCTCCAAATGGACTTGGCGATCACCATGCTCTCTTTTCTTCCTTCTTTTAGCTCGCTTCGTTCCTATTTGCAAGTTTGTGTCCATGCTTTGTTCCTCAATCCAAATACTTGGAAATCAAGGGTTTTACATCGTTTATTAGCACAAAATAATCATTTGAGGACACCAAACCTATCCAAATAAAGCCCTAAATGAGTCCAAATCTTGGACTCATCAACACCTCCAACTTAAACTTTTGCTTGTCCTCAAGTAAAACTCAAGTTCAGCAGTTCAAAAAAGATGCCTAAAACAGTGCTACACAAGACTCAATCATGAATGCACACAACAAGACTCAATTCACTCATGCAAGGATCAATTTTGCACTCAAAGATTCAAGTTGTGACTCACTATTATCAAAGATTCTCAAGTTCACAATACTTGCTTCAAATGCAAGTTCAAGCTCAACAAAGGTGCTCAAATGCCCTCACACAAAGAATGATCCCATATTCATACAATGATTCAACAATTTATAGCTCCGGAATCACAACAACTCTCACACTCACAAAGATGAACACATGCATGACTTCACCCATAGGCTTGCCCTTACACAACAAGACTCAATTCATCTCACTCAAGATCAAAAAGGTTTTTTCAAGGCTTATAACGGGGCTGAGTGTAAAGGTATGGTCATTTAGGCTCAGTGGCTGCTATCCCCATGAAATGTGGTGTGAACAACACTTACTTTCCTTTTCTTCTTCATTCTCATCCATATTCAAAATTCACCCCATTATTCATTTTCCATGAAACTTTGGACACCCCATTTCCTTTTGCAACTTTATTTCAAAACTTTTTCATTCTTTTTCTTTTTCCTTCTTTTTTAATTTTTTTTTGTATGGAGGGGTTCCATCTTTTTCAAAACCATGGGTAGAGGGAAATTCCTTCACATTTCTTGATTTACCTTTTCTTTTCACCACACCCCCAACTTAGGCTTTTGGCCTAAGTTGGTTATTCAAACAAACCACATCTCATGAGGATTAAGGGTGAAGGGATAAAAAAAGGTCACAATTTCATCAAGTTCCTTCCAAGAAAAGGATAATGCTCAAAGGGTGTTCAAGCAAAGATCACACACTCACAAGGTAGCCCACAAAAGAGGTATAATGTAAAATTGTTTCACTCTATAAAATTGTTGCCTAAGATCATTTCAAGAGCTCACATCGCTCGGTCAACCGGACCAACGGGGCAAATTCTAGGTGTCATCACACATGGTTCACGATAAGCTCATCACACAAGGCATTGACATCAATGTCAAACAAGACTCCACACTTTCGCTAGTGTGCAATGTTTATCACAAGAGACTGAATTTGACAATCGGCTAGTCACAACGAGATGCAAAGAGTTCACATATTCCTATGCAACTTCATTTGGCCTCATCGTAGCCATACATTCATATTTGTTCGATTGAGATCACTATTCAAGTCATCCGTATTGAACACAACCGACACTTAAATTTTCACAAGAACAGCCACAATTAAATACACAAGAGGTGGCAAAATTTTTTGAAAGGGTCCAAAAATTATTTACATTCAAAATAAGGAGCCACAAGCTCAAACATCCACAAAAAAAGTGTCAAAACATAATATATACAGAAAAAATGTCATCAACACAGGAGGTAGGTATGGAAATACCTCACCCCACCATAAACAAAAAGCAATTTGTCTTCAAATGTAATAAAAACATCCAAAAATCAATAAAAGAAGACAGGGAGGGAGGTAAAGAGGGATCCTGTCTACACAGTCACTCCATTTGTCAGGGCATCATGGCCCGGTGCAACACTCTGATCATGGGCCTCAGTGCCCGGAGTCACCTCAGAAGTACCGGCTCCACTGGACCCACCCATGGTAGTGTCTCTCAAAGAAATCTGGCGCGCAATCTCAAACATCGCATCATCAAGGTCAGCCATATCATCATAAACCTCAGCATCCCGCACAACTATTTGCTCATCGTCGGTCTCTGCCTCTGACTCATCAGTTGCTATGTCATCCTGATGTACATCTCTCGTGGTGGCCGGAGGAATCTCAGAATTGGGTTGGACATCCACATCATCTGCTGCCTCCAATAATGAAGTGAAGTCAATGGACTTCAGGTAGTCCACATCCTTCCTCAGATCTGCAACCTCGGCTTTCAAAGCCGTCACCTCAGAAGACTCCTCCTGTCGACGCTCACAAGTCATGACCCTCGTAGTCAAATCATCAATAGACGTCCGGAGGGGGTTAGTGCAGCAAGGATGGAAATCTTAATCATTCATTGGACTGATGCCTCTAGTCGGGTAGCCCTTACATCAGTTGAATGCGATAGGTGCTCCATCTTCAGGATCATATCCTGAGTAATCTTGGTGGGCTGGGAAGAAGTAGACGTACCAAAAGCCTAGGAGGAAGAAGTGGGAGCAGATGTACCTGAAGGCCCGGAGGCCGGAGTAGGCACAAATGCCTCTGCATGAATCATCTTTATGCCAATCTCCAGGGATGTATCCACCGGAGCTGCTCTCCTCCTGTCGGTCTCCTCCCAAGTGTACTCGACCTTAATATGCCAGATGTTAGTAGAGGATGAAGGGGTAACCTCAATATCTCTAGTCACATCCCGAGGGACTCCAGCACGCCAACACAACTCTATGATCAACACCGGGAATGGAAGAGAAGTTTGTCTCTGTTTGGCCCTCATGGCCATCTCCTGCTCAATAATGAGCCCCAAGTTGAGCCGCATCTTTGCTAAGATAGATCGTAAATAGGATGCCTTTGCATGACGGAGGATGGATTTGTTCTGGGAAGGCATGATGGAGCTGCTGATGAATCTGAACCAATATTGTGCAGTTACATTCAAATCCTTCTTCTCTATCTAGACTCCCGCCTCTATCCACCTTGGGGTGGTGTCAGAAATAAGTGGGGCAAATCATCCAAAGACTGAGATATCACCAAGCCCTCATAGTCATGCTCGAACCCTGTGGCTCTCTCAAGGGCAGCGTTTATAAGATCGCTGCAACACCCGACTTTTTTACCTCGGACCATTACCAACTTCACCGGTCTGAAGGCACTAGCCTTTTTCTTCCCATGAGGAACCAGATCACTATATGCAGATTAGAACTCATGGACCCAGGTGGGGATATATGGGCCTCGAGTCCTGGTGAAGATATGGAATATATGCCATTGGAGTATCTCCCTCACACTGGAGTATCTACCCTCTAGGCCCTTAGTGGATAGAAGTTTCTCCACTAAAATTATCTGCAACCCATCGGCTTTCAATATATTAAGCAGTCGGGGAGGAGGAACCACAAGTGATACTAGTGCCACATGAGGTGATGGAGTTGGCATTGTATCTGCTGGAGAGGAGGCTACAGGGGCTCTAGCTGAGTCAGGACGAGATCTAGTACGGATCTCTGCTCTCCAGGACTGTAATAGCTAGTCATCCTCCGGCTCAGATAGTATAGTTTGGGAGTTAAAGGCCTCTCCCTCGCTGCCAGAGTTGTTCTTCGAAACTTCAGATGCTGGCCTCTTGCCTTTTCCCTTGCCTTTCTTTGAAGGCTCTGTTCTTCCCTTTTTAAGAGGGTTGGATCCTCTTTCATTTATAACCACTCCCCGTGTTCGTTTACGATGTGGCATGTCAAGGTTGGTTCTATTTATATCTACAAAAATATCAAAAAGAGTTAGAAATAGTTCAAATAATTTTGCAAAACAAAGTTGCAGACAGACTCGCCGAACCGATCGGCGAGTCGTCGAATCACTTTGGTGAGCCCGATCGGGCTGGCCGAAAGGATTGGCTCAAAAATTTCTAAGAAAACTGGCATGTTAGCAATGGGATGGGCCTTTGAGCAAATCGCCGACCGCATTCGGCGAGCAAGGACTAGCCCGCCAAAAGTTACAGTGCATTTTAGGGGTTAGGGGAGCAGAAAGGGAGATCAAGAAGAACTTTTGGCGAGTCGGCGAGTGCAGTCAGCGAACTCAGGCTTCTTGCCAAAAGTTACTGAACCAAAACTCACATTTAGCATGAAAAAATAAAGGGGGATTCGACGAACCGCCAAGTGGTTCAGCGAGCTCGACCCAGCTAACCAAACGACCCACCGTGCCTACTTTCAACCCAACTTCCAAAATTCAACCCCGCAGCCCCCGAAAGCGGAATCAAAAAATGCAGTTCTTCAATTTGGACTTATCCCGATTTGGCAAAATTTGGACATTTGATGACTTTTGCCCTTAAGAATGACGTCAACCGCTCCATCATTGGTAAAATTACGTCATTTTGGCACAAATGCAGGTTACTTAGATTTCACCCTACTAGACCCAACAACAAATTAGCACAACCCATTAATTTTAATCAATTTTAGGGCACAAAATATTGAGAAATCAACAATATAGACAATATAGGCAAAATATTCGAATTAAAACAGGAAGTCAAGCATACAATTACGATCAGAGAGGCCCAGCACACATCACTAAGACTGCAAATGAGTAAAAATTACTAAATACAAGTTCAGGGTTCGAAAAACCAACCTTTAATACCGAATAGAAAAGTTGTAAAGCTAGGCAGCAATGATATCCAACTCCGAACACACAATCGACGACTAATACACGATAAAAACACAAAAATATGGGAAAAACTATTTCGAGTGTGAGTTTGAAAAATTGAAAAGTGAGGGAATGTGAAAGATTTTGAACTTTTGAACTTTTGGCCTTTAAAAATCGTCCAGTTCTCGCCCATTCGATGACATTAGTCTTGATTGCTGACCCACTCGATAACACGCCGAGTGGGTTCTTACCTCGCCGAGTTTTACAGGACCTCCAGTTAAGCTGAGGTCCAAACAGCGGACAAAATCGTGATGGCCGACCTGTTCGGTGACACACCAATTTGCTCCTGGGCTCGTCGAGTTTTACAGACTCCAACTGTAGAATTTCTAGAGTCCAACAATGGTCCAAGTCGGGCTCGCAAACCTACTCGGTAAGTCATGGACTGGACATTTAACTCGCCAATCTGCACTTTTCAAACACATCCTACATTTCAACCTGCAAAATCAACACACGATTATTTCTAAAACAAAACAAAAGCAATAAAACTTGGGTTGCCTCCCAAGAAGCGCCTTAGTTAACATCGTGGCACGACACAATTCTCCACTCAATCTTGATTTATGAGGTAGAGACGAGATAAAACATGACCCATTTGGGTCTCCAGCAACTCAATAGATATTGAATGGGAAGCAGACATCTGATTTAGCAGTGATAGATTCTCTTTTATCTCATTGAACATTTTGTCGTGTTCTTCGACTTTGTGGAGAATGAGTGAGAGTGTATCTTCTATTTGCCCACCCTCGTGCTCTTTGGACTTCTTCTGCTTGTGAGGGGGAATGTACCGGTCTTTCTTTTTGTCCGGTACTTCCAATTCCATAATCTTTTTGTCCACGAGATTCAGCTGAGTCAGTAGTGTGGCCAAAATTTGGTCCTTCTTAGTCTCTTTGTTGGTCTTGACCATATGACCAAGGAGTTGGGCTGTTATTGCATAGGGCAATCATGTGAGACCACCTGGAGAAATTTGGTCTGCCACTCCTCTGTTCTCCGGACCAAGACCTCTATAGAAGCAGTGCAGTAGCATGTTATATGAGATTCCATGAGTTAGGCATTGCAGCAATAGTGACTTAAATCTCATCCACAACCCATGGACTGACTCACCATCCATTTGCCTTAAACTTAGGATGTTATCCCTAAGAATCATCATTTTCAAAGGAGAGTGGTCCATTTGGTCACCATTGCTACAAGACATGCTCTTTTATTCTTCTCTAAACAAGCAACATGAAAACCAAAATTGAAAGTAAGTAGATTCAACTATAACTAACAAGAACAAAATTCTACTTAACCAAAGAACCTTAACCAACACTACTCCCCGGCAGCGGCGCCATTTTGATCGAATAACGTTATCAAAGACACTTAATATAGTTTTAAGAGTCAACAATCGTTAGTCAGTATATCACCCAACTAAATGAGTTGGGGTCGAATCCCACAGGGAGTGGTACGTGTTTAAGATTCAATAGAAAAGTACGAATATGCTCAAGTCAATCATAGGAATAGACATTTACGAATAAAAGCATAATACAAATTAAGGGGGTGACACAAATGTCAAATAAGGGGGTTTTGGTTTGAACTAACAACTACAACAACAACAAAACAATACGAATAAAACAATAATGAGACGGGTTCTTGGGATGTGATTGTATTACATGCTAAGGTAGACAAATAGGTAATTGAAACTATTAGTAAATAGCTGTAAATTAGTTAATAAGCTAGACTTTAGAGGGGATAAACTCTCTCTCTAACAATTTACCCCGAATCAAGTTGGTTTCTCTCGAACACCAACAAGCATGCAAATAAGAACATCCTACGCTTTAGTCCATTCACTCTCTCGAGATGAATGTGTGAAAAGGGGTTTAGGATTAACTCTCTCGAGCTGAACCCATGACAACCCAATACCCATAGACCATCAATTCAGTAATCTTGGTTTTAAAACCTCTATCTCAAGCAAGCCAAAAACACAAAGGTAGAACTGCATTTGCAACTACAATTTTTTAAATTGAACCACAATTACTTATTGAAATCACTTCTAAACAACATTTAAACTAACAATTAGCAATACACACAAGCTAAATCAGCCCATAATCACATAATCACACCCCAAGAATTGGGTTTTAGCTAGATATCATAAAAAGATTAAAATCGTTACCAAATTATGTTTCCATCAACTGGGTAAGATTAATTTCGTCTTTACAAATGTCCAAATTGAAGAATCTCAAAGACCCATTTCCAATTTCTCAAAAATAGAAATCTTCAATTCTTCAAAGCTAAGGAAAATGTCTCCACAACTTAGAGTTCAAAAATAAGATACTTGATAATGATAAAAACTGAGAAAAAGATATTGAAAGATAGATACTAAACTTAATGTTCAAAAACATATTTATAGTCGCCAAAAATATGCTGCAAAGAACCATTCGGCACAGTAAGTCGGGTTCAGCGATCCGCATTTTGACCCACTTCATTGCCTTCTTTCTTTGGCCTTCAGCATCCTCAAGGTTTGAAACTTTGGTCGATCTAACACTGCATCGCGGAACCTCTCGGGGATCCGCCGACTACTCTTTTCTCTCGCCAACTTGATTTTCTCCTTTAGGGCTTGGCACACTGGTATTTTAGGCGAGGTAATGGCCATTCGGTGACTCGCCAAATGGACTTGGCAATCACCAGGCTCTCTTTTCTTCCAACAAAGCTCGCTTCATTCCTTTTTACAAGTTAGTTCCATGCTTTGTTCCTCAATCCAAATACCTAGAAATCAAGTGTTTTACATCAGTTAGTAGCACAAAATAAGAATTTGAGTATACTAAACCTATCCAAATAAAGCCCTAAATGAGTCCAAATCTTGGACTCATCAGAAATACTTCGAGTTATTGGTTTAGTACAAAGACTTTTTTGCTTGGTCGTACAGAGAAATATCGGGCCTTAGTCCCAGGATAGCTATTCATCATTTAGGGATAAAAAATGGAACACGTCCTATAAAGCATTCACAACGAGTGTTTCGCCCTGAGTTGGTAACACAAATTGAAGTGGAGGTCAACAAGCTCATCAAAGCTGGATTTATTCGAGAAGTGAGGTACCCATGTGGATCTCAAATATTGTACCTGTTAAGAATAAGAATGGTCAAATACATGTCTACGTTGATTTTCAAGTATTGAACAAGGCATGTCAAAAAGATGACTTCCCTTTGCCAATCATTGAGCTCATGGTTGATGCTACAACTGGGAATGAAGCTATGTCATTTATGGATTTGTCTTCTGGATTTAATCAAATCATAATGTCTCCAAAAGATGAAGAATACACTGCCTTATGAAGTCCAAAAAGGATTTATTGTTACAAAATGATGCCCTCTGGTATAAATAATGTCGGTGCCACCTATCAATGTGCAATATAAAACATATTTAATGACACGCTTCATAAGAGGATGGACTGTTACGTTGATGACTTAGTGGTAAAGACGAAGCAAAGGGAACACCATCTTGAAGACCTTCGATTTGTTTTTGAGAGGTTAAGGAAATTTGACTTAAGGATGAATTCACTCAAATGTGCATTTGGGGTTACCTCAGGAAAGTTTCTTGGCTTCATTGTGCGTCACCGTGGAATTGAAGTTTATCCCGCAAAGATTGATGTCATTCAAAAAATGCCTGAGCCAAAGAACTTGAGAGACCTTCGTAGTCTACAAGGAAATTTGCCAGTCATTTGGAGATTCATTTCTAACCTGGCTGGACGATGTCAACCCTTCAACCATTTAATGAAGAAAGATGCTCATTTCCAGTGGGACCAATCATGTCAAAATCCTTTTGAAAGCATCAAAAGATACTTCTTGAATTCACCTGTATTAAGGACACCAACTCCTGGAAAGCCATTGATACTATACATTGCATCACAATAGCGATCACTTGGGGAACTTCTTGCTCAAGAGAATAAAGCTAAAAAGGAACAAGCACTGTACTATCTGAGTTGGACCTTGATAGGAACTGAGTTGAATTATACGCCCATTGAGAAGATGTGCTTAGCATTGCTTTATGCGATAAAAAAGTTGAGGCATTATTTTGAAGTGTACACTATCAAGCTAATTTCTCGGGCTAATCTCATGTAGTTCGTAATGACTCAACCATTTTTCTCAGGACGTCTAGCAAGATGGTCGATCTTGTTTAGTCAATATGAAATCATATACACCTCAAAAGGTTGTGAAGGGGCAAGCACTTGCTAATTTCCTTGTTGATCACCCTCTTCTAAGAAAATGGGAAACTTCAGATGAGTTTCCTTATGAAGATGCATGTTTACTGAAGAAATGTCGGCATGGACAATATTGGTTGATGGATCTGCACATCGAGATGGTGTAGGGGCGGGAGTCGTGTCGATATCTCTGGAACGACTAATCTTACCATTTTCATTTGTTCTAGGTGAAACATGTTCCAACAACGTCGTACAGTACCAAACTTTGATTGTGGGACTTGAAATGGCATCAGATATGAAGATCTCTCAATTGGATATCTACGGTGACTCTCAATTGATCATCAATCACCTCTTGGGGAATTAAGAGGTAAAGAAGGAAGATCTTTTTACATATAACCAATATGCTACTTTCTTACTTGAAATGTTTGATCAAGTGTTCTTGAATCACGTCCCAAGAGAAGAAAATCGCATGGCGGATGTTTTGGCTAACTTGGCCACAACAATGGCACTCGGATAAAATGAGACAACAAAGGTGCGCATATGTCATTGATGGGTTATTCCTGGTTGTCTCGATCTTCAAATCAATGAAAGCCACCATATAACTGTTCGAGTGGTTGAAAAAGAAGATTGGAGAAAATCACTGATTGAGTATCTTGAACATGGAAGGTTGGCTGAGGATCCACGAGTAAGAGCAGACATTAAGAGAAGGGCACCACGATTCATCTTTCACGGGGGAATACTATTTTGTCGTTCTTATGAGGGACTATTCTTGCGGTGTCTTGACAAAGAAGTAGTTCAACAAACAATGGAGGAGGCACATTCTGGCACATGTGAAGCACATCAATCAGGGCCTAAACTTCATTTTCTCATCAAGAGGATGTGCTACTATTGGCCAACAATGGTAATGGATTGCTTAAAGCATGCCAAAAGTGTCAAGTATGTCAATTCCATGCTAATTACATTCATCAATCTCAAAAGGCTCTGAATCCAACTATAGCCTCATGGCCTTTCAATTCATGGGGACTTGATGTTGTTGGACCTCTTCCAAAGTCGTCAAAAGGACAAATGTATATCTTGGCTGCCTTTGACTATTTCTCTAGATGGGCTGAAGTTGTGCCCTTAAAAGAGGTGAAGAAGGAAAATGTTGTTGATTTTATCAATCAAACATAATTTTTAGATATGGCATACCAAGATGTATAGTTACTGATAATGGAATACCCTTCAACAATAAACTCATGAGTAGTTTGTGCGAGAAGTTCAGTTTTAAGCAACATAATTCTTCAATGTACAATGCGCTTGCCAATGGTCTTGTTGAAGCTTTTAACAAGACACTTGGCAACTTATTGAAGAAAGTAGTTTCAAAGAATAAAAAGGACTGGCATGAGAGAATTGGTGAAGCATTGTGGGCATATCGTACAACCTGTAGAAAGGCTACGCAAGAGACTCCGCTTTCATTGGTGTATGGTGTGGAAGCAGTCCTTCCGTTGGAAAAGAAAATTCCATCATTGCGAATAGCAATCCAAGAGGGACTTACAACTGAAAGTAATACTCAACTTCGTCTAGCAGAGTTGGAAGCATTGGATGAGAAGAGATTGGAAGCACAACAAAGTTTGGAGTTCTATCAAGCTCGACTTGCGAGAGCATTCAACAAGAAGGGCGACCTCGATCATTTCAAGTGGGAGACTTTATCTTAGCAGTCCGGAGACCCATAATCCTCAACAAACACATCGGTGACAGGTTTACATCAAAATGGGATAAGTCGTATGTTGTGAAGGAAGCATCTTCAAGTGGCGCTTATAATATTATAGACCAAGACGGTGTAAGAGTTGGTCCAATCAATGCCAAGTTTCTGAAGCAATACTTCCCATGAAGGTTGCCTACGCTCCTTAAGGTATGAGCATAAACTGCATGTTACTCCTGGCCCGTAAGAGTATAAATTGTGTACGGCTCAAAAATATAATAATAAAACTCATCATCTTGAACTACGCTATGACTTGATCCTCTTCACCGAGGTACGTAGGTGCTTGGAGTAATCACTCTAAGCTCAGTTACATGAGTAAAAAAAAAAGGGGCGGGGTTTGGTGGCATTGTGTGATCATCACACTAGCTCTTTAAAATTATGTAGCTAGCACGTGAGTTCAAATGCGTATGAGCAAAGAAGAAGTTAAGCAAGGCATCTTAGCTGACTCAAAGATGCATTTGTGAAAATTTGCAAAGATTTTGACCATGATTTTCACATATATTGCAGTTCTTGGAGTCTACTTCGCAACAAAAAACTCGACTCGTGATTTAGAGGTTTCTATGCTAAGTTATGAATTTTTTACCACGGCCTGTCAAAGATTAAAAAAAAATCATCATATTTTGGAGTTGATCTGAGCATTTCAAAGGCCTATTTGTGAAAATTCATAAAGATATTAATCATCATTGTTACACACATTGAAGTTCTTGGATCCCTCTCCGCAACAAAAGAAGAAGCTCGTAATAATGAGACTCATACATCGAGCTGATGAATTACATTGGTATTGGATCAAGTGACTTGCGATTCAACTTGAGTTTTTTGTTTGCGCTAGAGATAATTTTGTGTAATTTACTGATGCTTCAGTAAGTTACTCAAAATTAGAGGCATCTTGACCGACAACATCAAATCGAAATACCCTTCTAATCAAAGCCCTACTTATGTTGGAATGGTGTACCCGCAATGTGAACACTCCAAGCACAAGAGACAAGTTACTTTTGTCAAAAGCGCATAAAGTTGAGGAATTGGCATTCTGGGCGTATAGTCAACTTGAAAATTTTATTCTCATCAATTTGGAATTAATTTTATTGTAACTTCTACAAATAGTATTGTTCTTGATGCACTCATCACAATGAAATAATAATCTCATAGTATCATCACTCTTACGTCGAATTTTGGATTTCACACCAAAGATGCGCTCCTCACAATGAAACAAGAATCTCATAGTGTCATGATTTTGAACTAACTTTGAAAATATATATGTACTAATTTGGAAAGCTTTTAGCCGTGATTTTTTTATATGTTGTAAGTCTATGAGTTATGATTCCAATGGAACAAGAAGCGTATCATTTTGAGGCTCCTACGTCGAGTTATTGGTTTTCTTCCAAATTTGCTCAAAGCTGAAGAGTTGAGTGAGGCAGAATTTGAGCTAACTGTGAAAATATATCTGTACTAATCTAGAAAGATTTTGGCCGTGATTTTACATATCTTGTACGTATGTGAGTTATGCTTCCAATGGAGCAAGAATTGCATCATTTTGAGGCTCCTACGCGGAGTTATTGATTTTCTCCCAAAGTTGCTCAAAGCTGAAGAGTCGATCAAGGTAGCATTCAAGCTAACTTTGGAATAATAGTCGTAGTAACCTGGAAATCTTTCGGTCGTGAGTTTCACATATATTGTATTTGTGTGAGTTATCTTGCCAATAAAATGACACTCGTTATTTGAATGCTCCTACTACGAGTTACTGAATTTCAAACATAAGAGCTCAAAGCTGAAATCTTGGGAAAAGTTGTCTGGCATGTAAAGTAAGTTACAAATTACACGACAAGCATTTGAAATAGAGAATTTAAAGAAAACATTTGAGAAGAAGATAAACCAACACTTTTATTCATTCAAGAAGGATTGTCACTACATCAGAACAATGTTCCAGAAAAAAACAAGACAAAAAAAACACAATAGAACAAGAAAATTAAAGAGAATGTCCTTATACATGATAAAAGACTAAGGAAAAAGCTTATGGCTAAGGATTTGGTGACGACTTGTCTCAACATCCTTCTTTAGCTTAGCTAGTCCTTTTATTTCCATTTTTGACAAGGGAATGATTTTCTTGATGGCATGAATTTCATCTTCACGGTTAGTGGTAGTCTCTTGATTTTCAGAAAGCCTTTTTTGATGATCCTCAATAAGTAAGATGGTTTTCTTCTTCTTTGAAGTCCACACTTTTAGCTCTTTTTCAGCTCTTGTAAGGACTTTTTGAAGCTCTTCCAACTATTTTTCCATATTGATTCGCTCCTCATTTGTGGTATCAAGACATTGTTGTGCAGCATAAAGCAACTCTTGATGAGAATACCCTGTTATCTTTTGAGAAGTGAACAGCCTCACAACATCATAATATTTATGTTTCTTAAACAAAATCTTCAAGCAGAACCTCCGAAGGAAAAAGGTTGATGATGTTAACTTTTCGAAGCCCTTTAAGAATCAACGCAACAGCTGCCTCAAACTATTTGAGGTTTTTCGAAGATTCAACAGATAATCGAGTAATACACTCACATAAGGTACCCCACATTCCTGAAATGTAAGATAATTTGAATCTTGAAATAGTCTTTTGTGGTTCAAAATTCGAGGCAATCCCCGGCAAGGGGCGGATCAAATCCTTGAAGACATCTGAACATCTAATTTGATGTGCTCCAACCCCTACATTAGTAGTTGTAATATTTTGAGAAGTTTCAGCCTTTTCAGAAAAAGGGACCGTCAACTTTGTTAGTTGAATTTCATTTGCAACTTGACTATTAACTTCAGCAAGTGGGAGGTGAGAACTTTTCACCACATTGAGGGAGTTTAGACTTGTGATACAATTTTCAAATACATCTACATCGCTAGGGATGTCCCCAAGACCCTACTGGATAATCAAAAAATAGAATTAATATACAATGAGAAAAAAGGAGGTAAGTTTAGAGAAATATTTGGGAGGTGACTTTTACCTGATGTGCCAATTCTGTCAAGGGCATTGTAGAACAAACAGCACCGTCTTCAAAGATTGCAGTATCAATACTAATGGAATCCAATTCAGCGAACTCGCATTGTTGATTGCTCAAATTCTTAGGCTTTTTCTTCAAACGCTTCCAATGTAGCTCTTGGCAAACATTGCTCTCATTGGAGCTAGAGGTTGCACTAGTATTTATGCCAATCTCATGGAGTGAAATAGACGTTTTTGACGTGTTGCTACAAGATGGTGCAATGCCAAGTGACTTTTCAACAATTTTGTTCAATGAGCTGGAAGGTTTCTTTCTCTTGAGAGTTACGTCGATCACCTCATTATCAATGATGTTGGCTGCCTTGGGAGTCTGTAAAGGACTCTTAACTGCATTATGCCCTTCGAATTTATAGACTTGGAAACAACTTTGACAAATTACGGAGGGATATTCGGTGTCACCTTGGACTTGAAAAAGTGGGGAAGCTTTTCTTGAAGTTGTTCTCCTTTGGTTGGTAAAGAAGCATCATCCCTTTTTCAGACCTCTCAAAATTATATGGGTACTTCATCTAAGCAGAATCTCTCACTCAGATGGCCACCAATCTGAATACTCACGAGTCATTAAAGACCCCTTATTGGATGGACGCATTGGTTTGATGATCTTCGAAGAGCTTACAAGGTGAACACATGAATCCCATAGTTGCACCAAAGCTTGCAGTGAACCATCATAATGGTGCTCTATAAATGCATCAGAAGCATCTTGACAATACCCAAATTGTCGACTAAATCAGTAAGGACTATAAGGTTGCACAATTAGTTCATCATCCAGCCTCAGAGTTACAAAACTTGAACGAAGACCTATAAGGAAATCGCTCCAGGAAGTGGACAATTTTCCACTATCATCAATATGCAGCTCTTTTCCTTGTAGCATGGCCAGATTGTGGAGGTTATGCACATTTCACTTGCTGATATAACTTGCGAGCGTCAATGAGGTTAAAATGTTTTGCCATCTTTTTTCCAGAAATCAGCCACATTCGTACACCTCGTTGGGGGTGGGTAGCACGTTAGTAGGTCTCAAAATACTCACATATCCATCCATATACAAAATAAATGGGAAGTAGTATTTCGAAAGCACCCAAGTTTGAAGAAGTGGATATTGTCACGCCCCGAGCTACCCCCGAGATGCGGACACGGGACTTAGGACCACAAGTGATCCCAAGCTAACCCTGTTGGCATGATCATGAGCATACTAAAGATAATAAACTGATGCGGAAGCTAAATGATAAATAAAATAAAAAGATGGGAAATACCCATATATTATAACTGAGATAAATGAAAACTAATGAGTTTAATACAAAGAAGATATTAACTCAATACTAAGCTGAATCTAACTATGTCTGAACTAAGCCTCTAAACTGACTAGAAGTGCTGGGACATTCCCCAACTAGGTCTAGCAAAACTAAAACTAAAGACTAAAAGCGATAAAGATAAACATGCCACTAGTCCTCGAAGAATGAGGACTCACCACTGATGCTGCTGAACTGAAGATCGGGAATCGATCTAAGCGTGATCTGGATGCTGAGAACTTGAACCTACATCACGAGAAGATGTAGCGCACGTATGCGCCAGTACTTGAAAGGTACTGAGCATGCAGGATAGAGTAAAGCTGAAATAACATATAACTGAACAAAACAATAAAGCAATGAAATAATATAAACATGATATCGATACGGAAAATGTTGAATATTGAGTTAACTGATGCAATGACCAAATTTATAACATGCTGAGACTGAATACTGACTGTACTGAAATATGGTCAATGCAATAGAGACTGACTGAACTGTGGGAGCTACTAATAACCGACATAAAACCACATGAGCTAAATGTGGAGTTCGATGTATACGCCCCATCAAGAGGACCCAATATACCCTGCCAGAGGTATAGAGGCATGCTGGCATGATCACTAAACTGATATTGCCCACAGAGGGGACTTACACCTATGTGGCTCGTAGTTCTGGGACTATATGGGTACGCTGAACCCTAGTCCAACTCGATATTATGCTACTCCCAATGAATTAAGTAGTTAACTGATTATGACTGAATTTCTGTAAATATTGGATAGCTCGAACTGAACATGCAAACTGAGAATGCAACAATTAAACTGATAATGATGCATTCATAAACTGAGGCATGTATAACTGAATACTGAAATATCTGACCTAGCATGTGTAATTCAAGAACTAAAGAAATACATAGCTAGGGTTCTGGAATTCATGCAATAAACTGAGAAATAACATGATAATCTAATTTGGAAAATTTAAATAACTAATTCATGATGATCTGTTGAAATTCTAGAAACCCTAGGTCTGTTCATAATAATGAAATCAAGAATCTGACTAAATTCTAGAGACCTAATGGGCGAAAGGAACCCACTAGTGAAATCCCACATACCTGGTGACGAATTCCACAGAGAAATCTTTCGATTTCGGGGATGGAACTGATGGAACCTTGCTGCGTTCTTGAACTAGGGTTCTTGACTTCCCTTCTCCTCTTACGCTCTAATTTTCTATGTTTTGATTAATGATTTTAACTAAGGTAAGTTCTAGTTATATTTCTAGGCTTAGACTGACTAAAACCTCATGATTTAGGGTCTAAACGATGTATCTTAGGGGTCCAACGGAATAGGAAAAGACCAAAACACCTCTGCCTTAACTGCTGTCGGAGTGACTGACGGACGGGACTAATGGGCCGTAAGTAAATTGGCGGTCCGTGGATTGGAGTCGTCGGTCGAATCTGCCCGACAGGGCTTCACTAAAACGAGCATAACTTTTTACTCGGTGGCGTTGGAAAGAGGATTCAATTATCTATCATATTATAGGTCATGGGACACATAATTCCTTTTGTGCTAAAATTTATGACCATCTGAAGTTGATCCATCAACAATTTTCAGCTACGAACCGTTAGACCTACGAACCGTGCATCGAATGACGGTCTGTGTTGGTCGACCGTAGTTTGTGTCAGAGGCTGGGTATCGATCCACGGACACAGACCACGGATCGTGGTCTGATCTATGGACCGTGGGTCTGTCCGTGAGTCGGGACTTAGCCAATTTTCTGAGCTGGTTTGGGGAGGGGTTGCAATGGTGAACCACGGACACCAGCACGGGCCGTGGTTTGACCTACGGTCCGTGGATGGCAACTGTGGGTTGCACCTGCAACTTCTCAAAATCTGCATTTTTGGTCTGTTTTGGATTCGGGGTGTTACAGATATATCCTTGAGGCCGTGATAGATTCTTGCAAGGATCGAAACCGCCAAAGAAATTATTTCCTCATAAGCCATCAAGTCTGCAACTTTGAATACACTAGCACGAATACAATTAGCTTTCTTGTTAGGAAGCACAAACTTGCAAAGCCAACATGCAAGAAAAGTACCCAACCCAGGGGTACACCCTAGATGTAGCATGGCGTACAAGACCCCGAGAGGCCTCATACAAGCCACTTAGCTTTCATAACATAGGATAATAGAAAATGGAACAAAAATTTAAAACATTTTTCCATTACAATCGAAGTTCATAAAATAAAGCGAAAGTCTTTAACATTGTCTCAAACCATCTAATACAAGAAAGTCTTAGGGACACAACCCATACAATAGCTCTAAACAATAAAAGAAAACATAAAGTAAAGGTGGTCAAATACTCGATGCTATGAAGACTCACCAAATCTTCACTTGCTTGCTCTACTAAGATCCTAGCCTCGAGGATGGAAGTCAATATCGCCGGACCCTACATTTGATAAGAATGTAGACAAGAGTATGTGTTAGTACAATAATGTACTAAATATGATGGCTAGCATCAATCATCAACATATAAGTATAAAGTAGGCATTAGTGAACATAAGACATATACCAATATCATAAGAAATACAACATAAGACATAGGATACAAGCATAATAGATAACAACATAGTCATAGGCATAATCAATGCATCTAGATTATGACAACCTAAGAAGAACACTTCATGAGTAACCTCAAAGCATACTTGTGCAATGCATGAATAAGACCCCATAAACCTCACTCATACTAAGTAAACCACTTGAAGCCATCATTAATATTCATCATCTTTTGATCTCATCCTTAGCTTATTTCTCATAGACAATGGAACATTCAACTTTAGTCAAACATATCAAGGAAGGTAACTATAGCAACAATCCAAGCTAAGCATACATCATATAAACAAATCTCATATTAGAACATACTTACAATACTTCCTTGAAGTAATCTTATTTCATCATAAACATGCTACTTGATTAGGGACTTGTCCCTCATATTCATACTAATCATGGAAGAGTATTTCTCTACTAGTCCATAACACATCATTACTCATGAATGGTTAATCAAGGCTATAAAGGAAAAGCACCTTACCATGCTAGACCAAGCTATCATGGAAAACATACTCTCATGCAAGTCCAAGCTACTCAAGGAAAGGTACTATAGCTCAATCCAAGCTATCATGAAACGATGTTGCCTCACCAAGTCAAGCTATCATGCAACCATCTTCTCATGCTAGTTCAAGCTACATTGGAAGGATATGATTTCTCAATCCAAGACTATCCATGAGTTCTATTATCTCAAGCTACCATGCATGGTCTTGTCTTACAAAGTCAAGCTATTCATGAAGGGATATCGCATCTCTACTTCAAGCTAACATAGTTCATACATGCTTTGATTCATTTTAGGTGAGAAAACCTTTCAACCTAGAATCATTCTATGTGAGAAAACCTTTCACATCATGTCCATCATGTGTTCATGAGAAAAACCTTTCAAGCAACACAACATTAAAATCAATTAAGATAATTCTATAGATATGGAGATTATTTCTAGAAACCCGGACTCAACTAGTGTAAAAGGTCTCCATATCATGAGATATACTTGGGAACCGGGACTCAACTATTGTAAAAGGATCCCATTTGGAAGCAGGACTCAACTTACGTAAAAGCTTCCATCTCATATTCAATAGCATAATCATGGACACTTTACTCTCAAAGTGTTCTTAAAGCATTTACATAGATTCTATGAGAACATGCATAATTTCATACATTTATAATATAGGTCATGTGGGTAAAGTCCTTCCACAACAACTCTATCTATAATTCATCACTCATATAAGCTTCACTCTCTTTGCCATTTAGCTGATAAAATATGAGGTCCTATTGCTTTCCAGATTGAAGTTTATTTCCAAATCTTTGTTTTTTCTTTCCAAGTCATGACTATTTCTCTTTTCTGACTATCTTGGCATGTTGGGCCTGTTTACATTTTAAGCCCTTAAGTCCTTTGAAGTTTGGATTTGTTTAAAAATTCTTGAGCTCTTATAAATGTATACGTCTGTAGTACATGTTCTTATCTGTGTTATTTTGTTGAGTTTGGGTATGATAATCATTTAAATGGTCTAGTTTCTGCTTATCTAAAAGAGTATGAGATTCTTTTCTTTTGTATGGTGTCACTATTTGTTCTATCTTGCCTCTTATGAATTAGTAATATTCGCTTTAGTTTCTCTATGGCTCTTATTTTGAAGATTTCTATCTCGCTTTTGTGTCAATTTTCATGTTTGTTATTTGTAGCTTCTTGAAAGATTATACTTTGTTTTCCTTCTCTTTTATTTTCTAAATGGGAGGATTAAGACAAGAAGTAAGTTGTTGTCCAGAATGCTAGCATTTAAAATTATATTCTTGTTCCCAACTTGAGTCGTGCCTGCTCATTTCTTATTGTGCATACCAATTATATGTTTATCTGTGGCTTGCATTAGCAAAGTTCTCATGGAAATGATTTAAATTTCTAGTGTATAGGTTGGTCATGTAGCAATTTAAGGCTCACAATATGCATTTATTAAGTTTCTTTTAGTCTTTGGTGTGAAATTTATTTATTTTGTCTTCTTACTTTTGGGTTTGTATTAGTTTTCATTGTATGTTTGAATTCCTTACTTGATTTATTGTTTCTTTTTCCAATGATAAACTTGCATTAGCAGATTCTTAGTAAGACTGGATCACTGTTTTGGTGTTATTTTGTTGGCACTTCAAATAAAATTTTATCGATTATGCCCAGAACTTGGAACCAAGTTGCAAATAGTTGGTCATCTAGAATTATATCATGCCTAATTTGGAATTAGTGTTTAGTCTTCATATGCTTGCATTTTTTTTTTGTGTTAAGTTGTTATGATTTTTCTTCTTGTCCTAATCGTTATCATCTTGTCTTCTTTGCATGACTTCCCTTGGGTTGAGTCATTTGGACTCCTTTTTTTCCTTGCATTTCGTTTTGAGCCAAGGAGGCTCAATCCTATCCCTCTCGAGTCAAAACCGAAGTATAGGTGCAATTGCGGCAGATTTCAAACCTAAATGAGAGTTGTATACACGATGTATACACTCATTATACAATGATATACAGGTTTAAAACAACGAATTGCGGTTGTGGCACGAAATACAGATGCTTAGAAATTGAGTAGTTGGTCCGTATACATATGGTATATAGTATCACATACAGGGAAAAAGGCCAAAAACGTCCCATATACAGTGGTATACCCCAAGCGTATACGCAGATTTTTCAAAGGCAAAATAGGCCCAAAAGCTTGGGCATATTTCCAGCAGCTCTGTGAATTGATTTGGGGCCAAAGCCAAACTCTTTTGCACAACAAGTTCAGCAGGTGTAATGGATAAAGCCCATTGTGTTTTTTTTGGATCAATTTTAGACTTTAGGATAGGTGGGCCAAAAGCCCAATTTAATTGGATTTGGGCCAAAGACCCAAGTCTAATTATTTCTTTTTCCTCTATTATTATTTATACTAGTGAACATAGCCACGCGAAGCGCGGTTAGAAATTTATTAGTGAATAAATATAATTGATAATAATTATTGTTGAAACGTATGTGTTGGTTGGTTCAACTTTCTATAACATTACACCTTATTGAATAATTGTTATCTATTATATTGTATTGTTAATTAAAATACATGTTTATTTTAATTGTTATATAAATTTTATTGTATTATATTATTTTAATTCATCGTTGAATAACGATAAAATATAAATAATATATATAATTGTAAATGGACCATCATATGGTGAATTTGAAAGGACAAAATATAAAATAATAATTTGAATGCACTTAACAGTCATGATTGTATAATAACTATTTTAATGGTTGGAAATGAAGTGAAGATGGGCGGAAGAAAAAGGTGAAGAGATTTTATTGAAATTCTTAATAAAAATGTGAGCAAAATGGTTAAATTATTATCCAATCAAGTTGAGTATGTTGAGACAAATTAATTTAGAGAAAAAATAAATAGAAGAAAATGATAATAGATTCAAGGATAGATTCAAGGGAGATACTTAAATGGAAATGAAATAAATGAGGAAAATTACGTTTTTTTTTAATTTTTGGAAGAACAATAATTAATGAGAAAATAAATGTAATATATATAAGTGTGTGTTGAATTTTAAATTGACCACCAAATAGTGAATTTGAAAAGACAGATATAAAATACTAATTTAAATGCAATTTAATACCATAATTGTATAATAACTATTTTAATGATTAGAGAAATGAAATGAAGATTTTTTTTTATCGGAACTGTAAATAAAATTTGAGAAAAATAATTAAATTATTATCCAATTAATATTAATATTCTTTATTATTACGTGATTTTCTCCCTTATTTAAGACTCCTAATTATATACAAAAAGAAATAATAGATATGTTAAGATAAGAAAGGCAAGAAGGAAACTAAATAAATGACAATAATGAGAAAATTATATACATACTTGTCTGAAGGCAGATGAAAGAAAGAGAAGAACAAAGATAGCTTTGAAGAAATGGAATAAATGTCCATAGTTAATGGGGAAAAAATATAATATTTTACAAGTTTTCTTGATAAAAAAATTAAGAAAAAATTTCAAAAATCTGAGAAAAAAAGAAGAAGATAAATAATGATATTATTTAATGAGACATGTCACCTTATTTTTTTTATCATTCAATTTTAATATTATATGTAAGTATAGATTTTTTAGCAAAAGGAATGATCTAAAATTTCAAAATATGAAAAATTAAATTCTGTAAAAAAAAAGAATAAAGAAAAGAAGTAAAATACAATGTTATAAGTTATAATAGCTAATTCCTTAAATTAAATAGATAAATAAAAACAAAGAAAGAAAAATGAGTAACTTAAGAAAATGACATAAATAACATTAATGAAAAGATTGAAGAATGGTAAAAAAAGAGATTAGTAGAATTGATGATGAAAAGGATTAAATATATATTAAATATAAAATTGTAAGGTAGAATGTTCAGTTTTAAAATTAAGAAAAAGATTTTTAAAAAACTATAGAAAAGAAAAATAATAAATATTTTATTTATAGTATAAAAACTATAGATAATTATATTTTTCAAAACCATTTACAAAGTAAATCCTATCTTTGTTTTTTGCTTATTTAAATTATTTAAAATTTATTATTATTTTGGTATTCATAAATAATGAAATGATCTCAACTAAAATAATTAAAAATTAAATATATAATGTTATAATACATATTTTTTTCTTACTTCACTCCATTACTTATAATTCCCTGGCACCTATTTTATAACATCTTCGTATTTTTCTTCTTCACCTCAATACTTTTATACAACATCCTAATATATATATATATTCCTAAATTAACATCATATCTTTAATTATAATTAAAGATGCACAAAGAACAAATAAAATAGAAAAAAGATTTTTGAACATAAAGAAAAAGGAATTAGTAGAACAAAAAAGTTGAAAGAAATAATGCCGGCATTGATTTCGTCTCTTTTTAAATTACATAAAAAATTTCTCCTTATTCTTTTCCTAATTTAATATGAATTCTATAAATAAATTGATTATTTTTTTCAAATAATTCTTCCTTATTCTCTTCCTAATTTGATATGAATTACATAAATAGATTGGTTATATATATATATATATATATGTTCCTAAATTAACATCATATCTTTAATTATAATTAAAGATGCACAAAGAACAAATAAAATAGAAAAAAAATTGAACATAAAGAGAAAGGAACTAGTAGAACAATAAAGTTGAAAGAAATAATGTCAGCATTAATTTCGTCTCTTTTTAAATTACATAACAAATTTCTCCTTATTCTCTTCCTAATTTAATATGTATTCTATAAATAAATTGATTTTTTTTTCAAATAATTCTTCCCGATTCTCTTCCTAATTTGATATGAATTACATAAATAGATTGGTTCTTTCTCCAATAATCTTCTTGCCCTTTGAACACTCTTCACACTTATAAATTTCTCAACCAAATAAATAGTTTTCTCAACATATATCTCTTTGTAGGAAGAATTATAGTGCAACATCCTTTCAAAAAGTCTTGTATTTTGAGGAGATACAACATAATCTTTCTTCCTACACCAATGTAATATCTCTTTCTCTTTTCTTTTTGGATGGAGTAGAAGAATGTATTAATGTGATCATTCCCGCTAATATGAAGTTGGACAAATCTGTTGACATTATGAATTGCTTATGAGTCATGATGATAACGACGACATTGGCACACATATAATATTAGATCGACGAAATACATTCTTTATAGAAATATGTATACAACATGATATTCAGAAATTAATTGGCATGAAGAGGAAGAAGAAGCAGCAACAAAGTTAAGAAGTGTGTTGTAGTTGTTTATGTTGTTAAAATCTTTCTATTTTATAGGTTAAATATAAATTGTTGTGGAAAAGGAAAAATTTTGAGTCTTTTCATCTTTCATTTACTTAAGTGTATATTAATTTAAGAAATGTTTTTAAAGGGTGTGGTCAATTGGACATTAGGAGTTACAAAAGCTTTAAAATTAAACTGATGTCTTTTCCTTTTCATGTAGTAAAAGATTGAAATTAATTGTGTTACACATTAACTGCACAATTTAAATTAAGATAAATGTGAAAACTTAAGGAAAATATCAAAAATTTGAGAAAAAAAGAAAGATAAATGCCATTCCTGGCTTTAGAAGCATGCCACATCAGCAGCCCCATGTTTCTCCTATATATATATATTGTATTGATCAACTAACTTTGGCTTGTTTTTATTTGTGGTTTAATTTAATTAAGTTCCCTGAGATAACCTTTCTTATTTTGAAGTGTCTATTATTTACTTATTCATATTATTAGTTACATATGAATTATTTCCCTTACAAAATCCCTTTTTAAGTTTATTTACCTCCAAATAAAAATGGGCTTTCTTACTTACTAATTTTTCAAGTTAGTCAAATCGTTGGTCAACCGCAAGTTAGCGGACATTCTGAGGGCCTAACACCTTCTTAGAATGTAAATTGAACCCTGAACTCCTTTGGATGTCAAATGATTTTAGTCTATTTTAAGTCATTTGAAAAATCTTAAGTTTTCTTAATTTCTTTAAAAAATTAAGTGGCGACTCTCATTGTAAAATTGATTTTTCTTTGATAAATAAGTTAAATTGATTTTTCGAAAATAAGTCATTCTTTTTTCCAAAAACAACATCCAAGACCAATAAGGTGGCACCACGTGTCCAAATGAGGTTGTAGTCTCAATCAAGTGCAAGAAATCACAATCTGTCAAGTGTCAAAATGACATCCTTTTGGCCAATCATAAGCATTCTTGTCCACCCCCTACAACTTTAAACAGGGGATGTACATGGCATTCTAAGAGGGGAAGAAAACTCTTCAACAAGCATTCTACAATTGGAGAAGATTACAACATCAACTACATAGCTCTTTGAAGGAGTGATCAACGGAGTTCTTCCCGGAGATCGACTTGAAACGATGAAGCACTTCCCGACATTTCCGGAGATCAACCATATCTCAAGGAGGTCTACATCATCCAACTATTCGAGAAGTACGCTACTGAAGGCCCTCGAATCACAGAGAAGCTTAGGAGAGAAGAATCAAGAGAACAACAGAATTGTACTCACGGCGATTCATCAATAAAAACTATATTTTTCTTTTATTTATTTTGTTTGCAGTTAATTTTCGGCACCTAAGGAAATTTGTTGTGACCAACAACCAAAACGAACATACATTGATTAGTACGAGAATAGATTTTTTGAAAATTGAAGACGGAAAAGAATAAAATTAAAATATAGAACTATATAAGAAAGGGAAAGAAATAAAAGGAAAAAAGAAAAAAAAATACTTCGAAACTAGAATTTAATTCGACCAGGCAAAAATTTATATTTTTTTTTTATAAAAATGATGTTGGATATTCTACTATATTAGAAGTGTGGGTTTTTGAAAAGGTATCAACATATGTGCTTAATGGTAATTAAAGTGAAAGTTGATGAAATTTTTTATATTTACCTTTTGACTTTCAAGATTTGTGTTCATTGAATGTTTCTCCACATGTTTTATCCAAGAGTAACAAATGTTCTTTAAATGTCTTGGCAAAAGGGTCTGGTGGATCCATGTACTTGTATGAGTTTGTATTGCGAAACCTTCTACTTACCCCTTTATCAATTGAACCCTTGAACCCATCGACACACAACATTTTAAACACGTTTTTTACTACTCAACTGTGTGTGTATCACAAACGTCTGACACGTAATTTTAAAAATAATTATAACATGACATGTATGATTATAAAATGACACATGTATATATAGTCACTCCATGTCATTTTTTTCGTTTATTATATTTGATTAATGTAGCTACAACTCTCTTTCCAATTTTTATTTCTCTTTACCATAGCTGTCTCCATCCCACAATCTCACTTCATCACTTTTTCTTATCTTCCTTACCCTTTCCCTTTTTCCAACCTCTTCTACTCTTTCCATTGAAGTAAAAAATATTGGCATGATTTTTGGTTGTTCACAATCTCGTCGGAGTTCGGAGTTGATTTTGGATTCTGTTGGATTGGGGTTTTGGTGGTGACCGGTGATGCTAAGGAAGAGCGGGGGTCTATTGGGTGGTCTGATTGTTTCTAGTTGTTCACAGCTGGCGGCGTTGTGAAAGTCGAGACTTATTGACGGAATTAGTTTGGGGTTTTTGTTGTTGTTGTCAGTTCTCGTTTATAGTTGCTGGTTGAATCTTGTTGGAGATTGTGAGAACGAAGGCAGTTTGGTCGGAGAAGGTGAGGAGGACAAGAAGAAGACAATAAGTTTGGTTTTGGTTTGGAACTGAAACAGGGGATCAATGTCAAAATTATTTGAGTTTTTTTGTTTGATTTTCAACTTATCTAGGTAGGTTTTTCAATTTATTTTTGAATCTATTTGTTTTTTAGTCTAGATTTGATCTCTATTTGTGTCTGTGTTTGATTTTGGGGTTTCAGTCGATTACATTGATTTTGTTGAAATTTTTTGGGAATTTTACTTTTTTTGTGCCTAATGCTAGTATAAGATATTTTGGTAGTAGTGTTATGTCTTCCATGGCGCGTTTCATAAGAAAGAGAGCAGTATAATGACAAGAAACAATAGAGAAGAAATTTGGGGGGAAAAGATCGAAAAAGAGGCCAAGAAAACCTCAAATTTTGTCCAACAATGGTGTTAGATGCAAATAGGAAGATGATGGCTTTATAAAGCCCTAATGTAACTGTTAGACCCTTTTCTAAGGGTCTCACGCACCTAATAGAAGTGTGTTACACGCTCTTTGAAATTAACTGCCACATAGGATGCCAAGTCAAAAATAGTGTTTAAAAGATTGTGTTTTGATGAGTTCAGGAGTTCAGATAATGTAAAAGCAAGTAGAAGGGTTGACAATACAAACGTAGACAAGTACAAGGGTCCACCAGACCCTTTTGCCAAATGTCTTTACACTTCATCTATAAACAATTTTTTAGTTCCAATTATCTTTCTCTTCTAGGTTTTATTTGTTTCTTTTTCTCACTTGGCTATTTTAATTTCAACTCTTCTCCCCTTAAATTTGCCCAAATTTTCTTCTCTTTTATCTGTTTTATGTATTTCTATTCCATTACTGTACCTCCAATTTTTTACTTAATGTATCAATGGTGATCATTTATTTGAACTTTAGAAATTATTTTTACAGTCTGATTGAAATTATTTTCTTGAAACTGATAAGTTTCCACCCTTGTGTGTGATTCTTTTCTGCAGGGGATTTCACATTTTTTAGGTAGAGACAATTGGAAAAATATTTTCTTGAACAAGCATTGAAGTAGTGAAATATGACCTCCTTTTTGTATTAGAAATTTCATATTATTTTACTTCTTTCGACAAGATCATTATTTTACAAATTTCAATAAGGACCCACAATTGAAAGATTGTTGGGAAAAATAATCAAGTTATTTTCATTTGGAAGCACTTCATTTTGTTTCCTCCAGATGCTTTGATTAACAAATTTACAATTAGTTAGAAATTCATCATATAATGACTTCATCACATAAATAAAAAAAAATTCATAATACCTCTGGGGTGTTGATGTAATCGACTCAAGGCCTTGAGAGATTATATTTACAGCAAAGATTTCATTACAAAAAGTTTGTATTATAATTTAGGCAGAATGGTCTGGGAGACCCTTCTACTTGTCTCATTTTATCACCTGAGCCCTTCTACTCTAGACTTTGCCAACTGAACCCTCGAACCCACTGAAACCCAACATTTTAAACCCTTTTTTTGACCACTCAGTGGTGCGTGAACTACAAACGCCACACGTAGCTTTTCACGTCATTTTAAAATGCCACATAGGATATGACATGTTAAAAATAGGCTAATCCTTTTCTTTCAAACATTTCTTTCCTTTCTCCTTTTCAATTAGACCCTTCTACTCCCTTAATCTCGATTTACATTGTTGCTCACTGCAAATTTTTTTATTTTGTGAAGTGTTTGAGTTCGCATTTCACTCCATAGTTGTAAGTTTCTTGACTGGTTTTCATTCTCTTTGTTTTGCAGTTGTGTTTTTGGTGTTTCATTTTGAATTTTGTTGTTTAGAGTTCTTGTTAGGTCTTAGTTGTTGCAGAGGTCGTGGTGTGATTTTAGGGAGGATTTTGTTTTTTTACATGCCTAATAACAATTTGCAGAAGTATTATGCATTCAATGGCATTTGTCGTGAATATCTGTTGAATCTAGGGTTTTTTCGTATCTGAATTTTTTTATTTTTTTTATCAATTGTGTTGAATTTCTTTCTTGTTAGTGGTCCAATTGGATTATATCAGATTATTATAGAGGTTTTTGTTGTATTCCATAAAGAATTAGTTTAAAATTAGGTTTTTTTTTTTGTCGATTAGGGCTCTTTGTGAATTAGGGCTTTTTGTTCAATCATCTGATTGTATTCTTGTGACTTTGCATGCATGGTAAGAATATGGGGGCTGTTTTTTATCAGATCCTGAACTCAGGTATGCTAATGGAATTTCTGATCTTGAAAAAATAAGAATCGATATGGATGAGCTTCATATTATGTTTTTTCATAAATTAGCTAGAAAATTGGGAGTTGAAAAAGTTGAAACCTTTGGGTGCAAAGTTAACAAAAGAGGTGGTTTTGATATGTTGAAAAGTGATGCTGATGTGTTGAGATTTATTAACAACTTAAAGGGTGGAGACTTTGTTGATGTGTATGTGGTACATCAAATTAGTACTCCTTTAATTGTTGAGGATCCTACTGAGGTGCAAATAGCCCAATTGCTTACTCCAAAAAAAGGTAAGTCTCCCCCCCCCCCACCTACTGTTATAAATGTTAGGGCTGATGTGTCTTCCCCTCAATCATCTGATAAAAATGATACAAATATAAAAGAAGATCAGCAACCTAAGGTAAACAAGGGTAAGAATAAGGAGGTTGCTGCTCCTGAGGTTTCTTAGAGGACTTAGATGAAGATGAAGGTCAAGGTCAAGGTAATGACTTTTCTTCCTACCACATTCATACATCTGATGAATCTGATGTACATGTAGATGCTAAACAATCTGATTCTGAGTCACTTTATGATGTTGATGAGAATATTGATGACTTAAGTGACTTGGATTCTGAGTTTGTTGAAGCTAGGAAGTCTAACATTAAAGAACAAGTTAATAAAGAGAAGGCTAGAATAAATGTACATGAGATACCTTCTGGTCCTGTACGTATAGATGCTGATTTTTAAGATATTTATAAGAATAAGAGGGGAAGATATGAAGGAAAATTGGGTGGGGATGACCTGTATTTTGATAGCTCAGATTTTGGCAATGATATTAGTGAGGATGAAGGGGATCCTGTTGATTCTGATGAGGTTGTAGATCCACCAGCTAGGTATTCAAGTACAAAGGTCTATTTTGACCAACTGCCAATTTTTTTTATTCTAGTTGTATATGGTTTTTGTGAATAATGTTCAGTTTAGAGAAGCACTATATACTTACTCTATTCAGAAGGGTGTGAACATTAAACTTAAACCTAATGAAAAGGAGAGGATCAGGGCAAAGTGTAATAAGAAGGGTTGTCCTTGGCATATTCTTGGAAGTATTGAGGATAATACTGAAAATTTTATTGTGAAGATATATTTTCTTGTCCATAAGTGTTTCAAAAGAACAAGAAACAAGTTGTGTACTCCAAACTGGATTTGTAAGACTTACAAAGACAGAATCATGAGTGAGCCTAGCATCAGACTCCATCAGATTCAAGGCTTGGTACAAAAGGATTATGGATTGTATGTTAGTAAAACAAGTTGTAGAAGAGCAAAAATGAAAGTCATGAATGAGCATATGGGTGATTTCATAGAGGAATTTGCTAGATTGTATGACTATGCTAAGGAGTTGAAGTCTAAAAATCCAGGAACTATTGTGGTTATTAGGACATTCAAGAATACAATTCCTGGAAAAGAGGTATTCTAAGGGATTAATATTTGTCTTGGAGCATTAAAAAGTGGTTGGATGGAGGGGTGTAGAAGGATAATTGGTTTTGATGGTGCATTTCTAAAAGGTGTATGTAGAGGTGAACTGCTATCTTTCATTTCCAAGGATGAAAATAATCAGATGTACCTGGTAGCATGGGCAGTAGTTAATAAAGAATCCAAGGACACATGGTCTTGGTTTATCAAGTGCATCAAACATGATTTGGAACTGACACAAATTGAAGGTGAAGGACTGACAGTTATGTCTGATATGCAGAAGGTATGAGAACACTTTGTAGTCTTTTTTTTACTTTGCTATAGCAATTTCTATGTTACACTTAAGTTCCTATTGTTTTTCCTTAGCGTGCCTTTTTTTTTTTCTTTGATAGGGTCTTAACCTAGCACTTGTTGATTTATTGCCAAATGTTGAGATTAGATAGTGTGCTAGACATATATGGGCCAACTGGAAAAAGGTATGGAGTGGTGAAGAAAGGAAGAAGAAGTTTTGGCAGGTTTCTAGGGCTCCATTTGAAGTTCATTTACAATCAAAACTTGATGAAATGAATCTATTGGGAGAAGGTATTGTGGAAGCTTTGTTAAAGTACAATAAAAATGTATGGTGTAGGGCATTATTCAAGGACCATAGCAAGTGTGACATAGTTGAGAATAATATATGTGAGACATTCAATAGTTGGATCTTGGCAGCTAGATTCAAATCAATCATCACAATGTTAGAGGAAATTAGAGGCGAAGTCTTGGAAAGAATGACTCAAATGAGGGAGTTTTCTGAAAAATGGATAACTGATGTGTCACCTATGGCTATGCAAATTCTTACTGACAATGTTGAACATGCAGCCATATGTGAGTTTAAATTTAATGGAGATAATAGCTATGAGATTCAACATTCACCATATAAACATGTTGTTAATCTCAAAAAGAAAGTGTGTAGTTGTAGGTCATGGCAACTGAAGGGGATTCCTTGTGCACATGCAATTACTGCAATGCCTTACAAGGATCTAGATATTAAGTCATTTGTTGATTACTGGTACAAGAAGGAAACATATTTGAAGGACTACAGCAAGTTCACTCAACCTATGACAAACATGAAGATGTGGCCCAAGAGCACAAGACCATCCATTGAGCCACCTGAAATCACTCATATGCCAGGAAGACCAAGGAAAAAAAGGTCTAAAGATAGTGATGAGCCTAGTAAGAAGAAGTTTGGAAAGGCTACAGGGAAGGGGAGAAAAATGAAATGCTCTTTGTGTAGGAATTTTGGACATAACAAGAAATGATGTCTGATTGTTGTAAGTTTTGCTTTAACTTCTTCAACTTTGTTAATGAAATTTATTTTTATCAATACTTCTTAATTCAGTTTGGAAATATTTTGTATGTAGAAAAATGGCTATACTACTGGAACTGCAAGGACTGCTACAGGTGGAAGTGATGGTGCAACTACTTCAGCAGCTTCTACAGGTGTAACTGGTGGGGCTACTGGTGGTGCTACTAGTGGAAGTGGTGGTGCAACTACTTCAGCAGCTTCTACAGGTGTAACTGCTGGTGGAAGTGGTGGTGCAACTACTAAAAAACCAGCCACTACTTCAGCAGCTTCTGGAGGTGCAACTACTGCTGCAACAACTACTGGTGGAAGTGGTGGTGCAACTACTTCAGCAGCTTCTACAGGTGTAACTGCTGGTGGAAGTGGTGGTGCAACTACTAAAAGACCAGCCACTACTTCAGCAACTTCTGGAGGTGCAACTACTGCTGCAACAACTACTGGTGGAAGTGCTGTAAATAATTCTATAAATTTTGCAAGTGTTGCTCAACCAACAAGTCAACTACTAGTGCTAGTGGCTCAAAGAAAAGTAGCAAAGTTAAAAGAGGATGTGCAAATCCCGGATATAAGAGACCAAGAACAACTGGTTTTGGTGTGCTATTTGGAGCAAATGGTAGTGTGATTGAGAGGGTAAGTATTATCATTTAAGGACTTTTAGTTTGATTCTATAGAATCTCTCTAACTAATATCATTATTGCCTTTTAACAGTCTGGAACTACTGATAGAGTGTTACATTGTGCACCATTGAAGAGCTCAGTGCCTACCAATATCAATTTTGGTTACAAACCCAATGGACTAAGGTGGAAGGGTGGAGTTGCAGTTACTCAAAGGCAGCTACAAGAACAAAGTTACAAGCGAGCCACTCAGTCCACACCAAGCACTCAAGACACATAATATTTCATAGTAAAGACTCATGTTTTTCCTAGCTAAATTCTCAATGACATTTTCTATGATACTTTCCACTATTAACTTAATTTTCAACTGTCGTGTTAGCTTGCTATGACAAACAAGTTATTTTTGCTTATGAATTTTCTATGATAATTATAAGTCTTAATCTGGATATTTTCATACATTATATTACATTATCATAGAACTCAAATGAACAAATCATCAATACATCTTAAATACAAAAGATAGAAATCAAATGATAACAACACTGATATCAATACTAATGCTCGATCTCCCTTGTCTTCCATGTCTTCTATGCTTTCCATGCCTTCTATGATCAACATTTGTTGATTGATTCTTCATGTAGTATTGTTCTTGGTATGTAGGATCAGCCATATCAGCCCATCGAAAAAATCCACATCCATTACCATTTGTGTATTTTTGACAGCCCCAAAACATTCTTCCTGGATTTGTTGATGTTCTTGACATCTTAAGTTTAACATGAAGCCCACAATAGCAAAAACAAATAGTCATCGTGAAGAACAAAAAAATTAACTAGTAAGAAAAAGGTGAGAAAAATAAAATATAGACAAAAAAGCCTGATCAATTGTGGAGAAGAAGAAGAAAGAAGAATTTTGGAGAGAGATAAACAAGTGAGAAAGAGAAGAAATTTTGGATATTTGAAGAAGAAATTAGGAGAATTTGAGGAAGATGGTAAAAAATGATCATTATTGGCTTTTTAAAAGCATCTCACGCTCCTAAAGTGGGTGTAATTCACGCACTTGAACTACTTTTGCCATATGGGATGACAGATCAAAAAAGGGTTTAAAATGTTGAATTTCAGTGGGTTCGAGGGTTCAGTTGGCAAAGTTGAGATTAAAAGGGCTCAGGTGACAAAATGAGACAAGTACAAGGACCTCCCAGACCATTCTACCTATAATTTACATGTAGAAAACAACATGAAATAGAATGCACAAAACAAACTAATCCAAAAGAGAGAAAATAATTATACTGAACAATTAGCAACATAAGAAGGAGATACTAACAACATTGAGGGAGAAGTAGCAGCAAAACTAACCCAAAAGAAAAATAGTGACACTAATTTCAAGGTTGATTTCAAAATTTATTGTATCTGATTGTTGATCGGTAGGATCATGCGAGATTTTGTCTTTGGATTACCGATTGAATTCACTGTTTTGATTGTTTCATGTCATTATATGATTTCACCGTGCTTACAATCAATTTTTATGATAGCGCAGGTACTGTAGATAATTTTATTGTGCGATGAGAAAATGCACACTCTATTTTAAAGAAGAGGCGCCGATGTGCGAGGAAAGCAACATAGGTATGATGCCTATGAGACTGTTCAAGATATAAAATAAAATAAAAAGCATATAGTAGAACTTTTTCTATTATTATCATAAGTTTACTGCAAATGATTCTACATTTTGGTAGTCTTCACATTTTGATATGTGTCACCAACCGTAGATCTTTGTTATAGGACTCAATGAGCCCAAATTTTCAAGTGATATCATTTGTTCCCTTATGTGAATTCATTAACAAATTTATGAGGATATTCTCGATAAACTAAGAACAGAGTACTGACGTATTACTATTCAACTGTATTTTCCACTTTCCGATTTTTTGGAGATATTTATTGTTGTCTAGATTCGATTTAAACTGTTGGGCCCGTGCTTGCACGGGCGAACCACGTCTAGTAGAAGAAAAGGATGGGTTAATTTAGAGATTTTTACATTACCTTTTTTTCTCTTTTTAAAAAAAAAAATATATATATTATCTTTATATTATTTCTTTTAGTCAAGTCTGCGTATACTAATTTCAATAGGTTATTTTATATTGAACATGTACTTTTCTAAGAAAAATTGTCAAATAATTTTAATGAAGAAAATATTAGAAAAATCCGTAAAAGATTACCGAATCTCTAGATGTTTTGTTGAACATAAAATTAATTTTGTAAATGAAGAATATAACATTGATATTTAGTCATATTTTGTTTAGTTTCATCTGTGTGATCGTGTACACTAGTCTCTATATCTAGTTTCTATATTATATTAAAAGCTTGAAGGTCTTTAGAAATGTTGAAAGTGAACTTTTTGTCCTTGTTAAAAGATTCTACAATAGACAAAATTGTCTTTAGTATCATTTTTCTTAAATAATTAGAAATGTTGATTGAATTTTTTGTTCTTCATTAAAAAACTCTACAATAAACAAAATTGTTTCTTACCAATTTTCTTAAATAATTATTATTTAAATATTGTCTCAATTTTTATGTTTTTGAAATTAATTTAAGTCCTTATTTGATCCGGATAAGAAATCATAATATTTAACACTTCTAAATCAATTAAAATTTTACCTTATATAAAAGAATTTGGATAATTGGCAATTTATCAACTAAATCTATTGACTAGAATTTTTAAGGATTCTTCCATATAGAGTAGGCGATTGGCCACGCGATATCATATCACGATATGAAATCATGAGATGGAAGGACATGCGATTTGTAATATCTCGCAAATTGAAATAACTAGGAAGAAGTCAAGAATTGGAAATAGTGATTTTTGGAAATAATATAAATCTGGAAATTTGTTTAAGTTAAGTTAAGAATGGATTTTGGTCAACTTAAAACGACCATAACTCCTAGTTCAGGATGATTTAGGTGTGTTTTCAGATACCGTGAGATATGACCTTGGAAGTTGGGTTGTTTGGATAAGGAAAGTCCAATCCGGATTTTTGAAGGGTAGTTTGGTCTTTTCCTTACCCTATTATTTTAATTTCGTTTTTGGTAATTATATAAGGGTCTAAACTGAAATTGGTCAGTTTACGCTTTTGAAATTAGAGTTAGGGTTTTTGGAGAAAGAACACAAGAAAAGAGAAAGGAGAAGAAAGTTCAAGATTCGTCGATTTCTTGGAGATTTGCGTGTGGATTTCGTCAAGGGATGATCCCTACGAGGTATGTGAGATCACATAGCATTGGGTTAGTTCACCCACACACCAATCATGATTCAATTCAGTGAAGTTATATAGTTTTGAAAGTAAATCCTATGAGTTCTTGATGATAATTCGTTTGAATTCTTGTGGGTTGTGTTGTTGAAGTTTTCTTGAGATTTGATTCATGTTTTCGGGTGTAATTTTGAGTTGAATCTTTCATACTTTGAATTTATAGTTGATTCTAAGTGTTTGGGGAAAGACCCAATTGAGTTTAGAGGGTTTAGAGTTGAAAAACGAAGGAGGAAGTTCGTCAAAATCTGGGGAATGGGGGGGGGGTCGCGCCAGTTAGTGCGCCCCAACTTCATCTCTGAAGTTTTGGGTCTGGAGCCCTGTGCCACTCAAAGCGCCAGGATGCCAGATCTTCTACTTTTTCCCCCTTCTTTCCGTACTAGTTCCTTAGCAACGCACCTATATTTTCTAGTTGATTCCAACACTCTAAGGTACGTCTAAACATCATGAAATAATCCATAAACATGAGATCATGAACCTTGAATCGATAATTCAATTCAAGGAAAGTTAAGAGTCAAGTCTAGAAGTTAAGAAGCAAGTCAAGAGAAGTTTATAAAGTTTTCAAAAGTCTTTCACAAACGTTTTAACTTTGTTTTAAGACTTAAGTTTCAAGTTAAGCAAAGAGTAAAGAGTTGAGTTCATTTATTCAAAAGTTATAAGGGAACTAAGTATTTCCAAGAGTTTAAAATATTTTCACATTTTAATAAGAAAGGGAAACACCAATTTCCAAAAGAGCTTTTAAGATAAGTTTTGAGTAATTATCTCAAATCAAAGAAAGAAATTTTGTTTTAAAACATATGAGCTAAGTATATTTTTGGGAGTAGTATTGAGCACCGATATGGAGATGCGAGTTCATATTAACTCAAGTCTCCATAAACCATGTAGCCATCATGGGTAGTAAAGGATCATACTTTTTAGATGACTCCTTGAGTGCTTTTTAGCATAGACTAGTGGAACCACTTAGTTAAGGCATTTTATATGACAAGGTCGCCACCCGGCCCGCGTTAGAGGGAAGATTAGTAAAGCGGGAAAAGAAAGTGGGAAAGGAAGCAACAACTTATTCTCTTCGCGAAACTTCTTTCGAGGAATGGGCCAGACCGGGTCATTTCTCAAGAACAATAGCTAAAGGGCCTGATACTACCACTTGGATCTGGAACCTATATGTTGATGCTCACAATTTCGATAGCCATACCAGTGATTTGAAGGATATCTCTCGAAAAGTATTTAGTGCACATTTCGGTCAACTCTCCATCATCTTTCTTTGGTTGAGCGGCATGTATTCCACGGTGCTCGTTTTTCTAATTATGAAGCGTGGCTAAGTGATCCAACTCACATTGGGCCTAGTGCCCAGGTGGTTTGGCCAATAGTAGGCCAAGAAATATTAAATGGTGACGTAGACGGGGGTTTTTTGAGGTATACAAATAACCTCTGGTTTTTTTCAGCTTTGGCGAGCATCTGGAATAACTAGTGAATTACAACTTTATTGTACAACAATTGGGGCATTGGTCTTTGCAGCGTTAATGCTTTTTGCTGATTGGTTTCATTATCATAAAGCGGCGCCAAAATTGCCTTGGTTTCAAGATGTAGAATCTATGTTGAATCACCATTTGGCAGGGCTACTAGGACTTGGGTCTCTCTCTAGGGCGGGGCATCAAGTACATGTCTCTTTACCGATTAACCAATTTCTAAACGCTGGAGTAGATCCTAAAGAGATACCACTTCCTCATGAATTTATCTTCAGTTCTGGCAGCGTGTCGACGTTGTATCACCACTTAGGCTCATAGTGGTGGTTGTCGGTTAGAGAATCTCCCACATAAACTATATTACTTTATTATATGAGTAAAGTTGAGTTTGTTATTACATTTTCTTTAACGAACTAAGTTGTTTTCCACTGTTTTACAAGCTTTCTATAGATGCATATGTTTTATTGCTTTATATTGAGTTAAGTTATTCAGGAGTTGAGTAAAGCCAGGGTAAGTGTTCCTTTCAGATTCATTTCAAGCCTATGTTGTGTTTAGCATTCCAACTCGCATACTCGTACATTCAATGTACTGATGTCAGTTGTCCTGCATCTTCTTATGATGCAGACACAGGTAACCACGATCATCACACAATGCCTCGTTGATCCATTTGAGCACTCAGAGTCAGTTGGTGAGCCTCCTTGCATTCTGGAGGACTCCTTTTACTTTGCTTTCAGTATTTCATTGTTAGGATGATCGGGGTCTTGTCCCGACATCCCTCTTTGTTTTAGAGGCTTCATAGACAGATAGTTATAGTTCTTTAGTCTTATTCATTTCAGTTGTATACGTTTAAGACTTGAATTGCCATTTTGGCTAAGTTATTGCATGAGTTATATACTTTTTATGTTTAAGTCTTCCGCTGACTAAGTAAGTCAGGCCAAGGGTTCGCTTGGGGCCAGCAATGGTTCTCGAGTGCCAGTCCCGCCCAGGGTGTAGGCTCTGGGCGTGACACGATTTCACGCTGATTCCATATTATGATTTCATATCATTAGATGGAATACCATATTCTCCAAGAATCATGATTTGGGAATTCCATATCATGATTTGAGATTTTTTAAATACAAAAGTTGACCCACAAGTTTATATTTTGTTAAAACAACCCCACATTTATATGTACTAACCATTTATTTCATATGTAAATAAAATTAATAATCATATCATTACTTTTAAAATTTATTATTCTCACCAACATAAAATTTACTATTGCTTTAAATTTGGTGAATATAAATGATAAAGTAGGAATTGATTTGGTGAATATAAATAAGAACGGATGAAATAATATTTTTTGATTTTTCATAATAAAAAAAACTTCTCTTTCAGCTACATAAGAAAATGATTAAATCAATTTAATATGAAAAAGGACAAAATTGGTGATGTATGTTCGATAATCACTACTTCCAATATGTTTTTGATTTTAGCACGAAATTAATGCACTGACAATGTGTAATTGCACACAAGTGAAACAAGGCATGAACAATATGATATTGACACACAAGTGAAAATTATCATAAGTTTTATAGTATTACATAACTATTTGTGAGAATATCAAAGGAGTGATGAAATATTTATGGTCTATGAGCATGAAAATATAGTTGTGAATGATATTGACCAACAAATGACTCAAAGTAACAATGTAGGTTCGTCTTCTCGGGCATATGATCGAGAAATTCAAGTTCAACGTGAGAAGATTGACCGTACTATGTGGGAGGATTATATTAAATAATAGTACACTACAATTTATGTTCAATATTTTTTATTGAATTAAAGTTTGATCAATTAAATTTAGATATTGAAACAGTTAATTAAGCGGAGAACAAATAACTTTGTAATAATTTATTATGTGATTTTATAATTTTTTGTTTATTTGATAAGATTGAATAAACAATTGGGGCTATTTTAATAATTTTACAACTTATGAAATTCTTCTGTTTATGAGAAAATATACAGCACAAAAATTCCTTATCGCATGTCCAAACAAAACTTCAACTTCATCTCATGATTTCATATTATGATTCCATATCATGATTTCATATCGCATGGTCAAACGGTCCCTATGAATTTAATCTTTTCTTCTGTTTCTACTAAAATATTTTACGTTATTTACTAGAATTTTTAACAATTCTTCCATATGAACTAAATTAAATTTTTCTTCTATTTCTAGTAAATATTTTACCTTGTTGACTAGAATTTTTAACGTTTCTTCTAATTCTACTTATACTTTTTTTTTAAAAGAAAAATATTATTATTTTGACTGTAATTCTAGGGTCTTCATAAATTCATTATCATAATTATTTTTTCCTTCTTTTTTGAAATTTTAATAGTTTGGAGAAAAGGCCTCCATGTTTATAATATTGGTGCACTTTTGATTTTCACGTGGAGTTATTATTTCTATTAAATATATATTAAAAAAAGACGGTTGAATATTCTATACATAAATTTGAACAAAATCAATGTTAAAAAATAGGCAAAAATCTGGAGGATGTTCAAAAGTGCGTCAATATTGCAAACATGAAGGACTATTACGCTCTACATGAAAACTTAGGGATGACTTTGAGCCTTAACACAAAAATAAGAGACTATTTTCTATCAAAAAGAAGAATCCACAGTTAATTATTGATTTTATATAATTCATATATAATCTCATTGAGAAAAAGTCCAAAATAGTCACTTGTCTTTGATTTATTTTTAAAGTAATTATTAAATAAGTCATTTTTAATAACATGGATTAATATGGAGAAACTAATATAAAGAAGGACAAATTTGTCAAATCATAATTAATTTATATTTATTTTAGGTATAATTTCAGAGACCTTCTTCGAGATTTTGCTCTATAACACTCACCTTCCCTGTGGTTTACGATATTACGCCTACTTTCCTTATTTTGATTTTTTTTGTAACCATTCCTTTAACCTATTTAAAATGAATATAAATTAATTGTGATTTGATTAATTTGTCTCTCTTTATATTAATTTCTTCATATTAATCAATATTATTAAAAAAATGACTTGTTTTTATAAATTCTTTTAAAATAAACTAATATGAAAAATAGGCAAAAATTTGAAGATGTTCAAAAGTGCGTCAATATTGCAAACATGAAGGACTATTACTGCTCTATATGAAAACTTAAGGATAACTTTGAACCTTAACACAAAGATAAGAGACTATTTTATGTCAAAAAGAAGAATTCAGTGTTAATTATTGATTTTATATAATTCATATATAATCTTTCATCGAGAAAAAGTCCAAAATAGTCACTTATCTTTGATTTATTTTTAAAGTAATTATTAAATAAGTCATTTTTAATAACATGGATTAATATGAATAAACTAATATAAAAAAGGACAAATTTGTCAAATCATAATTAATTTATATTTATTTTAGGTATAATTTCAGAGACCTCCTTCGAGATATTGTTGTATAACACTCACCTTCCTTAGGGTTTACGATATTACGCCTACTTTCCTTATTTTGATTTTTTTTGTAACCATTCATTTAACCTATTTAAAATGAATATAAATTAATTATGATTTGATAAATTTGTCTCTCTTTATATATATATATTAGTATTAACTTGTTTGTGTTGCTTTGTTTAAAAAGTATTTATTAAATAAGTCGTTTTATTATTAATATGAAGAAATTAATATAAAGAGTGACATATTTGTCAAGTTATAATTGATTTATATTTATTTTAAATAGATATAAAGAATGGTTACAAAAAAAAATAAAAAATAAAGGGAGGTAGGTGTAATATCAAACCCCAGTAGAAGTGAGTGTTATAGATCGAAACCTCAAGGCTTGTTTGTGTTGATTTGTTTAAAAAGTATTTATTAAATAAGTCATTTTATTATATGAAGAAATTAATATAAAGAGTGACATATTTGTCAAGTTATGTTTGATTTATATTTATTTTAAATAGATACAAAGAATGGTTACAAAAAAAAAAGTAGGTAGGTGTAATATCAAAAACCCCAGTCGAAACCTCAAGGTAGGTTTAATTTGTCAGGTTATAATTGATTTATATTTATTTTAAATAGATTTAAAGAATGGTTAAAAAATAAATAAATATGAAAAGTAGGTGTGATATCATAAATCACAAAAAATATGTGTGTTATAGAGTGAAACCTCAAAGTAGGTGTAATTTCTCAAGTTATAATTGATTTATATCCATTGACATATTATTCTAATGAAGAAAATAATAGAAAAATCACTACAAAATTACAGAATCTCTAAAAGCTGTTTGATTAAAGATTAAATAAAAAATTTACATTAGTATTTAATCATATTTTGCTTATTTTCACTTCGGTGGTCGGATACACTAGTTTATATCGATTTTTTTTATATTTATATTGATTTGAATATAAGTTATGCTGAGATTAGTTATGATGGATAAATTATATTGGGATAATTTATGCTGGAATTAATTAGGCTGAGATTAATTTTTATTGCTTGTTTGGTTTGTCATATTCAAATTTATATTCATGGCATAATTTCTAAGAATGAGTTGTTTGTTTACAAAAATACCCTTTACCTTATTTAGTTTTTACATTTTCTTTGCAAGTTTAGTTATTCATTCTTAAAGATAAAAATTTTCATTTTATTTACCTTAAATATTTTTGGGTGTGCATTTCCATGATTGTGCCGTGTGTTTTTAAAATTAAACTTTCATCTTATTTAACTTACAAATAAAACTTCCATCTTGTTTAGCTTAAAATAAAATTTCCATCTTTTTAGCTTAAAAATAAAATTTTCATCTTATTTAGTTTTAAAATAAAATATTCATCTTATTTAGCTTAAAAATAAAACTTTCATTTTAAGTTTATTAAAAGTAAAAGAATTTTATTATTAAAGTTATCTACATTTTAATTGATGTATAAAATATAATTTTTAAGTGAGTAATAAACTATTTAATAAAAAATATGCAATTTAGTAGTGTAGTGAACATTGATGAATCAAAATATAAATAAACATAAGAATTATGCAAAGAAATTCAACTTATATTATATTCATAAATAAAAATTGTATTTATAAAATGTAATAAAAAAATATATTATCATAAGAGTAATGAATAATTAAGGTTGTGAATGCTATTATAAATGTTGTTAAAAATTATGTTAATATATATGAATGTAAAGTGGTGTATAAAAGTAGGGTTTAAGGAGGGTATTTTTGTTATTTTACCTACCCAATCCCTGGGGATGTTATTCCACCCCAGAGAGGGATAACTTATTCCAGGACTAACTATTAATCTTGTGATAAATTATCCCACCCTTGGCAACCAAATATCATATTAAAGATCACTTAAATATTATCCCTAGATAAAATCCTCTTGTCCATCACACCAAACGACCCCAAAAAAAATAAAAATCTTTAGAAATGTTGATTGAACTTCTTATCCTTCACTAAAATATTCTAATATTAGATAAATTGTCTTTTACTATTTTTCACAATTAACCATCGTTTGAATATTATCCCAATAAATTAATTATTGACCTTCTACTATATTAGAAATGTGAGATATGCCCATGGTATCAACATGTTAGTTAATTGTCAATAAAATTCACATTGGGGATATTTTAGTCTCTTAACAATACTTTTTAATGCTACGTGTCCTTTATCTCTCCACATGATCTTCTCTTTCTTCTTCAGTAACATCCTTCCTCTCAAACTCAAACCAAAGTTACATTGTAGCTTGTCAGATACATATCTCGTTCTACTTTGTGTATGATTTCAGTTCTAGTAAGCTTTTTACTTCGTTTAACTTTTGGTTATTGCAATTATCTGTTGGTAATTTATTTCAGAATTTCTGAAATCACTTTCTCAAACAATACTTATACAAGGCAAGAGGAAAGATCAATGATACTTATACAATAATTGGTTCACCAAATCATGTTTCCATCTCTCCATGACATTGCATCCGTATATTTTTCGTCCAATTATCCACTTTTTTAATGTTATTATTAGTACTAAAATCTATTTACTAAAATCTATTGAAGTGGAATATGCACCCCAATTGTTTGATGATATGACTGACACAGATTGTTCATTTTGAAGTGAGTTGCTTTAATATAAATTTTTGCTACTTTTAGGAAAGAGCTTTACTCGATGTTATTGGTGACTTGGGGCTAAAAGGACTTTATGAAGATGATTTTACTAACTTTAAATATAATCTATATTGAATGGAGGTTTCTATCCCCCATTGAATTGTCGAGGAGCCATTTGTAGAATGTCTTACAGGTAGTATATGTTATCAAGCATGTTGAGGTAAAAAAGGTTAAGTTTGAAGGAACACATTTAGTGTATTATGTTTTTTTAGATAGTTGCAATCTACTATGCTTAAATTGTCTTTGATTTTGATTTGCTCAAATTTATTGAAATAAATTGATCTCTTATATAGGAATTTTAATATTTCTATTGGTGGATAAGGACTGACAAGCAAAGATATTGAAACTGGTTCTTGAAAAATTTAGTCACTATATCTAATCTGGTAGTGAATCTTCTAAGTGCTAACCCTCATTCACATGTTCCATTTAATCTAGCTTTATAAATTTATGATATGACATGCGTAAAAGTCACTCGAGGATGTTTTTTTTACTACAAATCACAAAACTATTTAAGGAGAACAAATTAGTGACTAATATGATTAATTTTGAGATAATTTAAAGGGAAAGAAAAGTAATATAATTTCCTGCACAAGAAAATAATTTCATATTTTTTGAAGTCAATGACTGACTCATTAATAAGAACAAACAAGCAATAATATTTAAATGTTTTATTTCTAATTGCACAAGTTCATGGTGAACATATTGTGTCTTTAAACCTTCAATTGATAGGGTTAATATTGTTCTATATTGGTTGGTAAATTTTTGAATATGTATTGACATAGTGTATTGATGACATGGTGTATTTGATGCGGATGCAGGATTATATGTCTGATCAGATCCATCACAAATAAAAAAAAAAAAAAAACCAAACTTCAATATAATAGATGATGTTTATAGGTCCCTGAGGGAGATTCAGCAAGAAGGATGGAAGAATCTGAGCTCTATTTTAGAATCTCGCGCAGAGAAGAAGCCCTGGGACGGAAATAAGCTCCTAAAGAACGCACTGCCATTGTCTTTCCCAGATTGTTCTACTTAACTTGTTGTTTTGCTTTTCTGGTTAGTTGTTCCTTCAAATTATTGGAACCTAACTTGTTTTGGTGGTAAATATTGTAGATTATGAAAATTGATATTTTTGACTCAAATAACACTTTCAAATATCTTTTAACTTTTGGAGCCTGAGTTGTTTCAGAATGGTTTAGTCTTTTGAGGTGCATGTTGAATTTTTAGTCGAATATCTTGATGGATCAATAGCTAATCGTTGAAATTCAACATAATTCTGATTGGGGAAAAAATGAATAGTATCATAGTTTTTCCAAAATTAATGAACTGTTTGAAATTCAACATAATTCTGATTGGGGAAAAAAGAATAGTATCATAGTTTTTCCAAAATTAATGAACTGTTTGGAGGCGATTCTTTTCACTGGAATTCAAATAGACTATTTTCATATATTTTTATCTGTTATCATCAAAGTTCAAAAATACTTTCGAGGAAGATGGTTGGTAAGAAAGGGATGTACTAAGCTCAGATAAGTTCACTATCAGCAAACTCTTCAGCTAAAAAGAGCTTACCAGAAGGTTGATTGGACAAGGGTGATTTGCAACAAATAGGCCCTCCTAAATGGTCAACTTATCTTATATCTCACTGTTTGTAGCAGGTTGTTTACAAAGGAAAGGTTAGCCAAATGATAGCGTTTGGAGGATGAGAAGTGTGCACTATGCAGCAAAGATAATGAGTATGTTGCACATCTCTTCTTTATGTCCCCTTATTTAGCACAAGTCTGGAATACCATACTAATATAGCTGCAGATTCATAGACAAGCTCAAGGATGGATCTGGGATGAATTAGGCAATTTTAAACTTCAAAGATCGAAGTTTACATGCTGAAGTTTTTAGAATGACATTAGTTGCGGCAGTTAATATTGCGAAAAAGGAATTAGAGGATCTTCCAAACAGAGAGCAAAACAGAAGGCTTTAAGTCCTCATTATGTTGTTAATTCAAGATCCTCATACTAGAGGAGTTAGTGAAAGCAACATTATTTAGAATGTTATTGGTTATTTGGTCATGTTTCATTGTTAAATTTGAAAAAAAAAAAATTAATTTCAAAGGGAAAAATGATATATGAAAATTGGAATTGTGCTTGATCATGAATATAAATTGGAGTTTATTCATAAATTAAAGTTATTTTTGACTTTTTGTGAGTAATTGGAGCGCAAGTATATAGACAAGTTTAGCATAAAAATTGATCCATTTTCATCTCTTTTTATTTGTGACCTTCAATGATCGAAAGTGAAGTGAAAAAAATTTAATGGTTGGATGGCAGATCTAAATGTTATTATAGCTCCAACAGATATCAGTTATACAAGAATTGCAGTGATCACAACTGTTGAGGAGGAAGGCTTCTGTGGAAGCTTATACACATCAAGACTAGAAAATAATTCATATGAGTACTCATGTCAGATATTTACATAGTTACTGCAACTTCTTTCTCATTTTGAGGGAACAACGGAGTTACTATGCCATTACAATTTCTAATAACACGCTTGAGTCCTAGAATGCGGTTAATATTACTTAAATAATATTGGGTCCGTGCGCACACGTGCAAAAACTATCTAGTTATATATAAAAAACAAATTATAATTGACATATGTATCATCTAAATATTAAAATTTTCTTCTACTTTTACTAAATCTTTTACCTTTTTGACTGGAATTTCTAACGATTCTTCCATATGGACTAAAAATTTAATTTTTTTTTATTTCTACTAAAATTATTTTATCTTCTCAATTAGAATTTTTAAGTTTCTTTTACTTCTACATTTTTTTTTTATTTTGATTTTGATTAAGTCGTCTTCAAGCATTTATTATAATCATTATTTCTGTCTTTCTTTATTTTCTTTATTTAAGTTAATAGCTTGAAAGATCTATAGACTATATACATATAAATGAAAATACATAAATAAGGTGATGCAACACTTGTTTATATCCCATTTGCATTTTAATTTTATTTTTGATATTTCTCTCTCCATTTCACTATATGATAATAACACAATAATTTACTTTAAAATATTTTTTATTTTTATCTAAAAAGTGATTAACATAACTCACAACATGCTTCGTATTAATAAATCTTGTGATTTTTGGGTTGTAAAAAGGAGTAATTATTCAATTACTTTTCTGTTTGTTTCTATATATACCGCTAACCATTAATTCCGACTAGTATTTAATTTTAGGGGAAATAGAAATTTGAAAGAGGACGTGATGGTGAACAGAGAATATGAGTTAACTTGTAGCTCTCTCCATTTTTCTATCTGTTATTATATTTTAGTAAATTATTTTTAATATCAATATTCACATTTTTCTATCTGTTATTATATTTTAGTAAATTATTTTTAATATCAATATTCACATTTATCTTTTCCTCTGTATATTTAATTATGGGATATGTATATGTATTTACCATCCACCCTGCTCCAAAAAGAAAAAAGAAAAAGAAAAAGGTTTTATATTATACTCTATATATTAAAGAGAAGTTGTCCAACTCTCCTGCAATTTGATAAACCCTAATTTCTTTGATCTGAATATGAAGCAGCTAATCAGCAAACGAACAATCGACAAATTGTCAAAACTCAAAGCTACGCAAATTCTATCTCATTTTCACTCAAAATCCTCAATCCCAACATCCTCTCTTCCTCCGTCCACCAGTTGGACCAAATGCCGATTTTTCCAAATTCACAACACACCAGTTCCAAAATTTGTATCTTGGAGTGGTAAAATATTCATTCACACAGATACAGCTACTGATACAGCTGAAGAAATGGTAAGTGAGACTGAGGATGATGCTACAATGAATGACTTCTTGTCAAGATTTGTTTGGATAATGCGTGGAAAACTCATGGAAGTATATCCAGATTTTGGGAAAAAAACAATTGATGAGATGCTTTTGGTTATTGTTGCCAAGGTTGTTTCTGAGCTGGAAAAGGGTGGTTTTGATCAGATAGTTGGAGGTAAGTCGTCCTCACCTTCTCAGGATGATGATTTTAGTCACGATTTGTGGAAGACTGTGTGGGAGGTGAGTAATGTAGTTTTGGAAGATATGGAGAAAGCAAAAAGGAAGGATAAAATGAAGAACTTTCTTCAAGCTGAGCAAGTTAAGGAGATGTGTAGGTTTGCTGGTGAAGTAGGTATACGTGGAGATATGCTTAGGGAGTATAGGTTTAAATGGGCACGTGAGAAGATGGAGGAGAGTGAGTTTTATCACAGTCTTGAACGTTTTAAGGAAGAGGAACAGCAAGGGACCGAATATGGTATTGGTGTCGTGGAGCACCAAAGTCGTGCTGAGGACCCTAAACTTGTCGCTCTTCCAAAAAGGCGTGGCAAAATTAACTATAAGATTTATGGACTTGATTTATCCGATTCAAAATGGTCACAAGTGGCTGATAAGATTCATGAGGCTGAGAAAATCATATGCCCTCAAGAACCAAAAAAAATAGATGGAAAGTGCAAAATTATTACTGAAAAATTACTTTCTTCACAGGAACAAGATGATTATTCTCCACTTATAGCAGAATGGGTACAACTTCTCCAGCCTAGCAGGGTAGACTGGATAAATTTACTTGATAGATTGAATAACCGAAATCCTAGTCTATATTTGAAGGTAATTCCTTCTCCAATTTAAGTGTTTTCTTATTAGCATGACTTCAATTTTCATTTTTATTTTTATTTTTAACTTTCATTCGTCCCATTGTCAACTGCAAAAACTGGGAGACCTTAAGTTAATATTCTTAATATCACTTGTTTTGAATGCTCCTTCTTCGTACTGCTAATTTGTATTAGTATAAGAATCTATAAAGCAAATGTTGTCACAAATCTGAATTTAAGCTTCTGGCTATAAAAGAAAATCTGAATTTAAGTTGTTGTTAAGTATTAGCTAATTCTGACTTTTTGTAAACATGTTAGATTGCAGAACATGTGCTTGGTGAAGAGTCCTTCCAAACAAACATACGTGACTACTCAAAACTCGTTGACGCCCATGCTAGAGATAACCGGCTAGAAGATGCCGAGAGAATTATCAGAAAGATGAGTGAAAATGGAATTGTACCTGATATTCTCACATCAACAATCATGGTTCACATGTACAGCAAAGCAGGTGATCTGGATCGAGCAAAAGCCGCATTTGAGAGCTTGAGAACTCAAGGATTCCTACCAGACATGGGGGTTTACAATTCCATGATCCTAGCCTATGTAAATGCTGGCGACCCAAAGAAAGGTGAATCATTGATGAAGGAAATGGAGGTAAGAGACATCAAACCCTCTAAGAAGATCTATATGGCCCTCCTAAGGTCATTTTCTCAGCATGGTGATGCTAATGGAGCCCATAGAATAGCAACTACAATGCAATTTTCAGGATTTCAGCCCACTTTAGAGTCATGTATGTTACTTGTTGAGGCATTTGGAAAAGCTGGTGACCCTGATCAGGCAAGGCAGAATTTCGATTACATGATTAAACTTGGACACAAGCCAGATGATAGATGCACTGCTACCATGATAGCAGCATATGAGAAGAATAACCTGCTGGATAAAGCCTTAAATCTTTTAATAGAGCTTGAGAAAGATGGCTTTGAGCCTGGGGTGGCTACTTATTCGGTTTTGGTGGATTGGTTGAGTAAAATGCAACTAATTGATGAAGCTGAACAACTCTTAGATAAAATTGCTGAACAGGGTGAGGCTCCTCCATTCAAGGTTCATATTAGCCTATGTGACATGTATGCAAGAGCTAATGTTGAGAAAAAGGCTCTTCAAGCTCTTGGAGTTTTGGAGGCAAAACAAGAGCAGTTGGAACCAGAAGATTTCGAGAGGATTATATGGTCACTTATAGCTGGTGGATTTGTACAAGATGCTCAAAAGTTCCAAGGATTGATGGAAGCTCGGGGATTTACAGTGTCTGAGCAACTTCAAGTAACACTCCTGGCGTCTCAAACTTTTCTTCGCAGGAGACCATCTGTAAGATAATGTTGATCACTTGCGTACAAGGTAAGTTAGTGCTATCTATCTTGGGAGTTGGCTCATGAAAGTGTGTTTTAGCCTCATTGTGATTCAGGAATCACCATGAATTATCTCCATTAATTTAAAGCAGCAAGATGATTACTGTTCCTGTCTTCCTGAGCATTTTACGACCTTGCAGCCCATTCCTTCTGACTTGTAGTTGTTCTTCGACACAGAATAACTAATAAGTTTTGACTTATAAATGTCTTCTCCATTGTTAGATGCATCAATTGTGGTTATTATGATGTTTGCAGATCTTTCATTTTTTGAACCCTTTTTTGCATATCCTTGTTACTACTGGGAGTTGAATTGCCACATGATTTGGATTTACTTTGAAATGAACATTAAAAGGACTGATAAACTGATTTGCTTGTCCACTAAAACTGCTTTTGGTTTTAGTAGAAATATATTTCTCTTAAGCTACAATACTAAGTGGTGCTTTAGCTTTTCATGGTGTGATCTAACCACTTGCCCAGGAACTTGCATCTTGTTGCTGTAGATCTTTTTGCGGGGTGAGATGTGGTGATTAGGGGGCAGGTGAATTGCTATCATTGATTCCTAGATTATTGTAAGGCACATTATATATTAATGTAATGCTGTAAATAATAAATCATTGAGTATAGCTGATACGATGATCCAGATGATTAGCTGCTTTACTGGTAGTAATGGATGTTTCATTGCCGTGTCTGTAAGAAATGGTTTAGGTATTTTCACATGATATAGTAAAATGAAAATTTCTTTGGTGCTTAGTACTATTTGTGCTGCAGAGAATGTTTATAAATCGCATATGTGTGAAAGTAGTTTCAACTGTGAAGTGCAAAAGCACTGGTTGTTTCTGGTCTCTGCTGATGAAGCATTATGGACTGATTGGCCATGAGAATTTCTCAGTTTTTTCTAGAAAAGTTTTACTTTATTTGAATATCTGCATTTGACCTACATGTAACACAAACTTAGTCTCTGGTATGTAACCGTCCTTCTCCGTTAGCTGCTTTTAACCCCTTAGAAATGCATATATCTTCTCATGATGGGGATGTGACCTATCTCCCGCACTATATTCATGAACTTTGCTTCGGGGCTCAAGAAGACTCTGAGAAGATTTCATTCTCTTTCTCCTTGGCTATTCTGATGCTTTTACAGCCAAAAAACCTGCCTTTGACTGTTCATCCAAACGAGATGGGTCTAGGAGCTCAACAATCTCAGCAAGCTCTGAATTCCCATGAATTGTACACAGATTCATCATGGTTTCCCATACTTCAATACTTGGCTGTATAGGCATCCTTTCAATGAACTCCATAGCTTCATCAAGATATCCTGTACTTACCACATATGGCTCCATAGAGAGAACAATATCATAATCCTTACTCATTGATTCAAAGTGCAACATGCCCTCAACTATATCACCAACAACACCACAAGCATGGAAGACACTCAAACTTTTGGCCATCAGGTTTCATCCCAGTTTTCTTGAATTACCCAAACAATTCTATTGCATCTTCTCTAAGCCATTCTTACCAAGTCATGTAATCATTGTGTCCCAAGAAGTCAGATTACGTTGAGGCATTTTTCGAAACACCAAGAAGGCATCATTCATGGAGCCACATTTTCCATACATTTCAAGAATCTTATTGTACATTTTGATGTCAAGATGAGGATGAGATCTCAAAAGGTGCACATGAATTGATCTAGCATCCTCAAGGGATTTATCCTCATTACACACATCCATCAACATAATATATTGAGATAAATCAACTGTGACATTACTGCTCCAAGAAATGCAAAACTTCTACTGCCTCCTTTACGTTGCCTTGTTTACAGAAGTCATCGAGCTCATCAACTGAACCTTTTTTACTGCTGCTATCAGCAGAATCAATAGACTGTTCAACATGTGTTGAACTTGTCATTTCTTGATGGTCTACTATTCCATTCCAAGATTGATAAGAAGTTTGATGTGATGTACAGCACTAGAAGGGTTAAAGCGGCTTAAATTTTGCTGAAATTGCCCCATTATCTCCCTTGAGCCACTTGACTTCATATGCTTTTCCATGTTTATACCCACTTGCATTTTCGTGGATACATTTCAGAATTTTTAGATTGAACATTCCTTAAATTTCCAGGGTCATAACTGGGAAGGTTTTGCTGAGGCGCTCCTACATTTCTCCTGTAATTGCCACTGAATTTCTACTGTGACATTTCACTGTTTCCACCATTTAAATTCTGTTGATACTGCCCATACACTCCATTTTGACTCGGCTGACCTTCTAAACCTCCCTCAAACCTGGATCTATGCATGAAATTTGAAAAATGGTAACCACCATCATTTCTGTATTTTTTCACCAAACCTTATTTTCACTTTTTCACTCGGTATATTTTATTTTTCAAATTTGCCCTAACTTTTTATTTTTATAAAATGACTATTTGAATTATATTTCATGTTTAAATCACATTTAATTTTTTAAAGGAAAAGTACAACTAACAAATATCATTTAAATAAATTATTGCGTGGTTAGCATTTGATGTAAACCAAGTGCCCTACATTTCTGATGTTATCTCTGTTACTTTTGATGCAGACAGTTATGAAGTCCAGTGGTGGACAAAATGAAAGGGAGCTTTTGCAAGAAAACATAGAACAGTTGGAGGATTTGCCATACAGACTTGTTAATTGATAGTTATTGTAGCGATGACATTCGTTTATGGTTTTTCTTTTGTTATAAGATGTCAGGAAAAGGGAAGTGATTTTCTTTGCTGTTGTTTGACATTTGTGGTGGTAGTTAGAGTTTTGTTAGAATTGGATGCTTTTTGATACTAGGTTTTGTTGGTCTCTTCATCTTTCACATTGCAGTGAAGTGATTCTTAGAGGTGGAGAAAGGAAATATCAGGTTTTCTCCCTTGCATGATATAATTTGTTCCAAGCTGCTAAGCTAATCTCACTTAAATCAGTTTTGAAGTTTTGCCTTAAAGAGACGCCTGTAAAAGCCAAATGAGGTATGAATCTACATTATGAGTTCTTTTATCTCCCATTATTAACCGACTTGTAGAGTCCTAAATATCCTCATTTCCCAGTACGTAGTGAATCTCTCCCCCCTTGGTATGAGTATGACGCTTTGATAACGCTGAAATCTCAATCGTCGTCAATAGGGGTGTTCACGGTTTGGATAAAAAACTGATCCAAACCGAAAAATTGAACCAAACCGATTAAATAAATCAATTTTTATTTGGGTTAGGTGTGGTTTGGTTTTAAAATTTTAAAATCCGATAGTATATGGGTTGGTTATGATTTTGTTCGAAAAAATCGAAGAAATAACCGAATCTAACCGACAAGTTATATACATATATTTTATTGTTATACATACATAATATATTATTTTTATTAACAACTTTAATCTTATATGTGTTTTCATCAAAATTTATTTATAATTATGAAAGGAAAAATGCCCAAGGTGAAAATATTTATCATATTGGTATTATGTATATGAGTGTGCTTGTGACAATTTTTTATAAGATTGAAAATATCAATGTCTCTTTCTTCTAAGCCAAAATAATGAAATTGGAAGCTTTATTCATAGTAAATTCAATGATGGAAAATTATGTAATGTCAGTCATTCTAACTATTTTCGTTTTAAATAAATTGTTGTCATTTTTTTTAACTCTTTGAATGAATTGTTTTTTTATTTTTGTCTATGGTTAATAATCGAATAATCGAACCAAATCGAACCGAAACCGATAAGAACCAAACCGATAAATATATACTATATTTGGTTTGGTTTGATTTTGATAATTTTAAAACCGATTAAGTTGGTTTGGTTTTGGTTTTGACCAATAACCGATCCAAATCGACCCGTGAACACTCCTAGTCGTCAATAAAGAGTCGGAGTCGAATTCCACAGGGACTGGTGTATTGTTAAGAATTTATTTAATTAGAGAATTGACTAGCAATTTATTTCAATGAAGTTGAAATAGCAAAGGGGCGGAGAGCAATTAATTTCAATGAAGTTGAAATAGCAAAGGGGCCGAGAAGCCCACCAATTTTAACAACACTGATTTAAACTCCCTATTGACAAAATTACAATAGTTGATGATTCAAAAAACTAATTAACTTAGGGGCGTGGATATTGAATTTGATTTCATTTGGGTTATTGTAGAATTGCTCATTACAATTAATTAATCACAAATAAACTGGGTCGTCATCATTAATGCTAATCTTCTTTCGATCTCAAAGCATCCTTGCATAGAATCTTCTTTCGGTCTCATCAACATGTCATTTTAATCAACCCAAAACTTTAGAATTGCAATCAAGTGTACTAAATTGTAGCTATTGATTAGATAACCCACTTATATTGGTCTTTTTTGAGCATCAATGCAAGCTCAAAACTAAAATTAAGTTGGCCACCTTAATTCATGAATTAATCACTTGGCAATCAGTCAAATTTGTGATTAACAGTCATAAAATAGAGCAATTCAACAAACCCACTAAATTATATCAATGCGCAATCACATTATCACACTCCAAGAGTTTGAAGTTTTAGCCACACATTGCAAAGTGTAAAGAAATTATGCCTTCCATGCAATAAATCATGGGTTACATGAAATTGAACACTTAACAGCAAACCCACTTCAAATCTGGCTTCAATTCACCCAATTCAAGTTTACAACTCTAAGAAATTCGAAACTAAAAGTGTTCTCCCTTAATGGAAAAGTGTTTCTCTCTAAAATGTGCAGACTATTCTTCTCAATTTCTGCATACCCTCTTTCTCTCTTCTCTGAGCTATGTATAGTTTTCTAAAATTTTGCCCAAAAAGTAACTATGTGTCTCATTCGGCGAAGTTAGCTGAGTTCGCCATCTACATTCGGTGAATCACCCATCTATCTTCAATTCACCTTTTTCTTCTTTCAGGCTTTAGGTGTTTACGCCTCATTCGGTGATCCCGTTCGAGTTTTCGTTTGTCAATACGGAGGATCGCCGATTTTCACCTCATATCGCCCTTTGGACCATCATTTTATCTGCAAGTATTGTCATATTCGGCGATATCTACTCACTTCACCTTTTCTCTTTCTGTGGATCACCGTTCTTGTCTCACTTCACCAGTTAATCTTGAGAGTTGACTCAGTGCACTGTCACCTAAGGCAGTCTCAGGTTCTTTTGACGATTCACCCTTCCTGTTAGGTGATTAACAATGCGTATTTTACACTTTTTTTTTTAAACATTTTTTGTCATTCTTTAAAACTTCAATCCTTGTCTTGTTCAATTGCCTTGATAATTGCAATTCATGAATCTTTTATTGGAATAAGATAAAATTAAACATTTAAGACACTAATTATTGAGCTAAATGAACGTTGAATGAGCGCAAGTGTCACGTATCCCCGACAATAACATCTTCCTTTGCTAACCCCCATAGAAGGTTGTGTCTTCAGTTAATGGATGTTTTATTGGCGGTGTTTGTAAGAAATGGTGACATGGTATTTGTTTGGTGCTTAGACCATCTCCAACCCAACACCAAATTTTATACTATTTTGGTGTGTGAATAGTGTTACATCAAATTAGGTGTAACACTATTCATCACACCAATTCACTTTATTGAATATTTTAATATTATTTCATTATACAAATTTTTTAATTAAACATTATATAAATTGTATGTTTTAATTAAATCTCTTGTATATTTAATTATTTTTATGCAATATCTTTATAATATTATTTTTAGTTATAAAAGTTAGTTTTTTTTATAAATTAATTTTTCTATACGACTTTTTTTAAAAAACTTAAAAAATTATGTTATAAAATATGGTATAAAATAATTTTATATTAAACGACTATAAAAGAAAATAATATGAATTATATATGGTGAATGTTTTAGAAAGAATTTGTTTTATGATTTAAGAAAATATAAATGAAATAAGAAATAATAATATAATAATGAAGAGAGAAAAATATTCCTTTTTGGTGTAAAATTTGATGCTGTGGGTTGGAGTTGATTTATATTAAAATAGTACTGACACCAAATTTGGTGTAAATTTTGGTGTTTGGGTTGGAGATACCCGTAGTAGTATTATATTTACACCAAATTTGGTGTCTGAGTTGAACTTGCGATTTACGCAATAAATCCAATACAGTATTTTGGTATTTAGAAATATTGGAGATATTTATTCCCTTAACAGAATAATCATCATGGACCAGAACATCATAAAATTGACCAAAGAAGATATCATATCTAGAATCAGTTTGATAACACCTGCAAGAATAACGGAGCCTGGCCATCGGAGATGCCCTTAGTAGTATTATATTTGTGGTGCAAAGAATATTTATAAATGGCATGTGTGAAAGCAGTTTCAGTTGATGTGCTGATGAAACATTATGGACCGATTGAGAAGATGGGTTTTCTTTGTTTGGTCTTCTTCTGGGGTATACAAAGGAGAAACTTGGTTGATCGTCCCTTACCATCTTTACAACTGGAGTATCTTTTATGTCCCTTTGCTTATTATATTATCAAACCTTTTGAACTTTTTCAAATCTCTCAAATACACAAAAAATAATATATTTGTGGAGGATTTATCGAAAATAATCTCTATTAAATAAAAAATAAGGGGTAAGAATGTGGGCATGCCATTCTTCCTAAATTTTATTTATGAAACTACACTACATATGTTACTTTATTCTTTCAAAACATTTTTTTTTCTTCTGAAAAAGAGATTATTATAAATACTAAAACAATTGATGTGTGTGTGCATATGGAGTATATCAGCGAAAGAAAACAGTAACTATTGCTTATAAATCTGTCGTATTTTCTTGGTGTAATGCTTTGGTCGTTTTAAATTTTCCACTTTAAAATACTAAATTTATTATTATAAATATTAGTTAAGTTAATCACATGAAAAATAAAAATTAATTTTCTACTTAGAAGGTAGTAAATTTACTATTATAAATCCTTAGTACTAAGTTATTTTTTTAAAATTTTATTTATATGTGGACTCCATGTTTACTTGACATAATAAAAAAAATATTTTTCCATATAAAAAAGAATAATGATAAATTTGGTTGAGTGATTTTTTATTATTTATACAAATGTTTAAGTTGAGTGATTTTATTTATACAAAAGTCTAAGTTTAGTGATTTTATTGATACAAAATAAAATTCAATAAGTTTAGTAGATAAATTTTCAAAGTTGAGTGATGTTTAGGGATAAATATGGTAGGGCGTATTATAGAATACATGTGTCTTGCTTGAAGGATTAACTTTAGAAATAGGAGTTGGATATGAATTATGATGGGGAAAAGGTTACTCTTAAAGAAAGCAACTTCCATGATGGGGAAAAGAAGCTAAATAATGTCACAAATGTTGCAAGGTATCGAAAGGCAACCTATTTATATTAGTATCTTGCCTCATTCATTTTGTACATAAACAACATTCTTGTCAAATGGCAACACGGAGATCATCCTTAAGACTTCCTTGGTCTCAAGATGAATCACCAACCCAATCATCTACTCGACCCAACGCTACAACCACAACCACAACCACAACCACAAGCACGACCCTGACTGGTGAAACCCAAATCCCTTTTCAACCCTCTAATATCAACTCTACTGCCACAAATTCTCTGTCTCAAACTACTACCAGACCAAAGATTGGTCAGAGGCCACCATTTAGGCCAGCTCCTTCTCCCAAAAATCGGGCATCCAGGAACAAGTCTCAATCTTCATCACCACCTCAACCAACTAATAAGTCCCGCATAGCTTCACCATCAACTAAGTCCCGGTTGTCTCAATCTCCATCTTCATCTTGCTTAACTCCTCAATCATCCTCCCCAGCACGCAGGACTCCCCAGGTCCTTTCAACTAAAGCAAGCCAAGATTCTGTTGTAAAAACTCAAATGCAAGAAAGGAATCAGGCACTGCAACACGTCTCTTCCATATCTACAAAGGCACAGACACCCATTCTGGATAAGAAAGAACCAACGGAACAAATGGAGCTCCAAACTAAGAAACTAACCATGTCAGATGCTGTCTCTGAAGCGAAAGTAAGTTTCACAGACAAGACAATGCAACCTTTGGAAGTATCAGTGTTAAAATTCACCAGTAATACTGGTGAATCGTCTAAGTTGCTCAAAGAGTCGACTAGCAACATTCAGGAAATCAAGGAAGTGGTGCACGAGGCAATAGGTAAGGAGTATGGTGCTGGAGAACAAGTTCAACAAAAACAAGCATATATGGTGAAGCAAGAAGAGGCTACTAAAGATCAAAATTTGGTGAACCCTGCTTCTGAGGGAAGACAAACGAGAGCGAGTGCATCTCAGAACAAAACTATATCCACTGGTTCTAGTCAGAAAACTGCAGCATCCAGTGAGCCACATATTCCCCTACACAAAGAGATCAAAGATAACATCTCAAATGTTCTTAATAGAGTAGCAGTTGGAGGCGGCAACCAAGAAACTGCAGGAAAAACACCAATGAATGTGATCACTCTTGCAGGTGACAATCGAGGAGCATCTATGCAACTTGAGTCCGACTCATCCACAAAAGGAGGGCGAATCCACATTCATAGAGGATACAAAATCAACCCTGATGCAACCACAGATGGAGAGGGAACAAAATCAAATGGTGCACATGCTATCGAGGATCAAACAATAGCTGCATTCGTAAATTGCAATGTACAGGGCATCAATAATTCTATTTCATATAACAGTTCCATTACAGAAAGAAATCCAGGTGTACATATGTCGATCCCACGTGTGCCTTCAGAACCTGTACATTCAACAAGACTATTTGAGGCAGAATGCAGCGTTACACCTGCAAGAACAATCAAAAGAAGATGTCTCAGAGGCCTTTTCCTTGAATCAAGTGATTCTGATCCAGATAAACCTCACCGACATGGTTGTCGCGTTGGATGCAATGATAAGAAAAAATAACAAGATAAATGTTCTACTATAGTTGTTCTTGGCAAGGTAGAAGGAAAAGAGTTCCTTGCATACATATTTAATTAAAAAAATAGTCTGTGGGGTCAAGCAAAATGCAATAATATGTGAGTGATCCATGAAATATGCCTGTTTTAGCAGATTTTGTCACAAAGACAAGAGCAAAAGAATATACTCTCTGTAATTTAAAGGGCAATCATATTTCTTTCAAGTTGAGTAATTAAACATCTATCCAAAGAATATACTCTGTAAATTAAAGACAAAAGCCCAAATAAGTATTACTACTTCATTTATCTCTATTTATTTCTCTTACTTTTCTTTTTAGTCTGGTTTAGAAAAAAATATCTTTCCTTTTTTTGGCAATTTTTTAATTCTACTTTTCACATATTAGCATGTTCAATACCAGAAGATTAAAAGACATTTTGATACATTCTACATATTTTGATTTTAGGACGGCATGATTCAAAAGACTACTATTTACTTTCTTAAACTTCGTGTCAAGTAAAACACCAAACAAATAAATTAAAACGAAGGAACTAGGAAGTAATATACAATCTTGCCTCATTCCCAAAATTAAACCCCTTCTTACTCAAGGGATGATTCTGTTGTGGTTTCTAAAAAGAGAAACCACTAAAGATGGATCAACTGTTAAACTAATACTGAAATTCACCTTTTTTGTTATGGTAGAAAAAAGAAAAAAGAAGAAACAAATTTTAATTGGATGGCTGAGAAAGTATTTACGATTACTGTTAATTCCTTTCTCTTGTTTCTTCATATACTAGATGGGTGATGCCCGTGCATAGCAACAATTTCAAATTTCAAGGACCATTTCAACCTTCACTATAAGATAAAGATATCTCTTTACTCCAAGCTTTGGTAGATCATCTTTGAACCTGCCTAATATAAAAATCTTTGCAAAGAAAGATGACAAAATCAATAGTGAAAATGTAAGCCTTCAGCAACACATAGTTTCCTACATCACATATTCACATTTTCATTAACAGAACTATAGCAAATGAATGTTATCGAGAAAATGATCAAAATAGTCCTTCATGTATAGGGTTTGAATTATTTTGGTCCTTTATCTATGTCATCTTATCTAAATAGTCCTTAATGTATACATAAAACGTATTATTTTGGTCCTAGCCCTAAAAACTAACTGAAAACGTAAAAAAATTTGTTAAGTTTAACTGTGGGTCCCACACTCTTCTTCCTCCCTCTTTCTTCGCCGTTGCTTCTCCTTCATGTTCTTTATTTTTGTCATTTCTTCTACGATTTCTGCTCCCAAAATCCTCTCATATTCGGCAATGAAAGCGATAATTTGTATACCTGGTAAATTTTGAGGATGTGTATAGCAGATGCCATCATCCTCATCAACAGTTGGAATGAACTCATCAATAAAAGGATGGGAATTTCGATCACCACCTTCGACTTTTCCAAGTAAGTTCCCAAATAATCTCTTGATAAGTTGGATCAAATTTTACACCTCTTGGCAATCCTGGCCAGTCATGGCTGACCTGGAAAGACCAACTTAAATGTTTCAGTTAAAGATACCATAGCTACCGATTCCCTTCTGTTTATTTTCCTTCCTTTTCATGGAGGGGAAAGGGGATCTTGATAACTTTTCAAGGAAGCTAATTACAATCAATCACAAATTATCGCTTTCATTGCCGAATATGAGAGGATTTTGGGAGCAGAAATTGTAGAAGAAATGGCAAGAAAAAAGAACATAAAGGAGAAGCAATGGTGAAGAAAGAGGGAGGAAGAAGAGTGTGGGACACACAGTTAAACTTAACAGTTTTTTTTTATGTTTTCAGTTAGTTTTTAAGGCTAGGACCAAAATGATACTTTTTATGTATACATTAAGGACTATTTAGATAAGATGGTATAGATAAATGACCAAAATAATTCAAACCCTATACATGAAAGACTATTTTGATCATTTTCTCATTATCCCTCTGTAGCAGATGTTTGGTACTTTTCACTTTCTTCTTGCCCTCTAGCTGTAAAGAGATAGTAGGCCAAAATTGGCAAATAAGGGCCAAGAACTATGCATTTTTCCATAATATGATAGGAGATAGCTCATCTAAGAGGTTTTACTTTAAGAAGCCAATGGAGTTTATAACATTATCAGCCAAGTCTAGAAATTCAAGTACTTGAGTAATGCGGCAAACAGTACAACATAATGTGACCAGGTAACAGGATTGTCACGCCCCAAACTCAAAGGGCGCAACTGACTCCTAAAGCCAAAACTCAGGCCCGAGACGACCCTGCTGAACCATTTGCTATTAGCGCATGGCAGTCACATGCAATTAAGAAAACAAACAAGTATATCTCGGCTTAAAACTAAGCCCTCGGCCGGCAAGGCCCCTGTCAACAGATCTACAAAAGAACCAGCTACTCCCAATAGTTCATGTAAAGAAATATCCAATTAGCACAGAAGTCCTGATTGGGCCGTCGAGGCCACCATGATATCTATACCAAAACTAAAAAAAAACAGGTAAATATCAGTACAATACATCAAACAGCTCACAAGCTTCAGCAAACCAACAACATAGGCCAGCATGGCCATAACGTAGCTATAAACCCCACACACTAGTCTGCAAGCCTCTAAGAGTAGTAAAAAATTGGTGGGACAGGGCCCCAACCTACCCATGAGAATATATACAACAAAATGTAACAAACCTCCCAACTCTGGCAGCTCCGGAGGAAAGGGGCTGACCAATCGGATAAAAGTCAAGTCTGCTGATATGGAGGTCTACTCGGTCATCTTTCAGGACCTGCATGCATGAATGCAGCGCCCCCAAGGCAATGGGGCGTCAGTACAAAATAATGTACAGAGTATGAAAGGCAATAGACTATGATGAGGTATCCTGATATACTGGAATAATCTGATAAATAAATTAAGGATAAGATAATTGTACTGACCTGTTTCTAAATCTAAATTTATCAAAAATAATAAAAACAACAACCTAACCAAGCCCCCATAAGCTCGGTAGGTACAAACAGCACACAAGACCACCTACTCAGGCCCCCATAAGCCCGGAAGGTGCCAATCAACCTGTATACCCCTATCGGTAGTCCCCTAGCCCCGCAGGCAGTCACATAGCCCTCTTAGGCAACAACATAGCCCTCTTAGGCAACAACATGGTCCTGTAGGAAGCACATAACCTTCTTAGGCGTCAATATATATCCCTGTAGGCAACTCATAGCCCTTCTAGGCATCAATATAGCCCCGTAGGCAACTCATAGCCCTTCTAGGCATCAATATATCCCCGTAGGCAACTCATAGCCCTTTTAGGCATCCATATAGCCCTGTAGGCAGAACATAACCCTGCTAGGCATAGATCACATTCCTGCAGCTAACAATAATAGCCCAAAGGCAACAATAACAATCCAACAGCTAAAAGTGAGCAATTTAGTTATAGACAACCTATACAAATAGCCTCTAAGTCGTGTCCAACATACGAATGTTACTACTGAATAAGAATCTCGATAAGAGAGGATTATACGCACTCGAGCAGCCAACAATCAACAATAATAGCTATAAGTATAACAACGATAACAACTCAATTACATTGCTCCTGAGCTTTAAGGAAACATGTCATAGGAAGAGAATAGCCTTAACATACCTTTTTCGCTAAATTCACGTGGCCTAAAGACTTTAACTCATAACTCCCTCGATACTACAACAAGGTAGGACCATAATCAACACATAAAATAAAAGATACCATGACAATACAATAAAAGATATGTATTTCCGTCGCAAATTGCTATTTGCTGCTTATAAAAGCTAGAGTCGATGAAAGAAGGGTCTTACCTCGATCTTAGGTTCGTAATTCACCTCAAAACCTTCAAATATATTCAAACCCCTGCTGTCCCAACTCTAAAATGTGATATGCTACGCAATCGATAAAACAAATTATACCACGATGATGAGCCCAACGCGTAGAACAACTTTCGTCAAGGACTTATGTCGAGAAAATCTATATTTCACTTGATCCTAAAAATGGGTTTCTATGTTTTCTCTGTATATTTAGCTTAAAAATGAAGAAAAAAACTCGAAGAAGAAGATATATACACTTTCCACCGACCTAGGGCCCCACCTCACGCGCTTGCTTGCGCAGTCCCACGAAAATGCGAATATCTCTCTATTCTGAAGTCGTATGAATGAACGGTTTGATGCGTTGGAAACTAGACTCGTATACCTTCGATTCAATAGTTTGTGGGCCCCATAACTCTTTATAGATTGGGAGAAAACCTCCAAGACATTTGACCCAAATTTCAGAGAAATCTTTAAGAAGGAAATTACGATAACTTCCGCCAACTTTTATTTTGCCACTTACCTAACTTGAGATGCAACACTTGAACACTTAAAATAGGACATACCACATCATTCTTAATTTATTACTCACCCTCCTTGTCTTTCCACGAATATACGAGTTAATTTAGACGTTTTGAAAAGTCGGGGTGTTACATTCCTCCCCCCTTAGAAACATTCGTCCTCGAATGAAAAATCTGAGGCACACTATTCAGTCCTTAGGACTTGCCAGAATTTAGGCAGTTTATCCTTTATAAAATGTCACTATCCAGGAACCTGAAATGCAAAATTTCTAACATAGGCGTCTCACATGACAACATAAATAGCTAAGCGTTATAGCTACACCACAACAATGCGAGCAGACATACAACGACAATCACAATAATAATAAGCAATAGTATATATATATATATATATATAGGTATCTTACCTTACTGCCCTAATATAAACTGATATAACATCACCCTGGGGTATGAAACAAGTGAGGATATTTGGACCTCATGCCATCCTCAGCCTCCCAGGTCACTTCTTCTCTATTTTTATTCCTCCATAATACTTTAACCGAAGCCACCTCTTTGGTCCTCAATTTACGGACCTGCCGATCTAATATAGCAACTGGAGTCTCCTCGTAGGACAACTCCTCTGTGATCTGAACATCCTCAATTGGGACAACCCGAGAAGGGTCTCCTACACACTTCCGTAACATTGATACATGGAAAACTGGATGAACAGATTTTAGCCCTGAAGGCAATTCTAACTCATAAGCCACACGTCCTACCCTCCGAAGGATCTGGTATGGCCCAATGAATCTTGGACTAAGCTTTCCCTTTTTGCCAAATCGCATAACACCCTTCATAGGTGAGACTTTTAAGAATACCCAATCATCGACACAAAACTCTAAGTCCCTTCGTCATACATCTGAGTATGACTTTTGTCGGCTTTGAGCTGTTAGCAACCTCTCCCGAATGAGCTTAACTTTCTCCACTGTCTGCTGGACTAAATCGGGTCCAATCAACTCTGACTCACCTACCTCAAACCATCCAATGGGGGATCTACATTTTCTCCCATACAAAGCCTCATAAGGTGCCATCCCGATGCTAGAATGATAACTATTATTGTATGCAAATTCAATAAGAGGCAAGTGGTCATCCCAACTTCCCTTGAAGTCTAGCGCGCACGCCCGTAACATATCTTCGAGTGTCAAAATTGTTCGTTCAGCCTGGCCATCTGTCTGAGGGTGAAAGGCGGTACTAAGATTAACTTGTGTCCCTAATCCTTTCTGGAAAGACTTCCAGAAATTGGCGGTAAATTGTGCTCCTCTATCAGAGATAATAGATACTGGGACACCGTGTAGCCTAACAATCTCTCTAATATAGAGCCCTGCATAGTTTTCGGCCGAAAAAGTAGCCTTGACTGGTAAGAAATGGGCTGATTTTGTTAGTCTATCAACAATTACCCAAATAGAGTCAAACTTGCGATGAGATCGAGGTAATCCTGTAATAAAATCCATATTAATTGCTTCCCACTTCCACAAAGGAATGACTATCTCCTGAACTAGCCCAGCGGGCTTTTGGTGCTCAACCTTCACCTGTTGGCAGTTAGGACACTGCGCCACAAACTCAGCAACGTCCTTCTTCATCCCCTGCCACCAATAGATCTCCTTAATATCATGGTACATCTTCGTCGAACCAGGGTGAATAGAATAACGAGAATGATGTGCCTCTTCCATAATTCGATGTCGAAGCCCTGCAACATTCGGAACACACAATCGACCGCTATATCTGAGGACTCCATCTTCTGCTATATCAAATGCTAAAGACTGTTGATCCTGAGCTTTAGCTCTAAGCTGCTCTAAGCTAGGATCATCTTGTTGTCGTGATTTTACTTCTACAACTAGAGATGATACGGCCGTATCCTGAATTGTGACCCCACTATCGTCTTCCTCTAATAATCTGACTCCCAAACTAGCCAACTGATGAAGCTCTCGCTTCTCAACACCTAAATGGGATAAACTACCCATAGATCTTCGACTGAGGGCATCGGCTACTACATTTGCCTTTCCTGGATGATATAAAATATCCACGTCGTAGTCTTTCAGTAACTCAAGCCATCGACGTTGTCGCAGATTTAACTCCTTCTGTCTAAATATATATTGAAGGCTTTTATGATCTGTGAAGATGTCAACATGAACACCATATAAATAGTGTCTCCAGATTTTTAATGCATGCACAACTGCAGCTAACTCTAAATCATGGGTCGGATAGTTCTTCTCATGTTTCCTCAACTGTCTTGAAGCATATGCGATAACCTTACCATGTTGCATTAGAACACATCCCAACCCAACCCCAGAAGCATCACAGTACACCGCATAGCCTTTTGAACCCTCTGGCAATGCTAGAACTGGTGCTGATGTCAACCTGTCCTTTAGCTCCTGGAAACTATGCTCGCAAGCCTCAGTCCACTGGAACTTAGCTGCTTTTTGAGTCAGCTTCGTTAATGGTGCTGAAAGTGAAGAAAACCCCTCTACAAATCTTCTGTAGTACCCAGCTAACCCCAAGAAACTACGAACCTCAGTTGGAGTCATAGGTCTGGGCCAAGTTTTTACAGCCTCAATTTTTTGTGTATCAACCGCAATACCTGCATCTGATACAATATGGCCTAAGAAAGCGACAGAGTTCAACCAGAACTCACACTTAGAAAACTTTGCATAAAGTTCTTGATCTCGAAGAACCTGAAGGACTGCTCGCAGATGATTTGCATGCTCAGCTTTTGAACGTGAATACACCAAAATATCATCAATAAATACAATCACAAACAAGTCTAAATACGGCCTGAATATACTATTCATCAGGTCCATGAACACTGCTGGGGCATTAGTTAATCCAAAAGACATCACCAAGAACTCAAAGTGTCCATATCTAGTTCTAAAAGCTGTCTTTGGAATGTCTTTCTCCCGAACTCGTATCTGGTGGTAACCTGATCTTAAATCAATCTTCGAGAAGCACTCAGCACCTTGTAACTGATCAAACAAGTCATCAATCCTCGGAAGGGGATACTTATTCTTTATAGTCGCCTTATTCAGCTGTCGATAATCGATACACATTCTTAGTGAGCCATCTTTCTTCCTCACGAATAACACTGGTGCACCCCATGGTGAAGCACTAGGTCTGATAAAGCCTTTATCCAGCAAGTCTTTCAGTTGACCCTTCAACTCTTTTAGTTCAGCAGGAGCCATTCTATAAGGAGGGATAGATATGGGTTGTGTACCTGGTAGCATATCGATAGCAAAATCAATTTCTCGTTCTGGAGGGATACCAGGAAGTTCGTCTGGAAATACATCTAGAAACTCATTAACTACCGGAATAGACGAAAGCTCTGCATCTATATTATGAACACGAACAAGATGATAAATACAACCCTTAGTAATCATCCTCCTCACCTTAAGATAGGAAATAAACCTACCTTTTGGCGTTGCTGTAACGCCTTTCCATTCCCGAACTGCCTCTCCTGGAAAATGGAATCTAACAATCTTTGTTCGACACTCAACATTAGCATAACAAGATGCTAACCAGTCCATACCCATAATGACGTCAAAATCGACCATCTCTAATTCTACAAGATCTACAGAGGTCTGACGATCTATAATTTCTACCGTGCAACCTCGATAGACTCTCTTGGCAACAATAGACTCACCAACTGGGGTAGATACAATAAAGGGTCGATCTAATGACTCTGCTACTATACATAACTTCCCCGCAATAAATGGAGTCACATAAGACAGAGTAGATCCAGGATCTATCAAAGCATAAACACAATGGAAGCAAACAATCAATGTACCTGTCATAACATCAGGTGATGACTCTGAGTCCTGTCGACCGGCTAGTGAATATGTACGATTCTGGCCACTACTAGAACTAGATGCTCCCTCTCTGCCTCTGCCTCTACCTCTACCTGCTGAAGTCTGGGGTCCACGCCCTGTAGACTGTGCTGATGAAGAGGAACCTACTATTGACCTGGTCGACTGACCTATACCACCCTGACCTATGGTCGGGCAGTTTCTCCACACATGCCCCTCCTGTCCACAAGAATAACAACTTGTGGAACCCTGTTTACACCTCCCAAAATGCAGCCTACCACAAGTTGCGCAACGCGGCAGTTCTATCCTAGCTTGGCCTGAGCTTCTCTGCTGATGAGAGTCTGATGCTCGTGAGCCCTCACCTAGGCTTGACTGTCCTTGACTATAAAATCTACTACCCTGGAACTGCTGTGGTGGAGGTCTAGGTGGCCTAATAAAATATCGGGGTCTGGGACCACTCTGAAAATCTCCCTGCGAACCAGCGGGCCTTGCCCTCTTCTGTCTCTCTCTCTCGACCCTCTCACTCGTATACTGTCGATGTCGGCGATCCTCTATGCCCTGTGCGAAGGCCTGAATCCGCAATATATCCATTTTATCATTTAGCGCAGCGGTAGAACAAGCCTCAATATAGTCTGAGTCAATCCCTCCCACAAATCTACGCACCCTATCATGCATCGTATCAACAAATGCTGGTGCATATCTAGCCAATGAATCAAATCTCAGCCCGTACTCTCGGACACTCATGCCACCCTGTCGGAGGTTCAGAAACTGGTCCACCCGGCCATCCCTAATCTCACGAGGCAAATAGTGATCTATGAAGGCTTCTGTAAAGCTATCCCAAGTTGGTAGAGATGTATCTTTTTCCCTAGATCTCTCCCAACATTCATACCACAATACTGCAACATCACGCAATCGAAATGCTGCTAACTCAACTGACTCAGTCGCTGAGGCATGCATGACTCTGAAGATCCTATGAAGCTGATCAACAAAGTGTTGAGGGTCTTCTCTGCGATCTGTTCCTGTAAACTGTGGAGGATTCAAGGCAAGAAATTCACGAACTCTCGAACTTCCGGGCCCTTCAGAAGGTCCGGCAATATCTGGCGCAACTGGTTGGCACTGTGCAGCTACTAACTGTGCTAACATATATACTGCACTCTTGAAATCCTGATCAGATGGAATATGAGGAACTAGAGGTGGTACTGCTGGTGGAGCCGGAAGTCCTGTAGCCCTCGGAGGCTCCTGAAGCTGTGGAGAAGCTATAGGGGGCTGAGAAGATGTCTCCCCCCGGGTCTCACAATGGGCCACCTCCATTTGTGGTACTTTGTCGGTACCCTCATTTGCAGTTGTATCTAGCCTCTGGCTAGTTGTGGTCTGTCTAGTGTCAGTCATCTCTATCTGCATACAAGTATCAATTATAAGCTAGAAACCTCAACCCTTAAGACACCGCTCTATAGCACGAGGTGAGCAAAAGAAGGATAGTCATTCTAACATGCCCGACAGCTTCTTGCTTATCGAATGTGGTGCACAACACATTTATAAACAAGACTCTACTAGACATGGCTTGCAGACTCCCTAGGATACGACGTTGCTCTGATACCAAGTTTGTCACGCCCCAAACTCAAAGGGCGCAACTGACTCCTAAAGCCAAAACTCAGGCCCGAGCCGACCCTGCTGAACCATTTGCTATTAGCGCATGGCAGTCACATGCAATTAAGAAAACAAACAAGTATATCTCGGCTTAAAACTAAGCCCTCGGCCGGCAAGGCCCCTGTCAACAGATCTACAAAAGAACCAGCTACTCCCAATAGTTCATGTAAAGAAATATCCAATTAGCACAGAAGTCCTGATTGGGCCGTCGAGGCCACCATGATATCTATACCAAAACTAAAAAAAAACAGGTAAATATCAGTACAATACATCAAACAGCTCACAAGCTTCAGCAAACCAACAACATAGGCCAGCATGGCCATAACGTAGCTATAAACCCCACACACTAGTCTGCAAGCCTCTAAGAGTAGTAAAAAATTGGTGGGACAGGGCCCCAACCTACCCATGAGAATATATACAACAAAATGTAACAAACCTCCCAACTCTGGCAGCTCCGGAGGAAAGGGGCTGACCAATCGGATAAAAGTCAAGTCTGCTGATATGGAGGTCTACTCGGTCATCTTTCAGGACCTGCATGCATGAATGCAGCGCCCCCAAGGCAATGGGGCGTCAGTACAAAATAATGTACAGAGTATGAAAGGCAATAGACTATGATGAGGTATCCTGATATACTGGAATAATCTGATAAATAAATTAAGGATAAGATAATTGTACTGACCTGTTTCTAAATCTAAATTTATCAAAAATAATAAAAACAACAACCTAACCAAGCCCCCATAAGCTCGGTAGGTACAAACAGCACACAAGACCACCTACTCAGGCCCCCATAAGCCCGGAAGGTGCCAATCAACCTGTATACCCCTATCGGTAGTCCCCTAGCCCCGCAGGCAGTCACATAGCCCTCTTAGGCAACAACATAGCCCTCTTAGGCAACAACATGGTCCTGTAGGAAGCACATAACCTTCTTAGGCGTCAATATATATCCCTGTAGGCAACTCATAGCCCTTCTAGGCATCAATATAGCCCCGTAGGCAACTCATAGCCCTTCTAGGCATCAATATATCCCCGTAGGCAACTCATAGCCCTTTTAGGCATCCATATAGCCCTGTAGGCAGAACATAACCCTGCTAGGCATAGATCACATTCCTGCAGCTAACAATAATAGCCCAAAGGCAACAATAACAATCCAACAGCTAAAAGTGAGCAATTTAGTTATAGACAACCTATACAAATAGCCTCTAAGTCGTGTCCAACATACGAATGTTACTACTGAATAAGAATCTCGATAAGAGAGGATTATACGCACTCGAGCAGCCAACAATCAACAATAATAGCTATAAGTATAACAACGATAACAACTCAATTACATTGCTCCTGAGCTTTAAGGAAACATGTCATAGGAAGAGAATAGCCTTAACATACCTTTTTCGCTAAATTCACGTGGCCTAAAGACTTTAACTCATAACTCCCTCGATACTACAACAAGGTAGGACCATAATCAACACATAAAATAAAAGATACCATGACAATACAATAAAAGATATGTATTTCCGTCGCAAATTGCTATTTGCTGCTTATAAAAGCTAGAGTCGATGAAAGAAGGGTCTTACCTCGATCTTAGGTTCGTAATTCACCTCAAAACCTTCAAATATATTCAAACCCCTGCTGTCCCAACTCTAAAATGTGATATGCTACGCAATCGATAAAACAAATTATACCACGATGATGAGCCCAACGCGTAGAACAACTTTCGTCAAGGACTTATGTCGAGAAAATCTATATTTCACTTGATCCTAAAAATGGGTTTCTATGTTTTCTCTGTATATTTAGCTTAAAAATGAAGAAAAAACTCGAAGAAGAAGATATATACACTTTCCACCGACCTAGGGCCCCACCTCACGCGCTTGCTTGCGCAGTCCCACGAAAATGCGAATATCTCTCTATTCTGAAGTCGTATGAATGAACGGTTTGATGCGTTGGAAACTAGACTCGTATACCTTCGATTCAATAGTTTGTGGGCCCCATAACTCTTTATAGATTGGGAGAAAACCTCCAAGACATTTGACCCAAATTTCAGAGAAATCTTTAAGAAGGAAATTACGATAACTTCCGCCAACTTTTATTTTGCCACTTACCTAACTTGAGATGCAACACTTGAACACTTAAAATAGGACATACCACATCATTCTTAATTTATTACTCACCCTCCTTGTCTTTCCACGAATATACGAGTTAATTTAGACGTTTTGAAAAGTCGGGGTGTTACAAGGATAGATAAAAGAGAAGTTACAATTTGATCTGCATCAAGTGTTTCTGTAATGGAATGTCTTTGTTGGAATTGATACACAGCCTGCAAAATAATAAATATAAATTATGTTTACAAAACGTACAAAGGGGAAATGATAGATGCTGGGTATACATCTCATAAGACTAATCATCTTGCAATATAAAAACTTAAAACCAAAATCTACTTAAATCAAAAGGCTTGACCGGCCTATCCTGTTTGTGCTTTCTCATCCCTCACTCAAAAAATCATTTGTCGCTCAAGTAACTTTTGAAGGAGATTTCGTGAAAGCCATGCGCATCAAAGAAATGGAAGGGTTGTCCCTCTCTATCTTGAACCTAGCTCTTCCTAGCTTGGGTGAATGTGTGAACTGAGAATGCCACCATACATGTATATACAAGTGTATGTGTGAGAGAGAGAGAGAGGGAGAGAGAGTAGAGAGAGAGAGAGAGAGAGAGTAGAGAGAGTAGAGAGAGAGAGAGACTATACATGATATTTTTTTTAACACAACTATAGTGAATGAGTGTGATCCGTTAGTAGCGGATGTTTGGTACTATTACACTCGCTTATTGGCTCTCCAATTGTACCATTCTTGAGGAATCATAGTTTAATCTAACTGGCTAAAGGACTCTGTAATAAGAGGAGTGAAGACACAACAAAGTGCAAAGAGCCTACATACAAAAATTAGATGTGAAGAACTATGCATTTATTTTTTCTTTCCATTGGTTCTAACCTTGTTAGATAGAGTTACCTAGTACATGTTGTTGATGTAGGTTACCATATCCCGTGAAATTATTTGAGGTGCACACAAGTTGGCCCAGACACCATGGTTGTCTAAACAAAAATCAATGTACTTATTTTTCATGATACAATAGGATATAGCTCATCCAAAAAGTTTTTCCTTAAGAAGTCGATGCATCTATCGGTATGTTGTCATTCAATCAATCATACTACGTCCTTTTTGTTTGTCTACCACCTCTCGAGCAACTGGTTGAGATGGACGGGTGGTTCTTAAAGATGAGGGTGAGATTTTTGGCTTTTTTCCACTGTTTATCATAGTAGACACTTGAATAGTCGGTAATGTGTATCATATGGACACAAAAATCATATAGACTTCAACTTATTATTATCCTTTAACTAATATTGTAAGGTTGGAATTGTACAAGTATTAGCCTAGTATCTTTTTCAAAACTGTTGAAGGTTTCATTTTTTTTTGTTACTTTTTTTTTCTGTGTAACTAGTAGTTAATGTGGTTTGTTTGACAATATCATGGATGTAATTTTCAAATACTTTGTACCACTGCTAAGTGTAAAATGCATGCATCATGGTGCATCCGTTGAGCTTATTGACTTATCAATTATTAGGAGCGAGGTCATCGATCTTATTCTATTATAGCTCTTCGTCTTGCCGCCCATATCATGACATGATATAAGAACGCTGCTAATGATTGTAAATGTTGGAATGTATGCGTCCATTAATGAGCACAGGACCAGGTCCTTTAGTACAATTTGAAAAATACAATAACACTCAGTGTGTATATAAAAATACAATATAACACTGTGGAAGTTTCTCTAATCGACACGCTGCCAGAACTGTCCTATACTTTTCCAAGGTATAAGACCTCTCAACTAAGTGGATCCACTAGTATGTGATAAAAAGTACTAAGGAGTCATCTAACAAGTACGACCCTTTCTACCCACATCAGCTACATGATTTATGGAGACTTGAGTTATCTGAACTCGTCCCCTTATCGGTGCTCAATACTACTCCCAAAATATACTCAGCTCATATGTTTTAAAAACATAACTCTTGAGATTATTACTCAAAATCTTTCTCTAAAAAAAGATGTTACTCAACTGCTCAAAACTCTTTTGGAAATCTCAGTTTCCTCCTCTTTTAAATGTGAAAACATTTACTCTTGGGAATACTTAGTTCCCATATATCATTTTAAGGAAAATGAACTCGACTCTACTCTTTCTCAACTCAAGTGCTCAAGTTTTAAAAAAAGTTTAGAAAAAGTTGTAAAAGACTTCTCAAAATAGGGTTCATGCCGAATGATGGATGTGAACGACTCCATTCAAGGTTTTCAATAACCATACAAAGAACTCGATACACGGAACTCAACGACTCAGAACTCAAAAAATTCAATGATACTACTCATTTCAAGAATGCTCAACTCATAAGGTTCAAGCGGAATTATGGGCATGAAAAACTCATCCGAAGGACTCAATGATACTCCTCATCTCAAGATTTCTCGACTCATATGGTTCATGTGGAATTATGGGCATGAACTACTCAACTTAAGGTCTTCATGGGCAACATGTAATAGTTCCATGATTAAGAATATATTTGTTGCTCCCAATTATACACGCAAGTGTACGTGGTCGCGCAAGTAATATAGATTCTTAAAGAAACGAGTTATAGTTCCCAAGGGACTTATGATCAATTTATATTAAACACTCAATTCTACAAATAAAAGTAACAGTAACCTTTTCAAGAGTTAGTGATTGATTGTTAACTATTACTACTTTTGCAATAAATAAAAGTAACCAAGATTGAACGACTTAAAGATGATGTTTCAAGCAAGTAAAAGACAATTCCAGGGTTGCAACATGTATTGAATCTCATGTATCATATTATCGACTTAGAACTAATTTCAGTTGTCAAGTTACTGGTTTATACGGTTAATTGTATGAGTCGTGCTACACACCTAGTCGCCTACTCCAATTAGCTATCTAACTACATCGTTGAGCGGGGATAAATAGACTAACTGGCGAGCATTTATATTTCATCCTATTTTGTAACCAAGCAAGTTGTTCGTCCGAGCGTCACTCCTAAACACAAATCACCTCAATCAAATGGGTCGATTGAGCTCTCTATATTCTCTGGTCTATCTAATCCCTCCTCTCTCGATTTTAAGATTAGACAATGTATTTATCTTATGGTGATCAAGCATACAATACTAAAACAAAAATATAGAAGTAACTTATAATGACAACCAAAAATTAATTCATAAAGCCTTTAATAATCAACAATCCATTCGTAGCTACAGCCCCAAAACTAGGGTGTTTAGCCACTCATACTATTAGAAAACCACAAAATACAATTGTTCATGCGATTTCCAGAAAATAGAAGAGTTAGAAGATCAAAACCTATTACAAACGTAGATACAACGTAGATACTTGCTCTTGCACACCAATAAAAAGTCAAACCCTAACAATGGAGCCCTAAGGGTCTATTTATAATAGTTAGGAACAATAGAGTTGAATTCTACTTCAACTAGGAGTCCTTTTTAAGTCAACTTTCGCCAAAACTCCGCACAAGACTGGGGCATCGCGCCCAATTCGCTCCTGGCAGGCTGGCGTGCCGCGCTGCCAGTGCGCCCAAAAGTGGCCTCACTCAACTGGAGCTTGGCGTGTCGCGCCCTTGCTGCCCTAGTGGTGCTGGGGCGTCGCGCCTGAAGTTTGCTCATGGCGTCGCTTTTCATCTTTAACTCCTTTTTCTTCCTTGACTCAATCACTTCCCTTAGGAACCCTGCAAAATTGCTAATCATGTATGCTAGTATGCAATCATCGCAATCTTAAGCCAAAATATGCTAGTTAGATTAGTGAATGTCCTAAAACTTACGTTAAAGATGGGTAATTTGTAGTAATTGGGCATATAAATATGCCCAAGATCACCGCCCCACACTTAAACATTTGTTAGTCCTTGAACAAACTCTATCTTATCAAATCACACTCTTAAACCTTGGACTCCTTACCTCGCTTTACAATCGGCCAAACACATTTAATCATGATCTTGTGGCACACACTACATGCAATAATTTCAACTCTTTATTATAGTCTACCAATCAACAATTCACAACCTCGATGAATGAATCTTCTCAACTAATTCCGGGCTAATGCAATATCATAGAGACAAGACAAACAAGATTAAGCACCAAATATATTTCGTGAATGCCCTCACCACTTTAAGTATAGCCTTTCTTTCATACCAACAACAATGCATTTCAATCATAAGGCTATTTTTTAAATAAAATTCACTCTCACACTCACAAATGAAGTTTTTACATATCCTAACATGCCATAAGCTTGCCCTTGATGTACTTTAATTTTCACAAACTGTTACTCATAGAATCAAGAGGACTTTCATTCGGTTGTAATGTTAGCTTTAGATAAGGGAGGATACATTTGGGTAAAATTAGTGACTCATCATCCCTAATGCACATGTTTTGTTTTCCTTGCTAACATTCACAGCTCTTTCTTCCCCTTTGATTTCCCCATTAGATGTTTTCCAATTGAATTTAACACCTTGCCTTCACTTTCACTTGAGCCCTCTTTTTGCACACCCCTTTTTCTCTCCTCTTTATTTATATAAATTTTTTTTCACACTTAACAAGAGCCACCCAAAATACTCGAATTAAGGTGCACGTTGTCCTTGTAAGGACAAGGGCCATTATTAAGGTTTTTTTTTTTTTGGATTAGCCACCTTTGACTTAGGCTTTTTAGCCTTGGTCGAAGTGCACAATGTCCCAAGGGACCAGGGCCAATCACAAACTTTTAGGACTTATGGGGTATCAATTGTCTACCTATCTCTTTATTCTCCACAAAACCAAGCATTTCCACCCTATCCATTTTAACCACAGTTATCATTTTCTTCAACTCAACATAGTGCATTAAGGATTACTTTGGGATCAAACTAATGGTATCAATAAAAAGGGATTCGGCTCAATTCAGTGGGTTAGAACAAAATCAAGGCTACACGGCTCAATAAGGCTAAGCTAGGGATATTTTATTTGGAGGCACATAAGGAAATTCAAACTTGGCTATTCAAAGAAACACCTCAATCATATTCTATAATTCACACAAGTTACTCCTTAGGCACACTTGGGGCAAGTTCTAAATGTTATTCAATACAAAAACTAAGCAAATATTCTCCACACATGGCATCACAACACACATAAGGAACCAATACTTGTAGTATGCTCACATAAATTGCATTACGGTGTTTCCACACAATTAGCTCATATTCTTTATTTTCCATTTAGAGTCAAGACAAAGAGATTATGTTTGTTTTCAAGATCACCATTTAATTGTTGCAAACAAAGTGTTACCACCCATGACGTCTAGCCAACTATCAAGATAAGATTTCAAAGTGCCAAGGAGGTCGATTTCAACTTTTCTACTCCTAGTGACTAATTTTCCCTTAAGACGGTCGTCATCCATCCATCATTGGGAATTGTCACTCCTACAACGACTCTAAAACGCAACAAAACTAAACAAACTATTCCTAGTCGGTTCAATGGGACTATCCTCGGGAAAAGAACCAAAAACAAAATGCGAGGAACCCTTCTAAAAATTAAAAAGACTCGATAAAGCAGTAAACTATGTACAATGAAGTTCAACTTCCACCCCACACTTAAACAAAAAACTGTCCTCAGTGTGCAAAATAAAACAAAGTGCAAAGGTAAAATAGAACTCCCTGTTGGCCTCTAGGCCACATGCTTCAAATCAGCGGGTTGCCACATTAGTGGCAAAATCCATAGCCATCGAGACTGCATTACCATCTCTATCACCCGCATCAGTATCATCATCTTCGGGGCTAGTATCATCTGACTCATCCTCCTCCAAGCCGTCCTCTTCATCAGCAGTGGTATCATCATCATCAATGGGTTCTTGGAAAGCCGAGCCCATCCGACACATGTACATCGCGCTATCCGTAAAGGGTAACGCTCCGCTGGTGTCTCCATTTCATCCTCAGCCACCGGACGACCACCTATTCGCAGTTGTAACTCAGCCATTCCAAACATACGACCCATCCAACTATCATCACGAGCTTGCCTATCAATAACAATCAACATGGGCCCGTGGGATGGATCGTGCACTTTAGTGCGTGTGACATCAACCAAGTGGCACACTAGATGAGAGGCACCGAGGGGGGGGGGAAACACATCATGAACCTCCTCCTCAATCAGTAACGCCCGTAGGTACCTAGTAATGATGCTCCCATAATAGAAACGCCATCTCTTATTGGTCCTAAACTTAAGCATGTTTTGCTTCAAAAGAGCCCCAACATTCACCGGCAAACCCTTCATTAAATGGTATATTAGCACCACTCTCTCCCTAATGACATCAGTCGTATGCTTACACGATAGTAAGGTGCTACACATAATTTTTAACCAATTGCGAGCCTCCAAATTGAAGTGACCATAGTGAAGAGTCAAATGACGTCCCGTGTCTCTAACTCTATCCCACCACGCAACAGAATTCAACCCACACAAAGTATGCCTAATATTACGATAAGGTGGTCTTTCAGTCATAACCAAAAAATCAACATTGTCACAATTTGGAGTACCCAAAAATTCATTCAGTGCTTCGACATAAAATCTCACCTAACTATCCCTAATGAACCCTTTATTTATCTCAACACGATGTGTATTCCAATTCACATAAAATTCACGAACTAAGCTTAAATTGTACTCACCTTGATCCATGAAGATATATTGGAGTCCTAAAGCATTGATTTTGGCGAGAATGTTGGGAAATTCCTGTCGCAATATCCCATTATCTACATACTTATCACCTAAGTACTTGGATTCTTGTTGAAATTTGTACCAATCCTTTCCATAGTGCATTACAGCTTGCCCGCCGAATTTTTGGGGAGGCATATTATTGGGTTCCTGACTAGAACTTCCGGCAACCGCTCCTTTCCTACTCCTCTTAGTACCCGAACCACTAGCAACATTCTTACCCTTAGGATCCATCTTTGCACCCAACAATGGAAGAATATAAGAAGAGAAAAACAAAAGAAAAATTGGGGAAAAAGGAGGTAGGGGTGGGTAGGCAGTGGGGTGGGTGGGTTTTTAAAATTTGGGGGTTAGAATGGGTTTAAAGGTGTTATAGTTAAGGGAAGGGGAAGGGAAGAAGGTTTTGGTTGGGATTAATGGAGGAATTTGGGATTTTGGGGAAGAAAAGAAGTGGAGAAGAAGAAGAACTTTTGGGTTTAGAGAGAGAATTTAGAAAAATAGGTTTATTTGGGTAGGTGGAGGAGTTAAAAGGTTGGATTTTTAGTGGGTCCCACAAATTTTTTGAAAATTTTACTCACCAGAGTCGGGGGTGGCGTGCCCAAATCGCGCCCGGAAGGCTGGGGCGACGCGCTGCCAGTATGCCCAAAATGGGTCGCAGTCGCTTGCCCTTGGCGCGGTGCACCCGTGTTGCGCCCACCCAAATGACGCGGTGCGCCCATTATGCACCTGCCATCGGCGTTCTATGGGGGGATTGGCGCGATGGTGGAGCGTTGCGCTGCCAGTTCGCCAAAAAGAGGCCCCAGTAAGTTAGCCTTGGGTGGCGCACCCTAATTGCGCCCAAACTGCATTTTTCAACATATTTCCTCTATTTTCAAGTGATTCCTCCTCCTATGACCTGCACATAAACCAAACAATGTGACATTATAATGGTGGATTGCCTCCCACCCATCGCCTTAGTTTTGGTCGTGGCACGACTCATCTTTTTGTATTTTTCTTTATAATTTCTCAAGTCCTATCTAAATAACAAACTAAGAAAATAAAAACTCTACACCTAGAAATTTGAAACTAAGCTAAAATTTCAAAATTAAGCAAAACTGCTACCTATTACATATCATTCACGGGTTGCCTCTCGTGTAGCGCTTGATTTAACGTCACGGCACGACGCAACTTGGATCATTCATCATTTAGCTCAAGAGCCTCCCGATCACGCTCTGAGTCTACACCAAAGTAGTGTTTCACTCTTTGCCTATTTACCAAGAACGTAGGGCCAGTCTCACCTTTAAGTTCAACAGCTCCATGTTGTGTCATTCTTACCACTTCGAAAGGACCACTACATTTAGACCTTAGTTTTCTAGGGAATAGCCTCAATCTAGAGTTAAAGAGTAGTACCTTTTCTCCCGGAGTGAAAGTTCGAGAAACTATGTGCTTGCCATGCCACCTTTTCATCTTTTCTATGTAAAGCTTGGCATTCTCATACGCGTGGAGCCTAAACTCTTCAAGTTCATGCAACTGATTCACTCTCTTTCTACCGGCCAGCTCGGGGTCCAAATTTAACCTCTTAATTGCCCAATAAGCTTGGTGTTCTAATTTCGCCGGAAGATGACATGCTTTCCCAAATACCATGTGATAGGGAGAAGTCCCTATGGTTGTGTTATACGCAGTCCGATATGCCCACAACGGATCATCCAACTTCTCAGACCAATCTTTCCTCTGCGCATTCACCATTTTCTGCAAAATTTGTTTCACTTTTCTGTTCGAAACCTCCACTTGGCCACTCATTTGAGGATGGTAAGCTATAGCAACCTTGTGACGAATTCCATACTTAGCAAGAAGATTCTTAACTAGATGGTTAATGAAATGCTTACCTCCATCACTTATGATTCCCCTTGGAGTGCCAAAGTGAGTGAAGATGTGCTTCTTGATGATCTTTATCACCACCCTTGAATCATTCTAAGGAAGAGCGACAACCTCAACCCATTTACTCACATAATCAACAACCACAAGAATGTATTGGTTTCCACTAGATGGAGGGAATGGACCCATGAAGTCAATACCCCACACATCAAAGATTTCCACCTCCAAAATGTTACTTAGTGGCATCTCATGTCTTCTTGAAATAGTACCCAACCTTTGGCATTTATCACAACCCTTCACAAAAGTAATAGAATCTTTAAATAACGAGGGCCAAAAGAAACTAGATTGTAGTACCTTATGAGCAGTGCACTTTCCTCCATGGTGACCTCCATATGGGCTAGCATGACAACTTTTGAGCACTTTATGAACCTCATACTCCGGAATGCATCTTCTTACCACCCGGTCCACACCTTGCTTGAACAAGAACGGTTCATCCCAGATATAGAACTTTGCATCATGATGGAGCTTTTTCTTTTGTTGGGTGGTTGCACCCGGAGGATAATCTCCACTTACCATCAAATTTACAATGTCTGCATACCATGCCACTTGAGAGATATCTAATGCCATCAATTGTTCATCCGGAAACTCTTCCTGGATTTTCTTACCTTCATTCACATGGGAAAAATCTTCCAACCTGGACAAGTGATCCGCTATATGATTTTCAGTACCTTTCCTATCTTTGATCTCAAGGTCAAATTCTTAGAGAAACAATATCCACCGAATCAGCCTTGGTTTAGTATCCTTCTTGTTGAATAGGTACCTAATAGCTGCATGGTCAGTAAAAACATTCACTTTAGTACCTACCAAATATGATCTGAACTTGTCGAAGGCGAACACTAGAGCCAACATCTCCTTCCCAGTCACTGTGTAATTAGCTTATGTAGAGTCAAGGGTCTTGCTTGCATAATAGATCGAGTGGAACACTTTATTCTTTCTTTGTCCCAACACTACACCCACTGCTACGTCGCTTGCATCACACATGAGTTCAAATGGTAATCCCCAATCAGGAGCAATTAAGATGGGAGCTTCAATTAAGTTCCTCTTTAACATCGCAAAAACTTTCAAGCACATCTCATCAAAATCAAACTTCACCTCCTTCTCCAAGATACTGTACATAGGTCTTGCAATCTTGGAAAAATCCTTGATGAATCGCCTGTAAAATCTTGTATGACCAAGAAAACTACGCACCCTTTTTAACAGAAATGAGAGGGGGCAATATTTCAATAACTTCTACCTTGGCCTTATCAACCTCTAAACCAGACTTAGACACCTTGGGTCCTAGCACTATCCCCTCTCTAACCAAAAAATGACACTTTTCCCAATTTAGAACTAAGTTAGTGTCCTCACATCTAGCAAGTACTTTATCAAGATTCCGGAGACATACCTCAAAAGACTTCCCAAAAACGGAGAAATCATCCATAAAAACCTCTACAAAGTCTTCCACCATATCATGAAAAATGGCCATCATACACCTTTGAAAAGTCGCCGGTGCATTGCAAAGTCCGAATGGCATGTGTTTGAAAGCATATGTACCATAAGGACAAGTGAACGTGGTCTTTTCCTAATCCTCGGGGGCAATTAAGATCTGGTTGTAACCGGAATACCCATATAAGAAGAAATAGTACTCTTGCCCTGCTAGTCGGTCAAGCATCTGATCAATGAAGGGAACGGGGTAGTGATCTTTCCGGGTAGCATCATTTAGTTTTCGGTAATCTATACAAATTCTCCACCCGGTCACTGTTTTAGTAGGAATCAACTCATTCTTTTTGTTCCGTACAACAATCATACCTCCCTTCTTAGGAACACATTGCACCGGACTTGCCCATTTACTATCAGAGATCGGGTAAACAATTCCAGCATCTAGCCACTTTATTACTTCCTTTCTCACCACTTTTTTCATCAAAGGATTTAGTCGATGTTGATGTTGTGCACTTGGTTTATGATCTTCTTCTATGTAGATTCTGTGCATACATAATGCCGGACTAATCCCATGAATATCAACCATCCGCCATCCAATCGCCTTCGTTCTCCGCTTTAGGATCCTCAATGATGTATCAACCTGTATTTCAGACAACTATGCAGAAAGTATAACATGCAAAGTTTCATTAGTACACAAAAATGCATACCTGATGTGGGCCGACAGTGTTTTCAGTTCCAGCTTGGGGGCTTCTTCGATGGAGGGTTTGGGTGGAGCCATTAGATCGTGAGTTAGGGCCACTACTTTCTCTAAGGGATCTTCGGGCACCACTACTTGTGATTCTACTATCCGATCAACCACAGTAATAACATACAATTCTTCATAAATAGAAGACAATTTTAAAGCGCGGTAAACATCAAATACCTCTACCTTATCATGTACCCTCATAGTTAATTGACCAGCTGCTACATCAATCAATGCCCTACCCGTGGCCAAGAACGGACGTCCCAAAATGAATGGAACTTCAGAATCGGGTTCAAAATCTAAAACCACAAAATCCACAGGAAAAATCAAAGAACCTACTTGAACTAACACATCTTCTACCACCCCCTCTGGCCTAGCAATGGATCTATCAGCAAGTTGGAGAATACCAGTGGTTCATTTTGGACTATCCAACCCAAGCTTTTGATACAATGACAAGGGCATCAGATTTATACTTGCCCCTAAATCACACAATCCGCTGCCAGTGCACCCAAAAGTGGCCTCAGTCAACTGGAGCTTGGCGCATCGCGCCCTTGCTGCACTAGTGTTGCTGGGGCGCTGTGCCTGATGTTTGATCCTGGTGTCGCTTTTCATCTTTAACTCCTTTTTCTTCCTTGACTCAATCACTTCCCTTAGGAACACTGCAAAATTGCTAATCATGTATGTTAGAATGCAATCATCGCAATCTTAAGCCAAAATATGCTAGTTAGATTAGTGAATGTCCTAAAACTTACGTTAAAGATGGGGAATTTGTAGTAATTGGGCATATAAATATGCCCAAGATCAATAATCTCAGAAGAGCTAGGAACTCAATATTCTAGACTTAGAACTTGAATATACTACTCCTCTCAAAGGTACTCAATTTATGAAGTTATGCGGAATTTATGGGCATGAACGACTCGACTCGAGGGTCTACATAATCATATGGAACTCATTATCCGACTACTACAAAAATAGGCTTTAGCGACATTTATTTTGCAGCAATAACCTAATTGCCGCTAATGTATTCACGCGAGGCAAAATATCAACGGCTAATGTATAATGGCCAGCAATAAGTACACTTTTACTAGCAAATTAAAAGAATAGCCGGAAAACATATTTTATTCTAAAAATGAAAAACTCCCGCTGCACAAATCCTTTTCCTTTTTTAATTAAAAAACCTCCCGCCTTTTGCAAACAAAAGCTCGCGTAATATGGAAAAATCACTAACCTAGAAGTCCAGTGACCTAATTATCAAAGCAGCGACATCAAGAAACCTATTCCGTCATAATACTATGTCCTAAATCACAGTATTCAGGTGTGTAGAATGTTCTTCTCCAAAATCTGGGAGATAAATGTTGCCTCCTCTGTTTCTGTCTCTATAGGTCTGTATCTGATTCCTTTTCTGTGTATTGCTGTTTCTCTATTGATCTCCTTTCAGATTTTAGCACTCTATTTTTTGTATTATCATGTTCATTAATCTCGGTTTGCAAAGTTGTGATGGTGATCGCTGAATTCTATTAATTTAATTGCAACTTATTAAATCTATTCCTCTATTTTCCCTATTGTTTTTATAAAGCTCTTTGATTTTACTGTTGTTAAGGCGGCTGGTTTTATATTTGTAATTCATGATGATTCAGAAGTTCCATTGTGAGTACGAGAATCAGTGCAAGAGAACTATTATTTCGTTTTGACAATGACATCGTTTCTAACAAAAACTTCAAGTTTTGCGATTATATAGAATCTCCTATCTTCAAGCGCAGCCCTCTCTGTAGCTTCGATGTTCTGCTATCTATCGATAAGTACCTTTGAACTTGCAATTTCTATTGACATTTGTTGGAAAGATTGTGAGTTCATTCTCTTTTACAGATGGCTGGACAAACTTCTCAATTAAAATGGATACTAAGTGAGTTGATTTTTTTTTTCTTGAGATGGTAATAATTTTATATTGATTGACTATTTAATGGTTATCCAATCTTTTTCCTCTTATGCCTCTTATTAATTGGTTATCCAATATTTTTCCTCAACAAAGCAGTCTACCATCATCAAAATAGTCACCTATAGCACATCTATTTTTCAGCAATTAGTTGCAGCCTAGTTACATTGACTAAAGCTCGAGCTAGAGTTGTAATGATTGGTGGTTTCAACACTATGCCTTTGTTCTCTCCAAACCTATTTGATCTTGCAATTCCTTTGGATAGGTTGCTGGAAAGATTTCTTTGGACAAGAGATTTCTTTGGACAAGTTATTGATCTTGCAATTTCTTTTCAACGCTTGCTACAATTCCTTCTCACCTTCTTAGATTATTAATAAATTCAATGTGAAATATACAACTTTAGAGCTCTAGTTATTGTTTTGACTATTAAGAGTCATTAGCTTTTATACTATAGAGTTATTGAGAATTTCGACAATAAAATAGGATCAGTATATACTTAGGAATCACTGCATATCAGATTCAGATGGACCTGCACATACTTAAGAGTCTGTGCATATTAGGAATCTATCCATCTAGATTAGCCAAAGACCTCATAGATCTGTTGAATTTTGTCTAACTTTATCACGACTTAAATGTTTGATATTAAGCCACTAAAAAGATTGAATTACTCAAGTCGCTAACCTGAGTTCATAAGCATCATATCTCTATGTTTCAGATAGACCAATACCAAGATATAACGCCAACAGGAGTATTAAGTGACTTGAGTTTATGATTTCAGAGAATCTTTCAGGTGTTTAACTACATATTTTTTCTTTCATTTGATGATTTTCGGATCTTTCTTCATTCTAGGTAACTTAGAAACAAGAAAGCCTCGTGGTCGTACATTACTAAAAGATATTAAGACACTTCCTCGTGCTCCTTCTATTTTGGCTTTTACAAGGTTTGTGGTTGTATAATCAACTTATTCTGTTGGAGAATATACATGAAATACAATTTAGTTAATTTAATTATAAATCATACAGTTGAGGAGCTCTTATTATTGGTTGTTTAATGCGCGAGCAGTAGCTCTTCTACTTTCAGCAATTGTTAACTAACATGTTAATATTTATCAGCTTCTCAACACCAACAATGGCCAAGAACAAGTACCACAATCATCAAGAATACCAAATAGTGCTGAAATTACTTCAAGTCACGGTACTACTCATCTTTATCCTTTAACTCTACTTTTTGATTTTTCCTGCTTCATAAAGTTTTGTGGGTCGATGAATCAAATTTCTTATGTTGTACTTCTTACTTGCTTGATTTAGTGAATTCTCTTACTTTGTGTTAATGAATAGATTTCCATATATAGTAAATATTGTGATGAGCTACAAAATTACAAGATACAAAAAAAAAACAATCAGGAGAGTATGTTCTCTTAGTAGCTTTGGATCTAAGTATAGTTCACACTTATAGATATTCAATCAATCTTAAAGTCTGAACAATTATATGGATCAGCTCATACACGAGCAATTAGTTCTTACCCAAATACATCGATTAAAACTTGAGAAAGAGCTGTAACGATCGCTGGTTTCAGCACTACTATTCCATGCCTATGTTCTGTGCAAATCTGTCAGGAAATTAAACTCACAATTCCCTTGGATAGGTTGATGGTCAGGTTTCTACTTCATTTTCTTTGAAACATACAGTCAAGGAACTCTAATTATTGATTGTTTATTGCGCGAGCTTTAGCACCTCTACTTTCAACAATTACTTGCTACCTTAGAATTCCGAAGTGAAATTTCTAGTTGAAGAATATTAGAAAAATTACCTGTAGCATCTCTACTTTTAGCAATTAATTGTTGCCCAATTACATACGAAATCGAGCTTGAAAGTGGCTTCATTTTTTTCATGTTCTACTTGGTAACCTTCTATCAGTTAATAGAGAAAACAAAGTTTATAAGTGTGCTTATTTTCTCTATAGTTCCATAGAACAATTTGTAGACCCATATCCATAGAAGAGAGAAATAGAGCTTCAGGACTTCAAGCACATAAGCAACGTGGGAAGTTTTTATTATATTGTTGTTAAGTTTCTCAATATGGTCATGGTTAGGTCGACAACAAACATAGAGCTAAAGGAAAGAAATCACAACTTAAGGAAATAGCTAAAATTCTATCAATGGGCTTGGGTTTGGCTATTGTGTCGATTATGTCTCTATATGGATGTGTTCTCTTCTTTTATCCCTCCTTTTAGCTTTCTTCTAGGTGTGTGATTATATAATCTGCTTTCTCTTCTTTTCTTTTTTATCCCATTGGCTATGAATACTACCTTAGTACATAGGCTTCTAATGTGTCATCATATCGTCAATCATAATAAACCTATAGGGTGGTCATTGAAATACTCACACTTCATGTACTATCTTAAGAAAACAACCTGCTCAACATGCTTAAAGCACCATACGTATTTTTGGTATTGTCTATTCGAAGCAGATAACAAATAACATCTTGTTTTACTAGGTTTCACTACTGCTAGAGCTCCATTGACAAAACTAACATAAAGTATTTAGAAATGGATTTAACCTTGGTCCTAACTTTTTAGTTGAAAGGTCAATCTTTTTGTAGTTTATCAGTTTAACTTCTCCAAAGAAGGTAAGAAGTATACAACTTCTCTTGGATAGGATAAAAGGTTGTTAGTTTATCTTCATAATAATGAGTGGTAAACTGAGCATGTTCTTTAGAAATGCCAATAAATGTTTGGACCTAAGTAAAATGTCCTTAGTAATGCCCAAGGGCTGCTATTTGACTATGTGCCTTCCAGTAGTAGTCACCATGTACAGAAGTGCTGCATAAATGTAGGGATAAAAGCTGCCCTTCCAAAGTGTAATTACAAATTAACAAATATAACTACTAAACCTGGATGTCTTCTAGATCAAGAGATGTAACAATTGTTGATTCCATTACTAATGTTCCACACCTCTATTTTCAACGAAGATGTCTTGCAATTGAACTTGCAATTCCTTCTGATATGTTCCTGGACAGATTGAGAATTCATTCTCTTTGACAGATGTCTGGACAGATTTGAGAGTTAAAAAGGACCCTTTGTGAGTTGTAAATCCCTTTTAATGAGATTGTAATAGATTTTTGTTGACTGCTTATTACACGAGCTGAGGATTCTTATTCATTGGCGATCCAATCCTTTTCCTCGTCAAAATAGTCTACTATCATTTGATAGAGAAAACTTGAATTATTAGTGTGCTCATTTTCACCACTAATTCTTGAATATTCTACATTCGATTAGTAGGGGATAATAAGAAGATCATTTTATTCTTGTAGCCAATGACAACACGAAGATACTAGTTCCAAGCATTACAGCTCTTATGTTATTTGGTATTTCACCCTATGCTATGTGGAGTTTCCTCTGTTTGCTTCTTAATGAAAGCAGGTTTTGTTGATCTGTAATAACCATAACGTTCTCTTTTTAGAACTAATCCTCATCTATATATATAAACACTGTCGATGGTACTTGAAGCTGCGCCAACTTGATGTAAATCGATAATAAGACAACTACCACAAACTTTAATTCTATACTTTAGTCTTCTATTTGTGTGGCCGCTATGCTAAATCTCTATTGCTATGAACAGACTTGAAGTTGTATGGTTGTGAATTGTGATACCAATGTAGTTTCTACTAGAAATCAAGAGAAATTCACCCTTGGTTTTTATTCAGATGCTTCTTGCTAGTAATTTTTCAGATTAGTCAGATTACTTACAATGTTTTTATACTTTACATTTCATCATTTGAAATCTATTTTGTTTATTTCAGGTCAATCAATCTGAAGTTCGGAAATTTCACTTGTGGGAGATTTCAATATGAAGAAGAGTTTCAAAACTTTTTCGAAGATATTTATTCAATAGGATAGATATTAGTACGAACAATATAAGTTTAGTTTTATAAGTTTTGACATTCATATGTTTGATTTGTACTCCTTTTATTTGTTTAGATTTAATGAGATATATTCTATTTTATGAATTAATAATAATATATATTTTTAGAATTTTCCAAACTTTGTTGTGACTATGAGGACATCTTTTGCAACCAGGTTTGTTGGATATCTATATATAAATTTCCGACAAATGTAGCTATTATTATTAATGGCGTCTAAATAATTGTCGTTAAATGTTATGATAAATGGACGCTAAAAGGGCAAAGTAAGACAAAATTTAGAAGGGATATTGCAGCCATTACTTGCCATGGTACAATTGCCGTTAAAACCATTACCTTTTTATGGCTATTTGTTTCTCTTTATCGACTAAAACAATGGACATTAAAAGACTATAGTGAGCCGATATGATTACCTTTAGAAGCCATTATAATTGCACAAACAATTGCCGTTAAAACTACTATCTTTTAGTGGCTATTAATTTAGATTTATCGACTAAATCATTGGACGCTAAAAGACAATAGTTAGACAGTATGAATCACCTTTAGTAGCCAACATAATTGCCGCAATTAATTGCTGTAAAAGCTAATGGTTTGCACCGGCAATTCATGCTACCCTTTACTAGCATTTCCCACAATGGCTGCAAAAGCCTTTTGCCGATCCCAACATTGCCGGCTAAAGTTCATTGGCCGGTATAGAGTATTGCGGCAAATGTTATTGCCACTAAAGCCATATTTTATTGCCACTAAAGCTCATTCTTATACTTACTTCTTCAAAACTTAGCTCAAATCGATATTTGATCTCAAAGGATTCACAATTGAACTCAAAAGCTTTCTTGAACTCTGCTCTTAACTGTGAATTATGAATTCAAGAGTTATGGTTCATGATATGAAGGATATTGTGATGATAAAGTAGACTCATGATTACATTCTCCTCATTCTCATACTCACTTGCTTGAGTTTTGAAACAAGTTATTAGAAGTTGTAGAAGACTCCACAAAAGGACTCAAAGGGACTTTCTTAGAATGTTCGAAAGAATTCTCAAAACTTAACTCTTAACTCTACCTTGAATTTGAATTATGAATTCAAGGTTATGACCATGTTATGAATGATTTATAGGTGTTTAGAAGTAGCTTATAGTAGTTAGAATCGAAAGAGAGTGAAGGTACACTTTAAAAGATCTCAAACGGAGTAACCGACTGCAAACTGGATGGGGCAGGCGACCCTGGCGCACTGAGTGGCACGGGGCGCCAACCCTTAAACTTCAGAACATAATTTGGTGTGCACTAGCTGGCGCGGAAAACTCGACAAATTTTTTTGCTCGTTTTCTCACCCTAACTCGCCTAGAATCGAACGGTTTCTTTCCCAATCACTTGGATTCGATTACTTAACATAAGTACACTCTAATCTACTCAATAAAGCCCTTAAAACACTCACTTCCATCTCAAGAAATCATCAAAACCCAACATAACAAGATTTAGGATGAACTTCAAGAACACTCATCAAGAACTCTAATCTTTCAACTTCAAGAATGAAATTTTGCTGAAAATAACATGATTGGCGTGTGGGTGAACAAACCCAACACTATGGAAACTTACATACCTCTTAGGGATCAAACCCATGGCGAAAATCCGCGACAAAACTCAAGAACCTCGACGAACACCTTGATCCTCTCCTCTTTTCTCCTCTTCTTTTCTCTTCTCTCAAAACCCTAACTTATTTTTATGAAGCGTAAACTGAATCCAATCAGTTTTGTCCCTAACTTAATTACCAAAAAAGAATTTCCTACGGTATCTGGTAGCACACCTAAATCATCCTGAGCTAGGATTTATGATTGTTTAGAGTCGACCCAAAACTCATACTTAACATAACTTTGTCAAACTTTCCAAATTTGATTATTTTCCAAAAACGGTTTCTTTCCAATTCTAAGTCTTTCTAGTTCTTTCAAAAAGCGTGGTTTTACATACCATCTCTCTGACTTTCGTCGTGGTGCAACAAGACAATTGCGTGAGCCAAGAGGACACATTGCAAAATTTAATTATATGCATTCTTCATGTACAAATACAATAGAGCGCATATTTGGTGTTTGGAAAGCAAGGTGGTCTATTTTGCGAGATATGTCTTATTATAGCGTTGACACTCAAAGGGACATCGTACTTGCTACTATGGCCATTCACAATTATATTTTAGAAAAAAATGCAATGTGAATGATGCATTTCGAATGGCTGAGAATGGGAGATACATTCTATTGGTTAACTCTGAATTTGGCACAAGTTCAAGTGCTAAAAATATAGAAGAAAATATGGAAGAACAAAGTAACACTTATTGAATGGGGCTTCGTGATATGATTGCTAATGAAATTGGTAATGTTTGATGTTTGTATTGTTTGAGTTTTCCACTTTTATATTGGTGAAGTGTTCTCTATCATTTTGATATTTGTATTTGAATCAAACCATTTAATTTTGAAATATGAATTTATATTCCTCTTATAAATAATTGTGACGATAAAGAAATATGTGAATTATAGGCAATTATTATTATTATTATTATTATTTATGGCATGTAATTAAAAATAAATTTTAAATCTTTCATGTGATTTATTCAAATTATATATTTTTAAAATTTAAAATAAGTTGCACATATAAAATCAACTTAAATGATAAATTGATATTCCTCTCATAAATAATTCGTGATGATAAAGAAATATGTGAATGATAGGCAATTATTATTACTTATGGATGTAATTAAAAATAAATCATAAATCTTTCATGTAATCTATTCAAATTATATATTTTTGAAATTTAAAATAAGTTGCGCACATAAAATTAACTTAACTAATAAATTTATATTCCTTTTATGAATAATTTGTGATGATAAAGAAATATGTGAATGATAGGCAAATATTATTACGTATGGATGTAAAATATAAATTAATTTTATTTTATTTTTTTAGAAATAAAAACCTCAAATTAATCAACTTCATATTATGTTAACAACTAAAAGGGTATTTCAAACATTCTACTATATTATAAAAGGGAGTTTAGGCCCAAGTATAATATATAATATTCAAGATTGGGACTTTTCCCAATCTTGAATACTATATATTATACTTGTGGGACTTTTAAAAGGATGTTTATACCCAAGTATAATATATAATATTCAAGATTGGGACTTTCTTGAATATTATATATTATATTTATTATATAGTAGAACTTGGGCATAAACTCCCTTTTAAAATAATATAGAATCTATATATATATATATATATCTCACAAATGGAAAAGTCCCAATCAAGGAAGCAACATATATCATTTACAAATGACTTAAAAAGCATTAAAAATTACAATAATTACCAATTTAAAATATTTAAAAGCTATCTAATAACATAGGTTGACTCTCAGAATTTTATCAGGCTCACATATATTGGGACAGAAAAAATAACACATATCATTTTAATATTACCAAAAAAGTATTATAAATAATAATAATTAACAACTTAAAATATTTGAAAGACATTTTAAAAGGGTTAATATTGTAATTTTATCCATATCACATAAATTAGGACAAAGTGACCAGTAATGTACATTATTTCAAAGTTACATAAAAATATTATAAATCACAATAATTAATAACTTCAAACATTTTAAAAAAAAATATGAAAATTTGGATGACTCTCCAAATTTCATTTGTGTCACATAAATTTAGACAACAAAAATAACATATATTGGGTCCAGTTTAATTTATTTGTCCTATTTTTTTTATATTTAAAAATTGCATAAAAATACTATAAATCATGATAATTGACAACATAAAATATGTTTTGAAAAAAAATACAAAAAATTCCACTGATTCTTGAAGTGAATCTATCGTAAAAATACTATAAATCATGATAATTGACAACATAAAATATTTCAAAAATGTTGTATGTGGGTAGTCTTATTATGCCTTAAATAGCGTCAAAGAAAGTATAGGTTTGTGATAAAAAAACTTATTCCTTTATTCACGCAAACAATCGCTTCAAAAATTCGGTTATTAGCCCCAAAATAAACCATTTATATTATTGGGCCCGTGCATAGCACGGGCAACATTATCTAGTTTTGATTAAAAAAAAGTGTTTAACAACACTCATTTGTCAAACACATCAATAATTTTTTTTTTAAAACTGCATCACTTTTATTCAAACATATAACTACTTATTTTAAAAATAACTTTCAGCACTTTAAAAAGTTACTTTCTAAAAGTTACTTTTTTTTAAAGTCAATCCAAGCGCACTCTAAGAGCTTTAAGATAAACCTTCATCTTTATCACCCATGTGTGATAACTTTCTCCTGTAAATATAGGAGGGCCTGCACCCAAGACGTTGTTGGAGTCCATATTGTTGTTGCTCAACTCTCACCTCAGAAGAGTTGAAGAAAAAACTTAGCTCTCTTGGCTTCACGGATCTCTCAAGAAGAAGGACTCTTGATGCCGTGGTTAGTTTTTGGAACTCTTGAGAAAAAAGATAAGGTTCAACAACAATTTTTTCCCATTCATATGGCATTATTACAAAGGCTTAGACCATCTTCAACCCACCTCTATTTTACTCTCCAACTTCTTTATTTGGAGAGTAAAATAGAGAATGACACTCCACCCCACCTTCATATCACTCTCTATTCTTCATATTTAGAGAGGTGAATAGTAGTTCTCTAAATTGGAGGACTACTATTCACACTCTCTATTTCACTTTTTGAATATTTTATTATTATTTCTATTACTTTCTAAATAACATATTATTTTACATATAATGTCATTAATTAGATATCTAATATTCATAATTTTTTTTAAATGTAATATAATATTTTAAAAAATATATTATTTAATATATACTACTTTCATCCAGAATTAATAGTATTTTAATTTTTTCTAATTTTTGTCAATAATATAATTTGATTTTATTATTAGGTTTCACTATAAAGAATACGCAAAATTAAAATGATAAGATGAAATTTTAATTTAAAAATACAATACATAAAATGATAATTTAAATACAAGATAACAATACAATACATAACATAATAATATAAATACAAGATAAAATACAATACATAACATAATAATTAATTTGCGATGAAACAAGAATCATGCCGAAAAGATGTTGAACGTGCATTTGGAGTTTTGCAATCACATTTTGTAATTATTGTAGGACCGTCACGTTTTTTGGAGAAAAGGAGTGCTTACATGATATAATGACTACATGTATTATACTGCACAACATGATAATTGAGGATAAACGTGATCTTAATGCACCAATTTAAGATGCCGTAGAGGCTCCAACTCCAACTACATAAATGGTGGTAGATGAAAATCTCCGGTTTGAACAATATTTAGCTAGATATAAAAAAATTAAGAACAAAAATGCTCATTTTAAACTCCGTAATGCATTAATAGAGCATTTATGGGAGCAACATAATAATTTCGAAAGTTGAGTGTTTATGTAATTATATTTCACTTTTATTTGAATTTGTCCATTAATTTGTATATTATATAATATTTTCTTGCAATTTATGTTATTTAAATTTTTTGAAAAAAATATAATTTCATATTAAATAAAAAATTTGAAACAATAAAATTTTATATCAAATGAAAATTATATAAAGTAATTATTGAGAAAAAGAAATACATGATATGTATTATGAAATAAGAAAATAAGAATGAAATAGAAATAATAATATAATATTAAGGAGAGAGAAAAATATTTTTTTTAGAGAGTAAAATAGAAAATTGAGTTGGAGTTGATTGTCTAAACAAATATATAACTCTATTTCTGAAGTGTAAAATAGAGTGTAGCATTGAAGATGCCCCGAGACACATATAGTTATTCAATCACTATTGATTTTCTTTTCTTTAACACCGGAAGAGAAGTACAACCAACGTATGGATAAATTTGGCAACTTACCACATGACAATAAGCGTCGTTTTCTTCAAAACAGTATATGTGAAGCGTTGGCTACTCTTCATAAGGGTTATATTTTTATTATAATTAAATTAAGATAAGGGTTTTTAGGTATTTAACTTTTAAGTTAGGGAGTTCAAATATAGATATAGACGTAATATATAATTATAAGTATTTTTAAAAATTACTTGACAATGTAATTTTCTTGTCCATTGTGAGCGAATTGTAGTTAATCTCTAAAATTATAAGATTCAATTTCTTTTTTAACAAATTATATATAAAATTAAAATGAAACAAACAAATAAATAAATAAATAAAAACGGAGAGGATTAGATAAGGTTGGGTTCCGGAGTTGTCACGTGAAGGTTGTTATACGTGACGAGTTTTTATGACGTGACGACGTATAGGACATCCATTTGTTTTTCAATTTTCATTTATTGGTACTTATCTTGCTTTTACTAATATATAAGTTGAGGTGGATGGTGAGTGTGGGATGGATGAATATATATATATCTACGTGCTGCTCTAGAGATTTTATGAGGAAATAAAAATAGTAACTTGTCTTGTAGTACTAGCACTCGTATAATAGGTAGGTTTATAAGAGAGAGTGAGTAGTAGAGCATCATAGTATATTTTATATTAAATAAAATAAAAATGGGTTCCCTTATGGCTGGTTGGGATTGTTATATTCCAGACCCCCAAGTTGGTAAGTTAATTAATATTGTCCTTAATTATTATTAATTATATTGGTTTGAATTGGAAATATATAATTATTGGATGGATGCAGTGAAATATAAGAGAAACAAGTCATTAACAAAGGAAGAGATAGAGGCATTCTGGAGATCCAAAAAACATAGAGAGGAAGATGAGGTGATGAGTAATTCTATGTTATCATCTCAAACCCAAATTCATGACCACCAGGTATACCTCTACATCAACATCCATGTCATATATTATATATATTAATTAATTATTCTCTACCCACTTATATATATAGGCAAATGATGAAGCAACAAACTCCAAGGATGATGATGAGGAGAAACTCATCAAGAAACATGGCTGGTACGTACGTATATTAAAGTGAGTATATAGTACTAAAGTAAGGGAAAAAGAATAAATATACCCCTGAACTATCGTAAATGGCCATACTTTTGGGACTTTGGTGCCGCCCCTTCCGTCCAAAAACTAGAGCGTATATGCCTTCCTTCCAACCGAATACTAAATAGGGATACGTGTCACAATCTTATCCATCGATCCGATTCCGATCGGTGGATAAGCTTATGACACGGGTATGTCTCTTCGTATAAGGGTATATATGGGTATATATGATCTAGTTTTTGAACGGCAGAGGCATCAATGTCCCAAAAGTATGACGGAGGGTATCTGCATACCATTTACGATAATTCGAGAATATATTTGTCCTTGCCTTAAAAATAAAAATGTTGGGGTTTTGATTTGATTGTATGTATGTATATACAGGTGGGTAAGTAGCAGTTTGGCACATTTGAATGAGCCACCAGTCTTACCACCACAAGAGCCTACTACTTACAAGCGTGTCTCGCTCTTCAAAAAATCTGGATAGTCTTTTCTTTAACACCTACTAGCTACTACGTACTTAATAAGTTTTCAGTTTTAAACAAAACATATCTAATTAGGTGTTTGTTGACCTTGGTTTATATATAAATTCTAAGGCGGTGTTCAGCTTGTAAAATCCCACTCAAACGTTACTGCATGCGCCACTTCCTATATAAACTGAGTTAGGTGGGGTTCGTGGGTTCGGATGAATTCAGTAGCTTTTCTATAAATTCTGTATCTGTACTAGAAAATTAAATAAATATATATGTATATCAACTTGTGCACTTGTAACAAAATTAATTAACGGTTCAATGGTGAGGAAGAGACCATTGAAACACTTTTCACGCTAAAGTTGTAGCCTTTTTTTTTAAAGGAAATTTAGAACTCCAAACGCTTAATCTTGATTCCGCCTCTGTATTTATATTGCTTTTATTTTTTGTCCTTGATTAGTTGTTTACGTATTCCCAACCTATTCAATTTCGACAAATACTTTTTTTTTGCGTGAAATATTAATTACATGGGTATACTCTTTGTTAATCAAGAGTAACGACGATATTATATTGGTGTACAAATTGACTTATTCTCTTTTAACATATTTTGAACAGACCTTAATATACTAAATCACAACAATTATGTGTCTAAACTTACTGCATATTCTAATTCTCTATTACTTACCTTGGATGACTCCCAAATTTAGACCCCTCGCACCATCAACCACATCCATTCACGCATTCTCCTCACCTCACTTAAACCCCGTTAATTTTGCTTTAACTTTAAAAAATAATTTTTAAAAAATCAAACTTAAATAACTTTTAACTTAAAAAATGAAAAGTAGGAGAATATCTACTTTTAACTTTTTCCAACTCATTTTTAATTTATTTTTAACTTTGTCAAACACTCTCAAAAGCTAAAAATGACTTGAAAGTATGTTTGATCAACTTTTAGGCCAATTCAAATAGCCTCTTAGGCTCACCATTCAACCTTAATTTTCGGAATGATGACGTCGTCAAGTGTTGGCCATTAACAACTCACATATTAATTCAAAATGGTGACATGGAGATTGCTCCGTAGACATACTGCAAAAGACATAGAAAGGATAAAATTAGGAATAAAGATATTTAGACAAGATGGTTGGCTTTTGTGGAAGACAAAATATCTAGTAAGTGTGAGAGGCATCGATGATGGTGGGAGTTACGAGAGGTACGTAAAGGACAGGTCAAAGAAGGATTGTGCAAGTGAGGAGAATGTGATTATATGACACATTTTTATCTTATCAAACACATGAATTTAGATAGGAGAATTGGATTTAAAGTGTCCGGATTAGGACTGTCACAATCTGCGGGATAGTGATTGTTTGAAGCACCGTACGTATATATATCATCTCCATTTTCTTACTAGTAGTGTTAATTATTATTCTCATAATTTCTTATTCTCCATTTTCAATTACCATCTTGTTTATATGTATAACTAGTTTTGAGACACATGTGTTGCACGTAAATATCAAATCATGTACTCCACTATTTTAAAAAAATAATATAAATATTATTAATTCAAAAGTTTAAGTAAACAATTATAAATGGAATAATAAAGTATAAGTTCCTATGAATAGTGGATGTGAACATTCTTATGATTACTACTGAAATTGTCAAATCAATATCTCAAAACACCTACAACTATTTATGATATTAAGCTAGATATAGATAAGGTAATGTGGCATCTCTCTATGGCCTCCAATTAGATTTGTCTTTTTTCTTGATTTTTTTTTTTGACTTTTTCCTCATTTTAAAATTAATTGTGATATGTAAAAATATAAATGACACTCTTAAAATCTCTTAGTTACACCACTTAAAAAAACTTTCTCATCCCTCCTCTATAGTGCATTCTTAGTTATTATTGTATTGTTGGGGTTCCTGCTTATAATATAAATAAATAACTTTTGATATAAAATATAGAAGATATACTACATTGAATGTTTTCAGTTGGAGTATTATATTAATTTAGCATTTAAGTTATGCAGTGTTCAAATTCAACTGAACTTTGAGATTCTCAACATATGTAAATCACACTTGAATTTTTAAGAGGAGAAGAATATAAAAATTTAAAAACTAGAAAATATGAGGAAACCTCTCCATGTATAGTTAACAATTGTAGTATTAACATATGCTTATTTTATTTAATCATAAAAATCACAACCCTTCGAAAATGTCAAAACTCATCGGAAAAGTCACAACTCTTTGGAAAAGTGGTAACCACTCAATGCAAAAAGATGTGTTCTTTTAAAATATAATAATATAATAAATAAATAAAATATAAAATCTAGAAGATATACTAAATTGAGTATTTTAAGAAGAAGAAGAAGAAGAACAATAGAAAACTTAAACGAATTGTACTTTAAAAATGTGAGAAACCCCTCTTTTTATAGCCAACAAAGGATAGTATGAAAAATTGTTTGTTGTGTCTTTTAAAAAAAGTCATAACCCGTTAGAAAAGTCACAACCCTTTGAAAAGGTCATAACTCATCGACAAAGTCACAATCCTTCGAAAAGATCATAACTCATCGAAATAGTCATAACACTTTGGAAAAGTCACGATCCTTCAATGTGAAAAAGGTGTCTTATTTTAATATAATATTATATAGTATAGATAAATAAATATAATATAATATAAAATATAGAAGATATACTAAATTTTGTGTTATAAGTCTAGGGAGATTATAATTGTCACGACCAGACTGTCGTGATTGTCACCACACTAACTCTCCGGTGGAAGAATGACGAGTCCACAAATTGGACTCATTTAGGGATTCGTTTTGATAGAAAGTGTCCTCAAATGCATATTTTGTCTCAATATTTGATGAAAATCCTTAAGTTTCAGGTATTTGGAGTTTGAGGGAAAGCAAGGACACTATTTAGCAAAAAAGAACAAAGGCAGCTGAAAGAACGAAGAAATGAAGATCTGAGAATCGCCGAATCCATTTGGCAAATCGCTAAAAAAGGTCTTATCCTCGCCTTTTTCTCCAGTGTGCTGAACCCTGAAAGAAAGGATCAAATCGGCAATAAAAAGGAGCAGTCGGCGTGTCGCTGAGCAGTTCCGCGAAGCTGTACTATGTCGCCCAATGATCCAAACACGACGATGAAACCTACCAAAGGGCGGATCGCCGAGTTGATCGGCGATCTCGACTAACGACACCGAATGATCCGCTACATCACAGATCTTTGAAAACTATAAATACTTGTTTAGAGTTGTAGCTTAAAAAAAGGAGTTTTGGAATATTAGATTTTTAATATAGAACTTTTAACATAGACTTCTGAGTTCTAAGTTTGAAGAGAGTATTGAAGAATTTGAAGATTCAAAGGGTTTCAACTCCAAGAATTTGGACTTGGGTCTTGTGGATTCTGCATTCTTTGCTTGTTTTGAGACTTAAATCTTCATACCCATTTGAATGCAAACTCATTTTGGTATAAATTTCTATCTCTTTTACATGTCTAGCTAAAACCCCAATTCTTGGGGTGTGATTTTCTGACCAGGGTTAGATTATCTGTTGGGTCTTGCTTGTTGATGGTTTATTTGTTGTGTAAATGTGATTTCGTTTAGTAGTTGTTGTGGAACTTAATGAAATTATAGTTGCAAATACGATTTCACCTTTGTGTTTTCGGCTTGCTCGAGAGAGAGGTCGTAAAATTAAGACTACTAAATTGATGGCAGATGGGAGTGGGTCGACATGAGATTCAACTCGAGAGAGTGAACCCTAGTCCTTCCCCCACACTTAGCTCGAGAGAGTGAGTGGGCTAAGGCGGAGGCTGTTCTTCATGCGGCAAGTAGGTGTCCGAGAGGAATCCATTTGATTCGGGGTAAGTTGCTCGAGAGAGAATTTACCTCCATTATAGTCTAGTCACAAATATTCAATGGATTTATTATCAAAAGCATGTACCCAATAGTTTAGTTTATCCCGTATTCCTATCACATCCCAAGAATCCCCTCTCCTTGATTAGTACTCTTTGCATTTTTGCTATTTTTGCTTACTTGTTCACAAACCTCGATTGTTAATTGACACTTTTGTGTCACCCCTTAGATTTAACATGTTTATATTCAATAATATTTTTAGCTATGACTAATTAGAACTAAATTTTATATTTCTATTAATTCTCAAGCCCACTCCCTTGGGACTCGACCCCAACCCTTGGTTGGGTTACGATACTATTGTACGATGGTAGACACTTGCATTGGAAGTTGTGTCTTGATTACGCAAACATCAAAGAACCACTACTACAACCCAAACCAAGAAACTAAACCAAAACTAAGACATTTAAGTTACGGAAGCAAGTTAAATACTAAGGAAATAAATAGAGTTCCCATAAACTCTAACAAAAGTCTAACAATAATAAACTAACATTGCGGAAGTAATGCCTAGAACCTGAAAGTCAATGTACCAAAACATCTAAAGTTCAACAAGTCTAAACAAGAAGGGATGCAACCCTAATCTAATGAACTAATCAACTAACTAAAACATAATCTAAGTACGAAAATGGTGGACATAGACGAAAGAGAACCCATGGCAGCCCAGAAGAATTAGCTCACCCTTGAATTCGAACTATCACTGACCTCCTAAGCGAGGTCTGTCAGTAGCCTCTTGAAGATGCCCTGTACTCAACAAAAATAAGAACAAGTGCAGTATCAGTACAGAACCACAGTGTATTGATAGGATCACACGGCTATCCCACTAAGTGCAACATACATAAGTCAAACAACAATATAATCACATGCATATATCGAACATTACAATATCATCAACATTTACGAACAACGAACAACTTTACATGTCTCAAAATACACAATTATGACAAGTCATTGGTCCTCTCATGGGACCCAAACCCAAACAGTTAGCATACCGAAACGTGGTATCCGATCCAATGAGTATGCCAGAACGTGACAACCGATCCCATAATTATGCCGGAGCATGACAACCGATCCAAGCTAGTTATGCCGGAACGTGGCAACCGATCCATTCAACACACGACAAACACAATCACAATCACAATCACAAGTATATCCTCAAGATCATATATTTAAGTCATGATTTCATGGTAACCATCATTCATCTATCTCATTTACATCAAGTGTGATCAATAATGCAACATTCGCATACATGCAAGTATCATAATAAAGCAAGAACAAATATACATCACACAATCATAGAATCACAATCATCACCTACCCCAAAATAAGCTCGAAACCCTAAGAAACTTGATCCTTCCCTTTCCGAATTCGTTTCGCTTGTTCTTGGTCTACAAACCATCAATATAATATGGGAATCAATAAAGAATCATTAATTATCGGATTAAATTCTAACAGCCCTAGAGCATACCCATGATCCCAAGTATCCAAAATAGGGTTGTTTCCACCATAGAATCTAGATCAAAACCCTCCCCCATCATTAATTGTCCATTCTATTATGTTCTACGTATCGAAAAATGGATTCGGGGAGTGAAAAGCTTACCTTTAGCCTCAAGAATGATGAAAAACTGTTAGGAGTCGCCTGAGGTTCGTTTCTTAGCTCTAAAATTCGGAAAGTGCAAAATAAGGTCGTTTAGGGGTTTATTTACGACTTTAAGTTGCGTCGAACCTGCCACAACGACCCTCACCCTGCTGTAGCGGCCCCGCCAGAGCTACCAAAAGCACCGCTAGAGCAGCTTGCATGAACCAGTGAGCTATTTAAAGAATTCCAAAATCCCCATTTCACAACACACCTCTACCCAACGACGCTCAGAAAGTACCCTTTATGTTAAGGTCGATTCCGGGAGTTCTATTCGCCCAAATTCAATTCCGTAAAGTCGTACGGATTCCTTAACGAGTTATCTATACACCCATGTAATCATAATCATAAATAAATCACCCGATTGTTACCAGATTTCCCTACACCTTAATGACTCCGATTTCGTCCAAATCTAAACTAGGTTGGGAAAATCTAAATATTACGAAAAAGTTTTCCGGTCCCAAATTTTCCCCCGTTGGCATTTCTATAACGACGGAAACAGGTCGTTACAATAGATACCAATTTACCCATCACTCGTCCCGAGTGACAAAACTTAGGAAAAATAGGCTAAGGAAAGAATGAAGTAGTACCTGAATCGATGAACAATTGGGGATACTAGTCTTGCATGTCCCTCTTGGTTTCCCAAGTAGCCTCCTCAACTGGACGATTCTTCCATTGAACTTTCGCGGACTTAATCTCCTTGGTCCTCAACTTGCGCACACCACGATCAAGAATTACAATTGGTTCCTCCTCATATTGGAGGTCTTTGTCTAACACAATTGAATCCCACTTAATGATATAATCCCCGTCACCATGATACCTCTTCAACATGGACATATGAAATACCGGATGAACACCCAATATATTAGGAGGTAACGCCAATCTATATGCTACCGGCCCCACACATTCAAGAACCTCAAATGGACCAATGTATCGCGGACTTAGCTTGCCTTTCTTGCCAAATCTCATCACCCCTTTCATGGGTGATACCTTAAGAAAAACATTCTCACCGGTTTGAAACGCCATGTATCTTACCTTATGATCCACATACTTCTTTTGTCTACTCTGGCTGCTAAAACCATAGCTTGAATACTCCTCACCTTATCTTGAGCATCCTTCACTAAATCAATCCCCAAAGGTTTCACATCCCCAACCTCGAACCATCCTATGAGTGATCTATATCCCCTCCCATAGAGTGCCTCAAATGGTGCCATATCTATGCTGGAGTGATAATTATTATTATAGGAGAATTCACACAAAGGTAGGAACTTATCCCAATTCCCTCCGAAATCAATCACACATGCCCTCAACATGTCTTCTAAAACTTGAATAGTCCTCTCTGACTACCCGTCTGTTTGTGGATGGAAGGCTGTACTAAAGGTGAGTTGTGTGCCCAATTCATCATGTAATTTCCTCCAAAACTTGGATGTGAATTGGGTACCACGGTCTGAGATGATAGAGAGGGGTACCCCATGCAACCTCACTATCTTTTTCACATACACCTTAGCCAATTGTCCAACATTATAATCTATTCTTACCGCAATAAAATGGGCTGACTTAGTCAATCTATCAACCACTACCCAAATAAAATCAAACTTTCCCAAAGTCTTGGGAAGACTAACCAAGAAATCCATGGCTATCCTCTCCCACTTCCATTCCGGAATTGGCATTCTTTGAAGCAAACATGAAGACATTTGGTGTTCATATTTCACTTGTTGACAATTTTGACACTTCGCCACAAACTCCGCTATGTCCTTCTTCATTCCCGGCCACTAATAAATTCGCTTCAAATCTCGGTACATCTTGGTCACACCCGGATGGATAGAATATCGCTAACCATGAGACTCTACCAATAATTTCTCAATCAAGTCATCTACTCTAGGGACACATATTCTCCCTTTAAAATTAAGCACACCATCCTCATCAAGAGTGGTCTCTTGTGCCTTACCAATGGCAGTCTTTTTTCTAAGCTCCTCTAAATTTTCATCTTCAAATTGTTTGGCCTTGATCTCATCAATGAATGTGGCCCTCACTTCAATGCTAGCTAACACCCCACCTATTTCTGAGACGCCCAATTGCATGAACTTAGACTCTAAGGTCTGAATTTCCTTAGCCAAAAGTCGCTTGGATGCACTCAAGCAAGCTAAACTACCCATACTCACCACCTTTCGACTCAAAGCGTCTGCCACTACATTAGCCTTACTCGGATCGTATTGAATGGTGACATCATAATCTTTAAGTAACTCTATCCACCATCGCTGTCTCAAATTCAGATCCTTTTGAGTGAACACATGCTGCAAACTGCGATGATCAGTAAACACTTCACACTTAACACCATAGAGGTAATGCCGCTAGATCTTAAGAGCAAACACTACCGCTACCAACTCCAAATCATGTGTTGGATAATTCCTATCATGCACCTTTAATTGATGCGAGGCATAAGCTATAACATTCTTATCCTGCATCAACACCGCACCCAACAAGAATGTGAAGCATCACAATAAATAATAAAATCTTTACCTTCAATCGGTAATGCTAGAATAGGCGTGGTGGTCAAAAGAGTCTTGAGCCTTTGGAAGCTCTCCTCACATTTTTCAGTCCATTCATATGGTATCTCCTTTTTGGTCAAATTAGTCAAATGCACGGAGATAGAAGCAAAGTTCTTCACAAATCGACGATAGTAGCTAGCGAGCCCCACAAAACTCCTAACTTTTGTCAGAGAGCTAGGCCGAACCCAATTCTTAACCGCCTGAATCTTTTGAGGATCTACCATTGCCTCTTCTTTCGAAACTGCATGCCCCAAAAATGCAACCGATTTCAACCAAAATTCTCCTCTATCTCTTCATGATGCGCATGAGGGTTCTAATTCACAGAAGCATTCTCAACAGGAGCTCCATTCCCAGCAGGTGCTACTTTTCCACGACCTCTACCCCTAGCTCTTCCTCTACCCCTGCCTTGACCGTGACCTCTTGCTGCAGATTCCTCAGCTGGAACATTGACGGGAGCTACGGGACTGACACCGTTGAATCTAGTACTAACCATCTGCGGACAGAAGAGTGAAGGAGGTTAGATACCAATTTGAATCGCCAGTTATCAATTGGAATCAAGTTATAGCACGAAAGGAGACAAGAGAAAACAGAGAGATTTCTTAAAGTCCTATAGCCTCTCGAAGAAAAGTAAAGGCATCCCCGTATAGTTCCGCAAGACTTTACTAGACTCATTTTGGTACATCGAGATCAACGAACCTAGGCTCTGATACCAACTTTGTCACGACCCAGACCGTCGTGATTGACACCCATACTAACTCTCTGGTGGGAGAACCACTACTACAATCCAAACCAATCAACTAAACCAAAACTAAGGCATTTAAGTTACAGAAGCAAGTTAAATACTAAGGAAATAAATAGAGTTCCCATAAACTTTAACAAAAGTCTAACAATAATAAACTAACATTGCGGAAGTAATGCCTAGAACCTGAAAGTAAATGTACCAAAACATCTAAAGTTCAACAAGTCTAAACAAGAAGGGATGCAACCCCAATCTAATGAACTAATCAACTAACTAAAACATAGTCTAAGTCCGGAAATAGTGGACATAGACGAAAGAGAACCCATGACAGCTCGAAATAATTGGCTCACCCTTGAATTCTATTGAATTCGAACGCTCACTAATCTTCTAAGCGTGGTCTGTCAGTAGCCGCTTGAAGATGCCCTGTACTCAACAAAAATAAGAGCAAGTGCATTATCAGTACACAACCACAATATACTGGTAGTATCACACGATTATCCTACTAAGTGCAACATACATAAGTCAAACAACAATATTATCACATGCATATATCGAACATATACAATATCATCAATATTTACGAACAACGAACAACTTCACATGTCTCAAAATACACAATTATGACAAGTCATTGGTCCTCTCATGAAACCAAAACCCAAACAGTTAGCATACCGGAACGTGGTACCCGATCTAATGAGTATGCCGGAACGTGAAAAGCGATCCCATAATTATGCCAGAACGTGGCAACCGATCCAAGTTAGTTATGCCGGAACGTGGTAACCGGTCCATGCAACACACCACAATCACAATCACAAGTATATCCTCAATATCATACATTTAAGTCATGATTTCATGGTAACCATCATTCATCTATCTCATTTACAACAAGTGTGATCAATAATGCAACATTCGCATACATGCAAGTATCATAATGTAGCAAGAACAAACATACATCACATAATCATAGAATTACAACCATCACCTACCTCGAAACAAGCTTGAAACCCTAAGAAACTTGATCTTTCCCATTCCAGATTTGTTCCGCTTGTTCTTGGTCTACAAACAATTAATATAATACGAGAATCAATAAAGAATCACTAATTACCAGATTACTAACAATTCTAACAACCCTAGATCATACCCATGATCCCAAGTATCCAAAATAAGGTTGTTTTCACCATAGAATCTAGATAAAAACCCTCCCCCATCATTAATTTTCCATTCTATTACGTTCTATGGATCGAAAAATGAATTCGGAGAGTGAAAAACTTACCTTTAGCCTTAAGAATGATGGAAAACTGTTAGGAGTCGCTAGGGGTTTGTTCCTTAGCTCTAAAAATCTAAAAGTGCAAAATAAGGTCGTTTAGGGGTTTATTTACGACTTTAAATCGCGTAGAACCCGCTACAGCGGCCCTCATCCCGCTGTAGTGGCCTTGCTAGAGCGACCAAAAGCACCGCCAGAGCGGCTTGCACTAATCAATGAGCTATTTAAAGAATTCCAAAATTCCTATTTCACAACACACATCTAACCAACGACGCTCAGAAAATATCCTTTACGCTAAGGTCGATTTCGGGAGTTCCACTCCCCCGAATTCAGTTCTGTAAAGTCGTGCGGATTCCTTATCGAGTTATCTATCCACCCATGTAATCATAATCATAAATAAATCACCTGATTGTTATCAGATTTCCCTACATCTTAATGACTCCAATTTCGTTCAAATCTGGACTAGTTTGGAAAAATCCAAATATTACGAAAAATAATTTCGGTCCCAATTTTTCCCCATTGGCATTTCTATAACGACGGGAATAGGTCGTTACAATATTATGTTATCATTTAAGATATAAGAACATTCTATTATAAACAGAATTAAAATAAAAGTACAACAAATAAATTAGAAACGGAGGAGTCTAGTTTGGACTCTTCAAACAAGTTTTTGATCAAATCATTTTTTCAAAGTTTGAACACCAAGTGGTAGTTTGTGCAACAATAAATCATTGAACTTCTTGTAAAGTAGAAGTTGTTGCAAAAGTATATTTATGCCATTGAAAATAAGTACACATTAATTATCTAGATAGTCTTCTCGTTTGAAGTTTAGTTTACCCATTCTCCTTGTTGCATCAATTTTTTCATCCATCTAATTTTTCGACAAAAAAATATTGTAATTGCATAATTGAACAATTCTCACAATCTTCCTTGATTTAAGAATAAAAATCTTACGAAATTCATAGTTTAAAAATGTGAGAAAATTCCTCTATTTATAGCAAAGAAAGGATAGTATGAAAAGTTGTTTATCGTACATTATTAGATAATTCCCAACCCTTTAGAAAAATCACATCCATTGAAAAATGTTACAACTCATCGAAAAAGTTACAACTCTTTAAAAAAAGTCACAATCCTTCGGAGAAGTCACAACTATCCGTGAATGTTAAAAAGGCATCTTTTAATATAATATAGAACAAATAAATAAATAAATAAAATTATAAAATATAGAAGATTTACTAAATTGGATGTCTTAAGTTGGGGGTATTATAGTAATTTAATATTTAAGTTAGGGAGTTCATGTTTTTAAGGTTATTGCTTCGACTCATATTCCCCAAAAAGTGGATCCCACTCTAATAGCTCTTCCTCTTTCAAAACTCATTTGAAAAGTTTTACCTAAGTATTTATAAAAAATAAACTCTTTGTCTCTCTGAGATAGATAATATATTTGCGTACACTTTATGATCTCTCTATTTTCACAAATAAGCGAGATAAGAATAATATTTGTCTACACTCTCTATATTCACAAGCTATAAATAAGATTTGTGTACACTCTACCATTTTTAGATCCTATTTATGAGAATTCACTAAAGGTACGTTTGGTTAGGATACAAGTAATTCCGAGATTCACTATTTTATAATTAGCTATTCCAGAATTATTATTCCATTTTCAATGTAAAATAAAAATAACGCTACAATTTCAAAACGATTATTCAGAAATAAGTTATATATTTCGTGACTTTATCTCAATCAAATGTAAGGTAAACTCATTTTAAAATTAATTTCGTAATTAATTATTCTTTATCCCTCGTACCAAACTATCTCTAATATTCTATTGTTATAACTTTTTAACTAATACTAACTAATTTAGCTAACATCGGGGGCTATCAGAATCAAATTTTATAGGCATTGCACAAGGTTACAAGTCATATGCACTAATACTAGAAAAATATGTACATTTTGTAACTCTAAGATGATTTCATAAGTTTAGGACAATCTTCTTCATTCATAAATAAATTTTGGCAATTTCAGTTTTTCATATCCCCTTAAATAACGCACACCTCAATAAACCTAGCTGCCGCCGACTAGACCCCAAAGTCACCCTCTCATTCTAGAGCAGCCGCCGACATGGCCACTGGTCAGTCATCTGAGACTGGCCAGAATCCCTAAAACACAACTTTCACTACCACATCCATCATCAATTTCCCAGAACTCTACTAAATCAAATCTCCTAATAACTCTAAATTGCTTGTCAAGCCTACGATATTGTCTACTAGTGCTTAACTAGTCAAACAACCAGATTGTGCTGAGGAGCCAAAAGTGAAATATGCAGATTTGCTAAAACCAGCCAATAAATAGGTAATACAAGACTCAATCCCATTAAAGACTATGGAATACACCAATGGGATACCACATATCTCGTGGACTGAAGATGAAGTGGACAAGATGAAGATAATAGAAGGTTTACAATTCGCTGTGATTGATAAGTTTTCCTATGAGTGGCCTGACCTAAAGGATTTACACAATCAAATCCCCAAAAAATGTAAAATTAAAGGTGAATTCAAGATTGGCCTCCTTAGACACATACATATATTGATGAGTTTTAATTTGATGAAGGATTTCGTCAATATACTCTCAAAAAATGCTTACTACATCATTGGGAAGGATGCCATAGCATATCAGATGAGGCTATTTATCTATGATGCAAATTTCAAACCAGGGGAAGAAACCACACAAGCGATGGCATGAATCTCATTCCTAGACCTCTTCCCTACCTTCTTTGTAAAGGAATCTCTATTTTCCCTAGCATCTGCAGTGGAGAAGCCAATCTACCTGGATATAGCTACCATCAACAGAACCCGACCAAGCTGTGCAAAAGTAAAAGTTCAGCTGGATTTGACTGCTAAACTTTCAGATTATGTAGAGTTGGAAGTTGTCAATAGAAGAACACAGGTCAATAAAGTAAAAAAGGTTAAAATACAATTTGACATGCTTCCTAAATATTGTCATACCTGCAAGCTTCAAGGACGCATGGAAGAGGAATGCAAAAGCTTGAACCCTGAGCTCAAACGAAAGGAGGATGAGGCAGTACTTGAAGGAGAAAAGAAGGAGGAACATTCAGATATACCTACACAAAGGAGATTTATAAATGGGAAAATTGTTCAAGAAAAATGGAATCCCACAAATAGAAGATTCAAGGTTGTTAATGGCACCACCAATTTAATAAAGGACATAAACAAGGAAAGGTCGATTGCAACAAAAGGTGTTAATACTGCTAACCCTTTTGATGCCCTACAGGTGGAAGAGCTAGAGAATGGAGAAGCAGACAATAATCAAAGAATGGACACAAATGAAAGTAGTAAAATCGATGAGATAATGACAGAGGCAAATGCTGCTACACCTGACGGTTTAAACAACAACAAACAGGCGCATCATAAGGAAGTAATCAGGCAGGAGCATGAAGAATTGGACTTCTCTAAAAGGTCAACAGACAAAAAATTAGCAGTGGAGAAGATAACAAAAAATGCCCTCATGGAGAGGGAAGACCCTCAACATATTAAGGTCAACTACAACAAAAATAATATAGTTATGCCACAAGCACACACAGAAACACCAGGATAAACTAATTGGTGGAACAAATGGGTAGAAGAAGACACTCATAACAATAGCCTTGAGGTAATCCAAGAGGGGATGAGCAATGGGGAGGATTCACAAAGTACACCTGCCGCACAAATAGAGCATGAGAAGGCTTTGATGATTGTTAAGCACCAAGATGATGAAGTATCTCAGGAATCGGTAGTACCTTTGCAGATTGATAGCTCATTCACAAGAGACATCCAGGGTCTGCTAGAAGGTACAATTCCAAGGACCCTAATGCTGGAAGATGTGTGTCACACCCCTTTTTCGCACGGCGGATGCAGAAGGATTTTTTCAATCTAAGTGACGGTATTGATTTAGGAATTATTTATTATTTTCAGAGTCATCACTTGGAATTGAGTTATGGTGTTCCAAGTCACTTTTTTTTTAATCCCTAATCGAAAGGAAATGACTGTTTATTTGGTCTGCGAACTAGAAATTCGGATAAGAAATTCTGTTGACCGAAGGAAAGGTATTAGGCATCCTTTGAGTCCCGTGGTTCTAGCACGGTCACTTTTATTGACTTATACTTGACTTATATTATTATTATTATTATTGTTTGGATAAATTGTGTTGTAGGTCATGATTTGCTCATATTTTTGTTTAATTTTGCTAGTCTTAAACCAGATGTATAACTGCATATTTGATTTTAACATACAATAGCTTAGAAGTATAACTAATTTCTTCTCTCAAATGCATCACCTAATATTTTTATGTCTACAAATTTAGTATACGTTTAATGAAAGTTAACTATTAAAAATAATTTGACCAAGGTGTGTCACCACATCCTTGAATTTCTTTTAAATGTTTCAAAAAAGATGTGTAACCACATTCTTAATTGAAACAAATATCATTTCTATATTTTTTTAATTTTATATTAATAATAATAATTTATTCAATTTTTTTGTATCCTAATTATATCTACTTTATCATTATTATCTAAATCAACACAAGAACAATGACATGACCCATTCATTTTTAAGAGGTCACAACTAGCGAATAGAAATAAATAAAATAAGAAATAATCATTGTTAAAGCTACCTTCATTCATTTAACAGAAATATAATAGCTAACAAATTGTTTAGTTCAATCAAATTACGAATGAAAAAAATAGGAAAACTTGTCATAAAATTACATCAAATTTTATAAATAAATTATAGAGATAAGGAAAAATTGAATGCTATAAAATCTTGACCGAACCTCGATTAGAACACCCACGAATCTTTGTAGGTAGTTTGTGATGGTATATATGTTGTGTTTAAATAAAAATAGTAATGAAAAAGGAAGAAAATATATGAATGGGTTGGTGAAATTTTGAAAAAGAAACAAAGTAAAATAAAATGTGAATCTGTTGTTTCTTTTTTTCTTTCGTGTGTGTTGCTGAATGGCTTTCTGTGCGTGTGTTGTTGTTTCTTTTTTATTGCTGATCGTTTCTCTTGCTGATTTTTCCTCTTTTTCTCCTTTTTTTTTTTGTTTGCTGATTGTTCGTGCGTGTGGGTGTTGTGCAGAATGTTTTTTTTCTTTTTGGTAGTGTAGGATTCTTGTTGGATGATTTCTTTTTTGTTTGTTTGTCTGTTTTTGTGTATATCTGTTGGTGTGTATATAAAAAAAATGTGTCTCTTTGTATTGCTTTTGGTGTATAAATATGTAGTGTGTAGTAGTGTATGTGTGGGTTGTGTTGCTGATGGTTTGTCGTGAGTGGGGAATGGGTTGGGGTAGTGGAGGACAATGGAGGTAGTAGGTGGGTTGGGGTAGAAAAAGGGGGATCGTGGGGGTTAATGGGAGATAAGGTAAGGTTATTATATTTTTTTTAAATTTTTTGGTTGGTAATAAATAAAAATATAAAGATAATATTAATTAATTATTTTGGAATTAATAAAAATATAGAAAAGTTAAATAGCTAGATTTAAAAATATAATTAAGAAATACTAGCTTATTTATTAAAATTTAAATTAAAAAAAAGCATATATTTTTTGTAGTTTTCAAATCTTTTAAAATAAACTTACTAAAATACGATGAAAAATATACTAATATTTAATTTAGACCTAGAAGAAATATTTAAGGAATAAAAATAGTGTAAAATCTTATGTTCGGTAAAAAATATGTGTCTACAGTTTGTCCCTCTTTGACTGGAAACATGAAGAGTTTTCAGACAAAGAAGTAGATAAAGTGATAAGTTTTGACCGGATTCTTATTTGAAAGAAAAGCATGCGACCGAGTCCTTGTTTTGGACAACCTACATATCCCGGGTTATAAGGGAATCAGGTCACGTGTAGTTCAAGGAGATGAGGTGATGAGTTGGAAGTTAAGTGAGGTTCCATCGAGGCTCCAGGTCGCGGCTCTTATCCTTACACAAAAGTGAAAACTAATATTCAAAAGGAAAATAAAAGTACAAACTACTATCTATGCACCTTTTCTTGAGTCTTCACTTCAGTCTTGGCTTTCAGATATTATCTTGATTTTTTGGGTGAGTATCTTGATCTTGAATTGGACTCGAGGCTTAACTTGTCACTTAGAGCGAACTTTTGACACTCTTCAAAATGACAATTTGAAAATGTTCTTGAATGACTGCATGTTTTCTTGATGCTGAATATAAATTGATGTCAGGAAGTCAGACTGCTACATGCATTGAAGAAACCGATTCTGGCTATCATGGGGATTGATCATTCTGAAAAGAGTTGAAACTTTGTTTTTGAATTTCAAATCCATGTTTCACTTGAAGAAACCTGAAAACCATCACAAACAAAAGAAATAAACAAAAAAATTTCCCCAGTTTTCACTGAATTTGTTTTGTGAGTTATTAGCAGATGTAAATTTTCAAAAATAAACTTAGACTAGGAAGTACTTATCCTAGGAGAAAATAAAAAATAACGTCTCAGACTAGGAAGTGTTTATCCTAGGAGAAAAATAAAAAAATGTCTTAGACTAGAAAGTGTTTATCCTAGGAGAAAATAAAACATAATGATCTCAGACTAGGAAGTGTTTATCCTAGGAGAGAAAATTAAAAAGTCTCAGACTAGGAAGTGTTCATCCTAGGAGAAAATAAAAAATAACGTCTTAGACTAGGAAGTGTTTATCCTAGGAGAAAATAAAAAATAACGTCTCATACTAGGAAGTGTTTATCCTAGGAGAAAAATAAAAAATAATAATTTTAGACTAGAAAGTGTTTATCATAGGAGAAAATAAAAATAACGGTCCCAGCCCACAAGAGCCTACTACTTACAAAGCGTGTCTCGCTCTTCAAAGAAACACCTCGATAATCTTCTACTTAATAAGTTTTGTGTTTTAAACAAAACATATCTTGCTTCTTTTTAATTAGGTGTTTGTTGACCTTGGAATTATATATTAATTCTAAGGTGTTCTGCTTGTAAAATCCCACTCAAACGTTACTGCATGCGCCACTTTCTATATATAGAGACGGAGCTAGGTGGGGTTTGTGGGTTCGAACGAACCTAGTAGCTTTTCTATCGATCTTGTATCTGTACTAAAAAATTAAATAAATATATATGTATATGTATATCCCCCCTCTCTTTTTCTAAAGGAAATTTAGAACTCCAAACTCTTAATCTTGATTCTGCCTTTGTATATATGTTGCTTTTCCTTTTTGCCCTTAATTAGTTGTTTATGTATTCCCAACCTATTCAATTTCGACAAATACTTTTCTTTTTATTGCGTGAAATATTAATTACATGGGCATACTCTTTGTTAATCAAGAGTAACGACGATATTATATTGGTGTATAAATTGACTTACTCTCTTTTAACATATTTTGAACAGACCTTATTATACTAAATCACAACAATTATGGGTGTGTTTGGTATGAAGGAAAACATTTTCCATGGAAAATGTTTTCCTAGAAAATGTTTTCTTGGAAAAGAAGTTGATTTTTGACTTATTTTCTCATGTTTGGTTGGTGAGTAGAAAATATTTTTCGAAAAAGATTTTTAGTGTTTGATTTATGAATGAAAAATGTTTTTGAAAAATTTCTTTTATTTTTACTAGAGTAGAAAATAATTGTTGAAATTGAAAATATTTTTTAAAAACAAACTTAATTTTTTTGGGGGTGGGGGCTGGTAGGGGGTGGGGGTGGGGGGTCGAGGGTAGGGGTGAAAAATTGAAATTTTAAAGTTAAAAATATTTTTTAAAAACAAACTTAAATTTTTTTTTGGGGGGTGGGGGGATGGTAGGGCGGGGGGGGGGGGGGGCGGAGGTGTCGAGGGTAGGGGGTGAAAAAATGAAATTTTGAAGTCGAAAATATTTTTTAAAAACAAACTTAAATTTTTTTTTGGGGAGTGGGGGTGGTGGTAGGGGGTGGGTGGGGGCTAGGGTAGGGTGGTCGAGGGTAAGGGTGAAAAAATGAAATAATGTTTTTAAAAAACAAACTTAAATTTTTTTCCTTTTGAAGAGGGTGGGATAGGGGCCTGGGGGGGGGGGGGCGAGGGTAGGAGGTGGGGGTGTAAAAAAATAAAAAATTGAAAGTAGAAATATCTTTTAAAAACAACTTTTAATATTTTTTTGGGAGGGGTTGTGGTAGGGGTGAGGGTGGGGTAAAAATATTGAATTTAAAAACAAATTTTAAATTATTATTTTTTTGGGGGGGCTGGTTTGAGGGTAGGGACCAAATAAATTGATTTTTTCAACAATTTTTTTTTTAAATTGGAAGTTGGAAGAGAGTTTTGGAAAATGTTTTCCTTAAGTTTTGAAGGGAAGTCATTTTCCTTAAATTTGAGGAAAATGAGTTGATTTGAAAAACATTTTCCAAATCATTTAACCCAACCAAACATGAGAAAATTGGAAAACATTTTCTGGAAAATATTTTTCTTCATACCAAACACACCCTATGTGTCTAAACTTACTGCATATTCTAATTCTCTATCACATATCATGGATGACTCCCATATTTAGACCCTTCGCACCATCAACCACATCCATTCACGCATTCTCCTCACCTCACTTAAACCCCATTAATTTGGTTTAGCTTAAAAAAAATAGTTTTAAAAAAGTCAAACTTAAATAACTTTTAACTTAAAAAATGAAAAGTAGGAGAATACCTACTTTTAACTTTTTTCAACTCATTTTAAATTTATTTTTAACTTTGTCAAACACTCTCAAAAGCTAAAACTGACTTACAAGTAAGTTTGACCAACTTTTAGGCCAATTCAAATAGCCTCTTAGACTCACCATTCAACCGTAATTTTCAGAATGATGACGTGTCAAGTATTGGCCATTAAGAACTCACATATTAATTCAGAATGGTGACGTGGAGATTGATGCGTAGACATACTGCAAAAGACATAGAAAGGATAAAATTAGGGATAAAGATATTCAAACTAGATGGTTGGCTTTTGTAGAAGAAAAAATATTTAGTGAGCAAGTGTGAAAGGTATTGATGATGGTGAGAGTTATGAGAGGTACGTAGAGGCAGGCCAAACAAGTATGGTGCAAGTGAGGAGAATGTGATTATATGACACATTTTTAGCTTATCAAACACATGAATTTAGATAGGAGATTTGGATTTAAAGTGTCCGGAATAGGACTGTCACAATCTGCGAGATAGTGATAGTTTGAAGCACCATATATATATATATATATATATATATATATATATATATATATATATATATATCATCTCCATTTTCTTACTAGTAGTGTTAATTATTATTCTCATAGTTTCTTATTCTCCGTTTTCAATTACCACCTTGTTTATATATATATACTAGTTTTGAGAGACGTGTGTTGCAACTTGCACGTGAATATCAAATCATGTACTACACAACTTTTAAAAAATAATGTTAATATTATTAAATCAAAATTTTAAGTAAATAATTATAAATCGAATAATAAAGTATAAGTTCCTATGAATAGTGGATGTGAAGTTTCTTATGATTACTACTTAAATTGTCAAATCAATATTTCAAAACACCTATAACTATTTATAATACTAAGCTAGATATAGATAAGGTAACGTGACACCTCTTTATGGCCTCCAATTAGATTTATCTTTTTTCTTGTTTTTTTTTTGACTTTTTCCTCATTTTAAAATTAATTATGATATGTAAAAATATAAATGACACTCTTAAAATCTCTTAGTTACACCTCTTAAATTTTTTTTCTCAACCCTCCCCTATAGTGCATTCTTAGTTATTATTATGTTGTTGGGGTTCCTGCTTATAATATAATATAAATAAGTGAAAAGACATAAAATCACCATTGAAGTTGTTCCGTATTTTCATAGAGACACCTTAACTTTGGAAGTATCGTATGACCCCACAAAAGTTTTTGATATCTTTGTAAATTAAATGGGTCATTTTGACTTATTCCCTCGTCTGAGTTGTCGCACGTCATGCTCACTCTTTTTAACCCGTTTAGCCCGACCCGATTCTTTACTAAAGTAGAAAAATCTTTTTTTTCGTTTGTTGTTTCTCATCTTTCCAAATTCTTTCTCGTCTCTCTTGGTGAAACCATTTCGTTCTAATCATCTCTCCTTGTTGATGTTTCTTGGTCAAGATTTTTGGAGGAACAAAGAATTGAATTTGATATTTTTGATCGAAACCTAATCACAAAATTAAGAAGAAATTAAATCTTAAAAGACTTCAAATTAACCTTTTCTACTGGAAATTAAAAGAGAAAACGAATTTCTACCTTATTGCGCTTGGGGAAGATGATGAATTCGTCAAAGAGAGAGTACCAACATTGATCTTGCATTGGAAAAAAGGTGAAATCTTGAAGAGACGGCTACCAATGGCTCTTTTGAGTTTAAATGTGGGAAAGATAATGTAAATTAATTAAATGATTAATAATAAAGAAATAAAGCGACACGTGATACTTTTAAACTGGTTAATGACAGTGAAAACACTGCATCACGCGTCTCATGTGCGTGGTCACAACCCAAACGAGGGAATGGGTCAAAATGACCAATTTATAAAGATATTAAAAGTTTTGTGGGGTGACAGGATACTTCCAAAGTTTAGGTGTCTTTATGAAAATACTAGACAACTTCAGTGGTGACTTTATCTCTTTTCTCTATAAATAAATAATTATTGATATAAAATATAGAAGATATACTACATTGCATGTTTTTAGTTGGAGTATTATATTAATTTAGCATTTAAGTTATGCAGTGTTCAAATTCAACTGAACTTTGAGATTCTTAACATCTGTAAATCACACTTGAGTTTTTAAGAGAAGAAGAATATAAAAATTTTAAAAACTCCTATTTTAGAAATATGAGGAAACCCCTCCATTTACAATTAACAAATACAGTATTAACATATGCTTATTGTATTTAATCATAAAAGTCACAACCCTTTGAAAAGGTCAAAACTCATCGAAAAAGTCACAACTCTTTGAAAAAGTGGTAACTACTCAATGCGAAAAAGTGTGTTCTTTTAAAATAAAATAATATAAATAAATAAATAAAATATACAATATAGAAGATATACCAAATTGAGTATTTTAAGAAAAAGAAGAAGAATAATAGAAAACTTAAACAAATTGTAGTTTAAAAATGTGAGAAAATCCCTCTTTTTATAGCCAACAAAGGGTAGTATGAAAAATTATTTGTTGTGTTTTATAAAAAATAGTCATAACTCTTTAGAAAAGTCACAACCCTTTGTAAAGGTCATAACTCATCGAAAAAGTCACAAGTCTTTGGAAAGGTCACACCCCTTTAGAAAAGTCACAACCCTTTGAAAATGTCATAACTCTTTGAAAAGTCACAACCCTTCAATGTGAAAACGTGTCTTATTTTAATATAATATTACATAGTATAAATAAATATAATATAATATATGATATAGAAGATATACTAAATTTTGTGTCATAAGTCGAGGGAGATTATAATAAGTTAACATTTATTATAATATATATATATATATATATATGTATAATTGTAATTTGATACAAAATTTAAAAAAATAAAGAAGACTTTTAATTTATGGATATGTAGACTATATAAAAATGTCTTTTAACTTTGTGGTCTTAAACATGTAACATGAAGTGTTAGAATTAAAAAATTGTCCCCTCTTCCCCCACAAAAAAAGAACATTCTATTATAAACATAATTAAAATAAAAGTAGAACAAATAAATTAGAGACAGAAGAGTACTTATTAAATCTAGTTTGGACTCTTTAAACAAGTTTTTAATCAAATTCTTTTTTCAAAGCTTGAACACCAAGTGGTAGTTTGTGCAACAAAAAATCATTGAACTTCTTGTAAAGTAGAAGTTGTTGCAAAAGTATATTTATGCCATTGAAAATAAGTACACATTAATTATCTAGATAGTCTTCTCGTTTGAAGTTGAGTTATTCCATTCTCCTTGTTGTATCAATTTTTTTTATCCATCTATTTTTCCGACAAAAAAACTGGCGTAATTGCATAATTGAACAATTTTCACAATCTTCCTTGACTTAAGAAAAAGAAGAAGAATAAAAACTTACAAAATTTGTAGTTTAAAAATGTGTGAAAATTCCTCTTTTTATAGCAAAGAAAGGATAGTATGAAAAGTTGTTTATCATGTCTTATTAGATAATTTGCAACCCTTCAGAAAAATCATAACCATTGGAAAATGTTACAACTCATCGAAAAAGTCACAACTCTTTAAAAAAAGTAACAATCCTTCGGAGAAGAGCATTTGGCTTCAAAATACTTTCTTCTTTTTCTTTTTCTATGGACTGCATAAATCTTATCTTCCAGTCCAAAGGAAGATAATCTCTTTTGGCAGCTCAATCCTCACGGTAATAATTATGCCAATTCTGCCTAAAAATCTCTTTAGGTGATCAAGGGGGCTCCCTTTTTCAGTAGATGAGATTTGGATTAAAGGTATTATCTCAACGCTACATTGAATTTGCTTCACTAATAGGCTCACGCTTCGACTTTGATCGTTATGGACTCGTACCAAGATCGAGTCCCAGACAATCGGATCTAATTTTAACAGCCGAAACAGTAACAATGAAAATGACCCTCTCTTTAGTGAGATTATATGAGCAAATGCCCGAGCCAAAATATGTTATTGCTATGGGAGCCTGTACAATTACAGGCAGTCACAACTACCCGTCAATGTGAAAAAGTATCATCTTTTAATATAATGTAAAAAAAATAAAAATAAATAACATATAAAATATAAAATATAAAATATAAAATATAGACGATCTACTAAATTGGATGTCTTAAGTAGGGGGTATTATAGTAATTTAACATTAAAGTAGGAAGTTCATTGTAACAACCCGAAATTTTTTTGAGCTAAGACTCGAACCATTCTTAGTTGTGAGTAAGATTTACCGAGGAATTTAAATTTTTCTTAAATGTTAAGGTTGCTAGATGTAGCACCTTGATTTCCAAAAAGAACTAAGAGAATTCATTCAAGTCATTTGTAAATTCTTTCAAGTTTTGGATTAACTTCAAACGACCATAACTTTTAGCATAGGATGAGTTAGGAGACCCATAATATATCAAATGAAAGATCTCTGAGTGCTCTTTCTAACGCCACCAAGTTTGCTAAATTTTGAGCTCGGATGAGGGATATATGCCCATTTGAGTCCAGCTTGTCCAGTTAAGAAAAGTTACCCAAATTAATGAGGGGTACTTTTGTATTTTCCTTACCCCACTAACCTAGCTCATTTTTGTTAACCTTTTAGGAGTCTAAACCGATTGGAATCAATTTTAGTTATTCCTAAATTATGCTTAGGGTTTCGAGAGGAGTTCAAGAAGAGGAAAAAAGGAGAAAAGGAAGAACGATCAAGATTCTAGCAATCTTTGAGGGGTTTTCGCCAAGGATTTGTTCATAAGAGGTATGTAACTTTCCATAGTGTTGGGTTTGTTCACCCATACGCCAATCATGAGTTCCTTTTACTAATTTCATCCATAAGATTGAGTATATTGAGAATCTTATTGAGTTCTTGAGGTTTTGTGCTTCGTTCTTTGATAATGAAGTTCTTGAGGTGAGAGTTGCAAATGAGTATTGTTCTTGGTGAGTTTTGGTGTAGATTTCGTTGTAATTATGTTGGGTTTAATGAACCAAAAGAGTTCGAGGGAAATCGTTCGATTCTAGATGAGTTAGGGCATGAGTTTGAACATGCAAATTCATCGATTTTCTGGGCAGAGTCTTGGGGTGCCGAGACACTAAGTGCGTCCCAACTAGTGGTTTGTAGGTTAGGGTCTGGCGCCCTGCACCATTCAGCGCGCCAGGGTCGCCATGTCCCCTACCGTTCTGTCCTTCTTTCTGCGTGAGTCCTCTCGAATCCTACCTATGTTTTGTACTTGATATTCACAATTAAAATTTTCATCAATCCTTGAGAGATTATGCCTATCCAAGTTATAACTCTTGAATTCCGAATTCCTAATTCAAATTCAAAATAGAGTTAAGAGTAAAAGTTTGAGAAAGTACCTTTGAGTCTTTTCGAGAAGTCTTCTACAATTACTTATAAATTGTTTCAAGACTCGAGTAAGTGAGTATGAGAATGAGGAGTATGTATTCATGAGTCTACATTATTATTGAGACCCTTGAGTCAAGTTGTTCATGTCCATAATTTCGCATGAACTCCATAAATTGAGTATCTTTGAGAGGAGTAGTATCTTCGAGTTCTAAGTTCTTGAGTATTGAGTTCTTAACCCTTTTTGAAACTATATTTCATAATTATGGATTTCCATATGTTATACATGAAGGCCCTTTAGTTGAGTTGCTCATGCCCATAATTCTGCATGAACCCTATGAGTCGAGCAGTCTTGAGATGAGTAGTATCATTGAGTCCTTGAGTTCTGGAGTTTTTGAGTTCTGAGTATTGATTTCTATATATGGTTATTGAAAACCTTGAATTGAGTCGTTCACGTCCATAATTCGGCATGAAGCCTATTTTGAGAAGTCTTTTACAATTATTTATAATCTGTTTTAAGACTTGAGTACTTGAGTATGAGCATGATGAGAGTTGCGTTTCATTTTTCAAAAATGAATATAAGGGAACTAAGTATTCCCAAGAGTAAATATTTTTACATTTAAAATGAGAGTAAATACCGATTTCCAAAGGAGTTCATGAGGCGTTTTTAAGTATAATCTCTTTTAAGAGAAACCTTTTGAGTAATAATCTCAAAGTTTGAGGATGAGGAAATGTGTTTTTTAAATATATGAGTATGAGTTATATTATTGGGAGTAGTATTGAGCACCGATATAGGGGAGAATTCAAACAACTCACAGCCCCCATAAACCATATAGCCAATGTGGGTAGAAAGAGTCATACATTTTAGATGATTCTTATTGCTTTTTAAGAATATCTTAGTGAATTCACTTAGTTGAGGAGTTCTATACCCTGACAAGGTATATGACAGTTCTGGCAACGTGGGTGAGACGCTGTATCATCACATAGCTCATGGTGATAGTTGTCGTTTAGAGAATCTCCCAAATAAGAGTTATTATTGTATTTTTACATACAAATGAGTTCTTATTGTATTTTTACATACAATTGAGTTGCTATCTATTGATTTACATCTCTTTATATATTGCATCTTATATTGTTGCTTTATCCTTGAGTATCTTGAGTTGAGTAACCTATTGTTGAGTTGAGCCCTATTTCATTGAGTTGAATATCTTATTATTGAATTGAGCCCTATTTATCTAAGTTGAGTTGAACTAATTTTCACTGAGTTGAGTATCTCATTGTTGAGTTGAGCCTTATTTCATTGAGTTGAGATGAGGTAAGTATGTTTCTTTTCCATCAGTTCAAGCTTTTGTTTATCCTGTAAAATTCCCCTTACATGCTCGTACATTCCATGTACTGACGCCATTTGGCCTGTATCTTTTATGATGCAGATACAGGTATTCAGGGTCATCGTTGATACCACTTGCAGTTCTAGTTAGCTATGGTGAGCCTCTTTGCTTTCGGAGGGTTCCATTTTTACTTTTAGTTTATTAGGATTTCGTGGGTCTTTTCCCGACAATTTTTCTGTAATAGTAGAGGCTCCATAAATAGTTTAAAGGTTGAGGAGTCTATCATTATTTCCTTTGTGCTGTAAAGTTTTTGAGTTTATGAGACATTTAACTAATACTTGTGAAATTATTTTCAAACGATATTGGAGTTGAGTTTAAATTAAGTTTTTTTTAAAGTTATTTTTGCATCATGAGTTTTCATTTTGCTTGAGTAAGTCTTCCGCTGAGTAAGGAGCCAGGCCAAGGGTTCGCTTAGGAACCATCAATGGTTTCCGAGTGCCACTTACGTCCAGGGTGTAGGATCGGGGTGTAACATTTATTTTTTTATGGTAGTATAGAATATATATACTTTCTTATATTTTTGTTTACCGCTTTTTTATTCAGCTGTCCATAAAGTTTTCTTTTAGAATGACATAATTTTCATTATTTCTGTACTTCCACTTTCAAAACTAATTTGAAATGTTTTAGCGAAGTATTTATAAAAAAATATTCTCTTTGTCTCTCTGAGATAAATAATACATTTGCGTACACTTTATGATCTCTCTATTTTCACATAGTAGTGAGATAAGAATAATATTTGTTTACACTCTCTATTTTTACAACATAGAAATAAGATTTGTGTACACTCTACTACTTTTAGATCCTATATATGTCACGACCCAAAAATAGACGTGATGACACTCGTCTTATCCCACGAAGACAAGTCAGCCTAAACTCAACCATTATGTTAAAGTGTGGAAATAAACTATAAATAAAAGTCTAATACTTTAATATAATGCAGAAATTCATAATCGACTTAAATATACTCCCAAAACCTGGTTGTCACGTACACAAGCCTTTAATGTATTACACTAGAATTGAAAGAAAACATAAGTATCAAATGATGTTGTCAATAAAGTAGAACAAGATAATAAATAGGAGTAAGAAGGTCTGCTTAGATAACAAGTAGCTACCTCAGAAACCTCCACAAGAAGTCTCAGACAAGAAGAGAAGTGAAAGAGTATCACAAAGATCCGAGCTAGTAATCTACAAAAATGTAGAAGCAAGGGATGAGTACCAAACCACACGGTACTCAACAACTAAAATTCTAAACACAAGCTAAGGGAATAGAATACATGTACTCCTTACACCCCAACCGAACCTCCAAAACTACAACTTGCATAAAAACCAGTCCATCCTAATAGTTCACAATTTACATAACACATAATTCAACCACATCACTTCAACAATACATATTAGCAACGCATAAGCTCAGGTTCACCAATCACAAGTTCCACAGAGAGACACTCACAAGTTCAGAAATGGCAAATATATGCAATGCAATGAAATGCAATGTCAAGTATAGTGATGAATGTCTGACTTAACGATACATACCTGCTGTCTCTCAGTACAGGACCCATGGGGGATATATCTATCTATGCATCCATAGCAGTGTGCGATATGACTCTCGATAATAAAATCCACCACGACGTACGAAATGTCCCTCAATAAAAGAATTTGTTGCGGAGTGCGATACGTCCCTCGATAATAGAATCCGTCAAGGCGCGCGACACTATGACACCTCGATCTTAGAAAGAACTATTTTTAGAAAGAACTAAATTGGAAAGAGCTAAATTTTGATTTTTGCAAGTTAGCCTTAAATTGTATGTTTTGGGTCAAGTTGAAACGACCATAACTTTAAGAACATGATGAGTTAGGTGACCCATAATGTATGAAATGAAAGATTGTTGAGTTCTCTTTCCAATTCCACTGAGTTTGCTAAATTACGAGTTTAGATGAGGGAGATATGCCCGTTGAGTTCAGCTTGTCCCATTAAGGAAATTCATCCAAATTAAGGAGGGGTATTTTGGTCTTTTCTTTACCCCACTTTCCTAACTCGTTTTTAGTAATATTTTAGGGGTCTAAACTGACTTAGATCAGTTTTTACAATTCCTAAACGCGCATAAGGTTTAAGAGACAACTTCAAGAGGACAAAGAAAGGAGAAGTTCAAGTGTTCGTTCAAGGTTCTTGTGATCTTCGAGTAATTTCGCCAAAGATTTGATCCTTATAGGGAATGTAAGCTTTCATAGTGATGGCTTCATTAACACTCACGCCAATCATGAGTTTCTTGAGTTAATTTCGTCCATGACAATCCATGTATTCAAGTTCTTGATGAGTTTCTTGAAGTTTCGTTTTTAAATCGTTAATGATGGTATTTGATAATTTGTTGAGGTGAATAATATAATTTTGACGGTTTTTTTGAGTATATTTTACTTTACTTATGTTGTGTATTTGAATCTAAGAGAGTTTGAAAGAAACCATTCGATTTTAGGTGAATTAGGGAAAAAAATATGAGAAGAAAAATTCATCGGAACTTTTTGGAAAAGAGCTGGGGGGCCGCGCTTCCCGATGTGCCAGCAGGGATGGCGTGGGGCACCAACAGTGCACCAGAAACCAGCCCCAGTAAGGGGAGGCCTGGCACGTCACGCCACCCGTGAGCTACAAAGCGTAACACCACTTTCTTCTTCGTTTTCGTTCCGTACTTTTTCCTTTGAGTCAACCTTTCATTCCCTTCTTCATCCTCACTTTCTAAACTACATTTAATCATCACGAGATCCTTCATATCATAAATCATAACTCTTGAATTCATAATTCAAATTCAAGAGGGAGTTAGGATTAAAGTTCGACGGAGTCCTTTGAGTTGTTTTGAGAAGTCTTTTACAAACTTTTAAAACTTGTTTTAAGACTTGAGTACCTGAGTATGAGGATGACGAGACTTGAGTTTCATTTTTCAAAATGAATATATGGGAACTAAGTAATCCCTAGAGTGAATGTTTTTACATTTAAAATGAGGGAAACTTCTATTTCCTAATGAGTTCATGAGGAGTTTTGAGCACTATCTCTTTTAAGAGAACCTGTTGAGTAATAATTTCAAAGTTTGAGGATGAGTGATGCTTATCGTGACCAACAATACTAACCTACGGTATGAGTGTCTACGATTGTTGATAATATAGTAATCCAACCGAGGGTTGGGGTCGTGTCCCAAGGGAGCGGATTTGAGAATTGATAGAAAAATATAATTTACATTCTAACTAGTTGTAGCTAAAGATATTAATGAACAAAAACATAGTAAATTAAAGGGGGTGAAACAAAAATGTCAAATATCGAAGGAGTTTTGTAACAAGTACTAAAATAACAAAATAAACAAGAAAATCAAGTATGGGGAAAGGTTCTTGGGATGTGACCGCAATACAAGTTGAGATAAATTGTTGAGTACATGCTTTCGATAGGAAATTTGCAAAAGAATAGTGACTAGGCTAAGCTTTCAATGGAAATAAGTTCCCTCTCGGGCAACTTACCTCGTTTCAAATGCGTTCCTCTCGGACACCCATTTGCCGCATGAAGACCAGCATACGCCTTACCCCACTCACTCTCTCGAGTTGAGTGTTAGGGTATGGGACTAAGGCTCACCCTCTTAGGCTGAACCTTATGTCGACCCACTAGACTAAGGTCATTAAACCACAACCACTAAGTGAAATCACCATTAAAATACATCTAACCTATCAGCAAGCAAGACCCAACAAGAATATTAACCCATATTTGCTAAATCACAACCCAAGAATGTGGGTCTTTAGCCACACATCAAGAAATAAGAAATTATACCTAACATGATAATGAAATCAACTGGGTATAAGAAATTAAACCTTGAATTAAGCAAAGGAAGATGAATATAGAAGACCCACTTCCAACTTGGGGAAGAAGAACTCCTTTCTTTAAGTCTCCACAAAAACCCTCTCCAAACTTGAGAGAAATATATCAGCTAAAGTATGTTCTAAAGTGAAAATAATAATAATAATTGTTCCACACTCAATTGTCTAAATAGTATTTATAGTTTTCACAGATTGTGCTGCGGAGGATTGTTCGGCGACATTAGTTGAGATCGCCGATGAAGATGATCCTCTCTTTGGTCAACTCATTGCCTTCAGTATCTTGCCTTTAGCATCCTCGCATTCTTTATCATTGGGCGGTACAGTAGTGCTTCGCGGAACTGATCGGCGACTCGCCGACTGCTCCTTTCCTCGTATTTTGATCCACTTCCTTCAAGGCTTCGCGTACTGGAACGAATGGGGGGTTCATGTTGTTTCGGTGACTCGCCAAGTTAAACTCGGCGATCCGCAGGATTCCATTTCTTGTTTTTTAGGCCCTATTTGCTCCGATTTGCGCTTTAGTGTCCATGCTTCCACTAAAACTTCAAATACCTGAAACTTCAGCATTTTAATCATGTATTGAGATAAAACAAGCATTGAAGGACACTATTTCCATTAAAATAAAGCCCTAAATGAGTCCAATTTGTGGACTCATCAGCACCTAAAGCAAACTCAAGTTCAACTGTTCAAAAATGGTGCCTCAAATAGTGCCACACAAGACTAAATCATGAATGCACACAACAAGCCTCAATTTACTTATGCAAGGATCAATTGTGTACTCAAAGATTCAAATTGTGACAAACCATCACCAAAGATTCTCATGCTCGCAATACTTGCTACTTGTGCAAGTTCATGCTTAAAAAAAATATCTAAATGCCCTCGCACAAATAATGATTCCATATTCACACACATATATGAGTCAATTTAACATCAGGAATCAGATACAACGCTCACACTAAAAAAAAGGAACATAATGCATGTTTTCAGCCATAGGTTTGCCCTTATTTTCCAATTGACTTTTGATCCAGCTTACTCAAGATCAAAAAGGTCTTTCTAAGGCTTGTAACGGGGCTGAGTGCAAAGGTATGGTCATTTAGGGTTAGTGACTTTTTCCTCGTGAGTTGTGGCATTCTCAAGGAATTTCCTTTTTTTCCTTTATCAATTCTTTTTCTACTGCTTCTAAATCACCCTTTTTTGTTTTATTCTCCTCCATGGATTGTTTGAAACCCGATTCCCTTCGTACTTTCTTCCACATTTCATATATAAATATATATATATTTTTTTGAATTGAATTGAAGGGGTTCCATTTTTATGCAATACCATGGGTTAAGGGGGACTTTTCTTGCACTTCTTGACTTCTCCTTTTCCCTTTCACCACACCCCCAAGTTAGGCTTTTGGCCTAACTTGGCTGTTCACTAAACCACAAATCAATAGGATTATAGGTAGCAGATCAAATAAGGTCTAGGGTATATCAAGGTTCTTTCAAAGAAGGGTAAGGCTAAAAGGTGTTCAAAAGAGTTTCACACGCTCACAGGTAGGTCACAAAAAGAGGTATATGTCAAATTGGCTCACACTCTTTAAAATTGCGTAAGATCATCTCAAGAGTACACCTTTCTAAATTAATCATAATAATTGATCAAATTCTAGGTTTATTCATGCATGGTTCAAAGTAAGCTAATCACTCAAGGTATCGATACTTCAGTCAAACAAGACTAGACACGTTTGCTAGCGTGCAACAATCCTCACAAGAAAATCAATTCGATAAATGTCTAGTCACAACGAGATGCAAAGAGTGCACATATTGTCTATGTAACTTCATTTGGTCTCGTTGTAGCCGTGCATTCATGTTTGTTCAATTGCACTATTCAAGTCATCGATATTGATCGAAACCGAGACTCAAATTTTTTGCAAAAGAATAGTCACTTTTAACAGAAGAGGTGGCAACAGTTTTTTGGAAGGATCAAAATTGTTTTTAATTAGAACAACATTAGCCATGAGCTCAAACATCCACAAAAAAGCAGTAATTTAAAACACAATTTAGAGCAAACCAAAATACCCAATTTCATGCGCAAAACAGCAAAGTATTCACACAAACAAAAACAAAAGGGTGAGCCTCACCCCACCCAATGAAAAAGCGTTTGTCCTCAAATGCAGGTAAACAAAAATATACCACAAGTAAGATAGGAAGAGACAACGCGAGAGAGGTAAAGAAAGGTCCTGTCTATTTAGTCGCTTTATTTGTCAGGGCCTGAATATGGGCATCCATTCCTGGTATCTCTATCTGGTCGCGTGTCTCAGTCTCAGGAGTAGGCTCAGACATACTAGCAATGCCAGATCCACTGGGAGCTGCTGTGGGCGGCTCAACTGGCACTATTTGAGTTGCCGACTACACAACCATCTCCATGAGATTCGAAAAGTCTCTGAATATGATGTTCTCTTGGCTCTCGCGCAACACCTTATCGTGCACTGCTACCTATTCTTTGTCGGTCTCTGTCTCCGACTCTGCATTCCCTGCATCATCCTTCTGGACGTCTCCAGGAGTGGTCGGGGGAATCTCAGAGGTTTCAGGGATATCTGTGTCATATATTCCTCGCATCAGTGCTGCGAAGTTAGTGGCCTTCAGATAGGCTACATCCTTCTTCAGCTCGGCTATTTAAGCTTTTAAGGCTAAAACCTCGGGTGTCTCCCCCTGTCTACTGTCACAAGGAGTGACTCTAGCAGTCAGTTCATCAACAATGTTTCTGACGAGGGTTAGTGCAGTCAAGATGGCACTATCAATCATCTCTGGGACGGATCTCTCTAATCGTGTCGCCCTAATATCCGTCGAGTAAGCTAGCCGTCCCATTTTCAGGATCATGGCCTGAGTGATCCTAGAAGGCTGGGCTGATGACGAAATACCTGGTGCTTGTGAGGAAGATGAGGGAGGATCAGGTATACCTGATGGCTCAGAGGCCGGAGTATGCGAAGGTGTTTCTGCTGGTAATGCATCAACATCAACCTCTGGAGATGTATTTGTTGGGGCTGCCCTCCTCCTGTCAATATCCTCTTGTGGGAACTCGGCCTCTATACGTCAGATGTCGATGGAGGAAGATGGGGTAACCTCAACATCCCTCGTAATGTCATGTGGTACTCTAGCTCACTGGTATAGATCAGTTATCAGTACAGGAAATGGCAGAGACGTCTGTTTCTGTTTGGCCCTCATAGACATCTCATGTGAAACCAACAATCCTAGGTCGATCTGCCTCCTGGACATGATAGAACCAAGGCAAGCCCCCTTCGAATAACACAGAATGGACTCGTTCTGGGATGGCATGATAGTGCTGTTGATGAACCCAAACCAATACCGAGGGACGGTGTTCATATCCCTCTTCTCAATGGAGACTCCCACGTCAATCCACCTCGGGGTGGTGTCAGAGATCATCGGAGCTAACCAACCCTTCAAATCATCGAGAGATGGGGCAATGGGTAAACAATGGTAGGGAAGTACTGAGTGCAACGGTCCTCCCAATACAACATTTATGTGTTTGCTATGACACTCTACTTCCTTGCCTCTAACCATAACCAATTTCAATGGTCGGAAATCACTGGCCTTCTAACTAGTCATAGCTAAAGATATTAACGAACAAAAACATAGTAAATTAAAGGGGGTGACACAAAAGTGTCAAATATCAAAGGGGTTTTGTAACAAGTACTAAAACAACAAAATAAACAAGAAAATCAAGTATGGGGAAAGGTTCTTGGGATGTGACCGCAATACAAGTTGATATAAATTGTTGGGTACATGCTTTTGATAGGAAATTTGCAAAAGAATAGTGATTACACTAAGCTTTAAATGGAAATAAGTTCCCTCTCGGGCAACTTACCCCGTATCAAATGCGTTTCTCTCGGATACCCATTTGCAACATGAAGACCAGCCTACGCCTTACCCCATTCACTCTCTTGAGCTGAGTGTTAGGATATGGGACTAGTGCTCACCCTCTCGGGCTGAACCTTATGTCGACCCACTCCTTAGGCCATTAGTCTAGTGGTTTTGGTTTCGTGACCTCCCTCTCGGGCAAGCCGAAAACACATATGTGGATTTGTATTTTCAACTACAAATCCTTTAGATTAAACCACAACCACTAGGTGAAATCACCATTAAAATACATCTAACCTATCAGCAAGCAAGACCCAACACGAATATCAACCTATATTTGCTAAATCACACCCCAAGAATGGGGTTTTTAGCTACACATCAAGAAATAAGAAATTATACCTAATATGATAATGAAATCAACTGGGTATAAGAAATTAAACCTTGAATTAAGAAAAGGAAAATGAATATAGAAGACCTACTTCCAACTTGTGGAAGAAGAACTCCTTTCTTCAAGTCTCCACAAAAACCCTCTCCAAACTTGAGAGAAAAATATCAGCTAAAGTATGTTCTAAAGTGAAAATAATAATAATAATTGTTCCACACTCAATTATCTAAATAGTATTTATAGTTTTCACAGATTGTGCTACGGAGGATTGTTCGGCGACATTAGTCGAGATCGCCGATAAACTCGGCGATCTGCCCTTTGGTTAGCCCATCGCCTTCAGTGTCTTTCCTTTAGCATCCTCACATTCTGGATCATTGGGTGGTACAGTACTGCTTCGCGGAACTGATCGGCGACTCGCCAACTGCTCCTTTCCTTGCCTTTTGATCCACTTTCTTCAAGGTTTCACGTACTGGAATGAAGGTTATCCTAGGAAGTGGATACTTATTCTTTATAGTGACCTTGTTCAATTGGCGTTAATCAATACACATCCTAAGGGACCCATCTTTCTTCTTCACAAACAATACCGAAACACCCCATGGAGATATGCTTGGTTGAATAAATCCCTTGTCTAACAAGTCCTTGAGTTGCTCCTTCAACTCTTTCAATTCGGCCGGAGCCATTCTATAGGGAGGGATAGATATGGGTTATGTATCCGGAAAAAGATCAATGCCAAAGTCTATTTCCCGTTCGGGAGGAATGCCGGGTAAGTCATCAGGAAAGACTTCTGGAAACTCACTCACTACTGGGACTGACTCTAAAGAAGGGACCTTGGACTCAACATTCATAACCCTAACAATATGATACATGCACCCCTTGGAGATCATTTTTCTATATTTTAGACATGAAACAAATTGACCTCTAGGAATAGAACTCCTGCATTTCCACTCTAAAATTGGCTATTTTGGAAATTGAAATTTGACCACATGGGTCCTACAATCTATTGAAGCATAACATGCTTGCAACCAATCCATGCCCAAAATTACATCAAAATCAAGCATGACTAATTCTACCAAATAAATCAAAGTAACTTTATGAGACAAATAAATAGGAAAACTCCTATAGACTCTTTTTATCTCTACCGAGTCACCAACCGGGGTAGAAATCGAAAAAGGTTCTAGTAACTCTTTGGGGAGCACTTTAGATTTCATAGCCACAAAAGGAGTAACAAATAATAAAGTGTCACCGGGGTTTAATAATACATAAACATCAATGGAAAATACTTGCAACATACCCGTAACAACATTCGGTGAGCTCTCTTGGTCACCTTGGGATTGAAGAGCATAGAAGCGGTTCTTCTTGGGAGCATCAAAATTTGAGCCACTTGGAGGGACTTGCTTGCCCTCTCTCCCTTGAACCATTAGCATGGGACAATCTCTCTTCATGTGACCGCTCTTCCCACAACTAAAGCAACCGTCCGTGCCCACTAGGCACTTGCCTTCATGCTATTTACCACACTTTGCACAATTAGGCCTATCAACATAAGAGCTACCACTATTACCTCCTTGTGGCTTAGGGTTAGACACCCTATCTTTGTTGACTCTTGGAGTGCTAGAGGAGCCTTGATTAGAAAACCTCTTCTTGAACCTTGGTTTACCTTGTACCTCAAACTTACCCTTGGAATAATTCCCATCATCGGTCTTTGCCCTCTTTACTTTACTATTCACTTGCTTGAGCTTTTGTTCCTCAATTTGCTTGGCATGAACCATAAGACGTGAAATATTCATACTTGGAATAAGCATTGCCGAACGACATTCATTGACTACCAAGTCGGATATCCCTATAACAAATTTGTTCATCTTGGCCCTAGAGTCCGCCACTAAGGTTTGAGCATATTTAGACAATTGGGTGAACTTAAGGCTATACTCCTTCATACTCATACCTCCTTGGCGAAGGTTGATGAATTCTTGCATCTTTCTCTCCCTCAACTCTAGTGGAAAAAACCTATCAAGGAAGGCCGACTTGAACACTCCCCAATCAACCGGTCCTGCTCTCACGGTTCTCTCATCCTTTCATTTCTCATACCATACCTGAGCCACATCTTTTGATTGGTTGGCGGATAGTTCCGCCTTCTCTGTTGGAGACACACCCATAACATTAAGCACCTTAAACACTTCATCAATAAACCCTTGTGGGTCTTCATCCACTTTGGAGCCATAGAATTTAGGGGGATTCATTCTTGTGAAATCCCTAATCCTTGAAGCGGTTGTACTTGCATTGGGATTCTTATGAGCTCTATCATACCTAGTGACTTGAGTCGTCAAAACATGAGTCAATGTTTGGAGAGCCGACGTTATATCCACATTAGTCAAAGCCCCTTCTTCATTAGGAGCTTGAGGATCTTGGGGAGGAGCTCCCTCATTGACATTCTCCTCTTGCGTCCTCCCTGCATTTCCTCTTCTTGTATTCATTGTATAAAATCACAAGAGAAGGGTTAGGAAAAGGACTTCATATAGTTAGGACTCAAAGCAGGACTAAAGAGTAATGAAATAAGTGAAAGTTCTTAAACATCTTATAGCCTCTCATTCATAAGTGTGGCGCGCTTCACACTTATGTACCAGACTCTACTAGACGTGGTTCATGAAACATCATCCTAGAATCATTCTAAACCTTGTGCTCTAATTACCAAGTTTGTCACGACCCAAGGGTACTCCCTAGACGTAACATGGCACAATTAACCCCGAAGGGGTCGTACACTAGCCCTTAGCATAATTATAACATTAAGACATAGAATAATGCGGAAAAAATTAAAAGTTTTACAATTGAAGTTCAATTTCTTTTTCATAAGTGAAAATATGAATCTAGACTTGTCTCAATCAACATCTAGTAAATAAAGAGTATAAATAGGGTCAAAATCCCTTTACATCAATAGTAGTCTCAAAGTAGAAAATACAATAGAAACAATAGCATCTTGTCCTCGAATTTGAGGACTCACCAAGCCTAGGGAATAGTAAACCCAAGCTTCACTTGAAGAAAGTAGTACTTCTCAACGATCGGAACCTACACTCATAGAATGTAGAAAATATGGGTTAGCACAATTATTGTATTAAGTATGGAAGCCATGCACAAAATCCTTAAAACATGCATAAAAGGAATATTTAGTTGAAATCATGCCTTTATCAAGTTTAAAAACCATTATGTACATTTATGCAGAAACATAAGCCAAACCAACATATAAGCAACCCAAAGCCATACTAGTGCAATGCAAAGGTAAGATCCCATAACCCTACCAAACGCTAAGTATCGCATTTAGGCTACCAACAACATACATATCTTAATTTTACCTCGATCATAACCAACATACATAAGTAAGGAATCATTCATGTTCATAGCTTGTATAAAGTAAAGTCAACCTTAACATTCATACATAGCTTTCATACATAATTCATAAGTCATCATAACATAAGAGAACCTCATCATAACCCCTTTTAAAGCCTACTTGTGCAATGCATAAGTGAAGTCCCATACCCTCACTCATACTAAGTAGTATCTCTCAAGAAGTCATAATTAAAGTCCATGTTCTAATCATAGTTCGTATTCATATCACATAGGGAAGTTTAGCCTTAATCGACATAAACCATTTGAGCTACATGGAATCCAGTGTTCTACCCCCACACTGAAAAGAGGTGTCCTACTTACCTAAGGTAGAACTTTCATAATAGCTTTTAGGTTGATCCACTAGCTAAAGACCTGTGTGGGCACATAGTTATGGGATACATGGATTGCTTCTAGAAATCTGGACTGCTAGCGTAAAAGGTTTCCATCCCATGAGACAACATACCTTGGAAAGCCGGAGTTGCTAAACGTAAAAGCTTCCATCTCATTTTTCATATCCACTCAGTGCTAAGCATAATTCCCTTTAATGGTCATATTAAGTCTTTACTTAAGTTCATGTTCACAAGAGAATGCACTAGGCACCCAACCAACCTAATTCCATAAGAGCTCATAGATTCATTAGGTGAGAATGTCTTTTCAACCTTAGAAGCATCAACATGTGAGTAAACCTGTCACACAACATTCATAGTGTTTCATGAGAAGAGCCTTTCAATCAACAAAACAAGCTTATCATAACATACATACATACTTTATGCATAATCAAGTGTAAGGGTATAGGGAAGAAGGATCTCACATCAATACCTCAATTACACGAGTCATAGGATCATCATTATCTATGTAAATCATGAACTCATATACAATTTTCATCAACATATATAAACCCTAGTTATTGCCCTTTAAGGCTAGGAATCAAGATCAACCCTAAAGTCAAGAATTATCACATTAGATAGGGGAATTTCATGATTCAACAACATAATCAATTGTAAAGCTCTCATCATAAATCAAGCCATACATTGTTCACAATTTAGGAAGAAGGGGAAATCATGGGTCCAAGGGAGATTTTCATCAAAATACAACAATTAACCATTAATCTAACCATAAATAATCTTAATCAATCATAATAAACCATAATTAAACAATATAAATCTTATTGGAAAAAGACCCATGACTAGATGAAACCCTAGGTTTTTGAAGTCTTAAAAACATACTTTGAATGGGCTTCTTGGGGGAGAGATACCCAAGAATGAAGAGCATCCATACCTTAGGTCGAATTCCACAAGAAATTGATGAGGAAAGACTTGTTCTTGAACCCCTAGATTGACCTTGACCTTGTTCTTCAATGGAGGTGTTCTTCTTAGAGAGAGAAATATTTTTGGGAGGGAAGTTGATTTTTGTTTTGAGTTTGTGAGTTATGATAGGTTAAAGGGTTGTTTAATAGCCTTCCCCACAACAGTTCCAGGGTAGTAGATTTGATCGTCAGGAACAGTCAGGCCTAGGTGAGGGTTCATGAGAATCAGGCTCGCAGCAGCAGAAGGGTTTAGGCCAGGCTAGGACATCCCCGCCGCGTTGCGTTACTTGCGGTAGGATGCATTTTGGGAAATAAACTAATCATCTTCTTTCATGTCTTTCTCCATTTGCCAACTTTTGAAAATAATATGTAGTAGTAAAGTGCCTTAAAAATTTATCCTTTGGAAAACATATGTCGGTAATTCTAATTGGTCCATTTTCTACTAATAAGTCTCTTAACTTTGTATCAAGGCGGCAATGTAATCCAACTCCGAGCACCAATCAACACCTCAAATACTTCTTGAAACGTGCCAATATATAAACTAAGGTGCAAATGTGAGTTTGTGAAGATTTAAAGTGAGGGAAAGTGAAGAGTTTGAAAAAATATAACCTTAAAAACCGTCTAGTGTTCACCCGTTCGACGACGTTAGTTTTACTCATCGGTTCTCTCAGTGAAGCGCCGAATAGACACTCACCTCGCTGAATTTTATAGGACTTCCAGTTGATTTGGATATCAAAATGGCAGACTATGTTGGGGTAGCGAACTAGGTAGGCGACTCGCCAATAATTTCCTGGTTTTCACCGAAAGTTACAGACTCCAAGTTAAATTTGTCTTGAGTCCAATGGCGGTCTGGTCAGGGTCGCCGACCCTTTCGGCGATGCACCGACTCCTTTTTCTCGCCAATTTACCTCTTTCCGAACACTTTCCACGTTAACCTGCATAACCAAAACTCCATTATTCCAAACAAAGAAAGGAAAACAAATAAGAAAACTTGGGTGCCTCCCAAGATTCGCCTTAGTTAACGTCGCGACACGATGCAAGTCCACCTTCAAACCTCATTCTTGGGGTTAGCCATAGTATCACTAGGCAAACCCCCCTGCTGTCTCGGGTTGAGATGAGACGATATATGACCCATTTGGGTCTCCAACTGCTTGATCGACACCGAATGAGAAGTGACGGTCTGGCTAAGGGTAGACATATCTTCTTTCATTTCTTTTAAAATCTTGTCTGACCCTTCAACTTTGTTGAGGATATGAGAGAGCATATCCTCAGACCTACCAACTTCTGAATCCTTTGGCTTTTGATGCTCGTGGGGAGGTACATACCTATCCTTCTCCTTATCCTTCCAATTAGCATTACAGTCTCTCCATTCACTATCTCAATCTTTCCAACCTTCATCCCTAGCCCAACCTCAGGTAGTTTGAACGATAACCACCACCTTGGTTGGCTAGGAAATTTACCTCTTCATTATACAAGGCTTAAAACTTGGACTCATCCAGATTAGCACACCCGACACCCACGACATTGACACTTCGAGCACCAGCTCCCATGACATTGTTAGACATAATATCAAGTTTTTTCATGATCTTGGCCATGTTTTGGTCCCTTTATTGGTCCTTCTCCATTTGTTCCTTAGTTAACTAGAACATGAGAAGGGAGACCTGGTCTTCATGGGTATATCACTCCCAGTTTATGGTAGTCATGTCATCCAAGAGCTGAGCCACTATCACATAAGGTTGCTGCATCAAACCTCATGGAGAAAGTTAATCAGCAACACCCTTATTTACCAAATCAAGACTTCGGTAAAAATACTGCAGCAACACGTTATCAGGCAAGCCATGGGTTGGGCATTGAAGCACCAACTTTTTGAATCGCAGCCAAGTTTCATGATTTGTCTTGCCTTCTAGACGCTTAAAGCTCTGAATGCTGTCACGAAGAGTCATCATTTTTGAGGAAGGGAAAAATTGCAGTTGAAATGCGGTGACCAACTCCTCCCACGAAGTGATTGATTCACGTGGTAATTCAGCCAGCCACTTTCACACCTCTCCCATCAAAGAGAGTGGGAACAACCTCAACCAGACCGATTCTTGGGAGATATTTTTGAAGGAGAATGGTTCGCATACATCCATGAATTTTCTGATGTGCTCATGGGGATCCTCATGAGCCAAACCACTAAAAAGCCGTTTTAGTTGCAAGAGTTACAACATAGTACTCGTGATGTGGAACACCGCATTCCCTTCTGTCGGAGGCAAGTGAATGGCACCAATACCGCCCATGAGATAGGGGTCATTTTCATGAGGCTGGTGGACATTGTTGAGATTTCTGATGCCGTCTTGATAACTTACTTGGCTGCCATTGCTGCCGTTTACGCTCATACTTCCTGTTTTCAACACAAACAAGCAAAACAAAGCTACAAATTAAGTAAGTAGAACTATAACTAACAAGAACAAAATTTAACTCAACTAAAAATTCTCAATTAACACCACTCCCTGGCAGTAGCGCCATTTTGATTTGACGTATCCGGGTGCTTCATTCAATATTAAGCGTCCACGGTCGTTCAATAGTAATAAAACCTAACTAGCGAGTTGGGGTCGAGTCCCAAGGGAGTGGTTTGTGATTAAGAATCAATAGAAAAGCAAGAACTTCGTTCGAGTCATTTATAGCTAAAGACTTTTACGAAAATAAGCATATCAAATTAAAGAGTGACACAAGTGTCAAGTATCAAAAGGGGTTTTTGTAAGCAATTATCAAATAAAATGACAACTACAAACGAAGATACTAATATGGAGATGTGATTCTTGGGATGTGATAGGAATATGGGCTAAAATACACAACCGGATAAATGCTATTGATAGTAACTCGCTAGACTTTAGGGGGGGTAAATATTCTCTCGAACAATTTACCTCGAATCAAATCAGTTTCTCTCGAACACCGATAAGCGGCAATGAAGCACAATCTTCGCCTTAGTCCATTCAGTCTCTCGAGCTGAATGTGTGGAAGAGGGTTTAGGATTCACTCAATCGAGCTGAACCCACGACAACCCCATAACCACAGACTATCAATTCAGTAGTTTTGGTTTTAAAACTTCTCTCTCAAGCACGTCAAAAACACAAAGATAAAATTGTATTTGCAACTACAACCCTATTAAATTCAAACACAACTACTGATCGAAATTCACCTCTAAACAACGAATAAACAATCAATTAGCAATACCCAACAATAAATTCAATCCATATTCACAAAATCACACCCCAAGAATTAGGGTTTTAGCTAGACATAGTAAAGAGATATAAATCGCTACCGCAAAGTGTTTCCATCATATGGGTACGATCGATATTGTCTTTACACACGTCAAAGCTGAAGAATCTTCAATACCTATTTCCTATTACTTAAAAAATGGAAATATTCAAATCTTCAAAGCTAAGGAAAATTGTCTCCAAAAACTAAGTTCTAAAACTGAGTAATTCTAAAAATTGGTTTCTAAATTGTAAAACTTGATACTAAACTAAAAATTCAAATAGGTATTTATAGTTGTCAAAAAGTGTGCTGCGAAGGATCACTCGGCGCAGTTAGTTAGGATCGCAGATCCACTCGATGATCCGCCCTTTGGTCTGATTGATCTCCTTTCTGCATTGGCCTTCAACAAATTCATGTTCTGTTACATTGGGAGATGGAGTACTGCATCATGGAATCGTTCGGCGACTCGCCGATTGCTTCTTTATCTCACCGACTCTATTTTATCCTTCAGAGCTTGACACACTGGAACATTAGGTGAGACCATAGACATTCGGCGACTGGCCTAATGGCTTAGGCGATCCTTAGGCCGTCTTTTGTTCGTTATTTTTAGCTGCCTTGTTCCTTTCTGCTCAATAGTATCCATGCTTTGTCTCTAACTCCAAATTCATGAAACTCAAGGATTTTCATCAGTTATTGAGACAAAGTATGCATTTGAGGACACTAAATCTATAAAAATAAAGCCCTAAAAGAGTCCAAATCATGGACTCATCAGTACCTACTATTTTAAATGCTTTGTATAAATTGCACTATTATTGTTGTTTTACACTGTATTAAGTTGAGTTACTCATGAGTTGAGTAAAGACAAGGTAAGTGGTTCTTTTAGATTCCTTTCAAGCTTATGTTATATTTAGTTTTCCCCTCGAATACTCATTTTATTCGATGCAGACAAAGGTAACCAGGATCAGCATCCAGCGCCTCGTTGATCCAGTTGAGCACTTAGAGTCAGTTGGTGAGCCTCGTTGCTTTTCGGAGGGCTCCTTTTTCATTGATTTAGCACTTTAGTTGTTAGGATGATCGGGGGTCTTGTCCCGACATCCCTCCTTATTTTAGAGGATTCATAGACAGTTAGTAGTTCAGTTGTCTTTACATTGTTATTTCTTATGTTAAGACTCGAGTTTCCATCTATGGCTAGTTGAATTTTTTATTTTTAAATGTTCTAAGTTATTTTATTAAACAATTGAGTAGAGATGCATTGAATCCTTGTATTAATGATTTTAAGTCTTCCACTGAGTAAGTAAGCCAGGCCAAGGGTTCACTTGGGGCCAGCAATGGTTCTCGAGTGCCAGTCCCATCCAAGGTGTAGGCTAGGGGCGTGACGTTTACAATGAGAAGCAGAGGCAAGAATGGTTGAACATATATACATTAATTGACTCTTCTCTATCACCCCTTCTTGGGCATCCCAAACAACGTCTTTTCTTCTCCTCTTGTCGGAAATCTTATTTAAACATATTTGGTTACAAAATTGTAAGAAATTTTTGAAGCTTGAGGAGTGTCAACGACACTGTCCTTAAGGAAATTTCATTTGATATTGTATCCTTAAAATTCAATAAGCTCTTCTAGTATAAAACTAGGAGTGCAAAAACTAACAAAGATCCATTAAGAAAGAAAGCCTAACACTATAATATAGTAGGAAAATTTTGTACTGTTCTCTACCAAAGAGAAGAACTTGTATTGTTTTATACGGAGATAATTCATCAAATTATGGCTAATATACTTCAACATTTGCTGAATATAATCAAGAGGAAGAATAATAACTATATATGGTAGTATAATGACTACATAATGGTCATAAGTTGAAAATGAGTAAAATAGAAATGAAGGGCTTATTTATATGATATTAGAGGTAATATCTCTGATAGTCACTGAACTATGATTGGATTTGAGTGTGTTTACCATTATATATTCATGAGGAAGATCGTTCAAACATTTTGCAATTAGCTCTGTGAATTCCCAATGTTTCCTTGGATATAGAGATTTAACTTTTTTTCAACATAGAAGAAGTGGTAATAATTCCATCTAGGCTTAGGGAGATTAAGGTCTCTCTCCTTCCTCCTCTTCCTCTTTCTCCTCTTTCCTGAATAGTGGTGAGGTGGTAGATTGTCAAGTACAATCGCGTTGCATGATGGGGCTTGTTATTTTGGATGGTAGATTACTCCATTGAGAACTTTAGATCCAACTTTGACTGACACCAAATAATTAGAGTTACATTTGCCATAAATTGTCCTTTCGAAGTAGAAGGACAATATAGTCTTTCCATGTGTTTGGAGTACTCTCATTCTCCTTTTCATGTTTCTCTCCCTCTAATAGCCTTATACACTTATTTTGATCTAGTTTGTGTCGTTCTGCAGTTCCCTGATCCCTCACTTGTATGTCTATTGTAACTTCCACCTTATATTGTATATTTTTCTTTAGTTGTTTAAAATTTTAAATATAATTAGGTTTTATCCTAAGTACTAATGAATCTTTAACTAATGATATATCAAGAAAATGAGAGCTAGTAATATAATTACTTTGTAAGGTGTGCAATTTGTATTTTGTAAAATCATATATATATAGTTAGTTCTTAACAAAAATCTTGCTTGATTGAAGTATTACTATCATAAGAGCAAACAGTATCGTTCTATTGAGGAGGTAAGAAAATATGTATTTAGGGGTTTATCAAAGCTTGAAGTTGATTAAGAAACCACTGAAGTAAAAGAGGTATATATATGTGTGTATGCAAGAAATATATACCAAGCGTTACCTTGCATTTCTGCAAGAATTGATTTCCGTGACGACGTCCTAACTATATGACACTAACTTTTATCGTCAAGTTATGACAGAAAGATATTTATATTATTATTATTATTATATTTTACTTATTAATCCAAAGGTTGGGGTTGTTATCTCCTCTTTTTAGATTAACAAACCATAAATAATAAAAGATGAAAAGAAAACACTAAGAACTATCCGAGTCCACAGAACCCATTGTGTGTCCTGAAGAAATTTAAATCCCTCAGGAACCTGAGGTTGGAGCTTAATTCCACCCAAGATATAACAAATTAACTATTAAAGAAGTAGTGATACCTCAAACTTTGATAATTTCAACGAACTCAGAAAGACAGCAACGAATCACACACAGAGACACGATCGATTGATTTTGTTTTGTAAGAAATGTATGCAGAAAAAGGTAAGAATTCAATGCAGAAAAATGATAGAAAGTCTCTCTATTTATAGCCAACAAAGGGTAAAGGTCACAACTTTTTGAAAAAAAGACAACCTTTCAAACGGTCACAACCCTTTAGAAAAGACATAACTTTCCATTTCCTGTTCACACCATTAAAACCCAACAATATCCCACATGAATAGCGAATGGCTATTGTTAAAACATATGCATGGAAAGCTGTGTGATTCGTAAGTAAGGATTGATTGCATCTAGATAATTGGGTTTCCCGTTGAACTTTCCATAGTGAACATACATCAGATATACTTGGTCAATCGGTAGATTTGATATTTTTGAACCGTCGAGCTTTGGTGTATACCTAGATAACATAAGTCACACAATAAAATCTTGAACTGCTTTTGGTTCTCATTGTTCTGTTTATTTCAGCCATGAACACGTCTTGGTTTATAAGTGCAAAGAGAACTGTCCTTACCGGATTCTCCTTAAACCGTCTTATACTTCACACTTACATAGGTGATTTCTAAATGTGTTATCCTATAGATACATCATTTGATATACCCTGTATCAAACTTAGAAACCATTAAAAAGTCCTAATTCAATATCCTTGTTACTGAACATTGTCTTATCATGAGAATGGACCATTAAAAATATTTTGACAATGTTGAACAGTCATCAATGACTTTGTTTGATCTCCTTGAACCTAGATCTCGGGATCTAGTCTAATAGGTAGAGTTACCGCCACAGTGACTTGTCCTCAGCCATAGTCCCATTCCCTTTGATAATCTATCAACTCCCTCTCTAGTTAGGCCTTATGTAAGTGGATCCGACATATCATCATCTGACTTTACATAGTCAATTTCACTAGAGAGTAGTTCTCTAATGATATTATGTCTACGTCATATATGAAGAGACTTTTCGTTATATATCATGCTTCATACCCTAACTATTGCAAATTAACTCTCATAGTGTATGCATATTGTAGCTAAAGGTTTGGGCTTAATTAGATAGTAAGTCTAATTTTGTCTTTATCACAAGTAAAGAACCCCCTACATTTTAAATAGGTTCTCAAAACTATCTTTCAACTATTTGAAATTATTTTCCACATATTTTTTCCGATGCTTTTAAATTGTATGCCATCAAAATATACATTGGCAACACGAAGCCTTCTTTTGGAGATTTAATCCATATAAAGACCCATTGGAAGGACAAAATTCACTAATTTTATGTCACTAGTGTGTTTCCCTTTCTGTCATAATTAGACAGATCACTTAGTATTTATAATACTAACAATAAAGTTTCAATCTTTATACAAGTTGTTTCTAGTTGAACGATCAATTTTTTATATTCTTCTAATTGTTAACCGAATGAACCTTGAATTTTGATGAATTCTTTTTTTATATTCTTTGAATCAGTTTCACATTCGGATAGAGTAGTAAACCAAAATTGTTTTAATCTCTGAAACCTCAAATATAACACTTTTTCTAGCTAACTATGAAAATTTTATCTTTCTCAAATCATTTAGCGTTAATATTCTTGACGAAGAATTTGTTCTCTTCAAGTCAAAATATTCATTCAAATAGAGTATTTAAAAAAATTGGTGTCGTTTCTATATTTTTTAAATCAATGCACAATCTGATTTGTCTGTGAAGTTCTTATATTCTTCAACCCAAAATAGTTAAAATCAGAAGATTTTAGTCTCCAAAAGTCAGACACAATCAAATTTCACATGGAGTAGAAAACTACAAAAGTTTTTTTTCCTCCTCTAAACATAATACATATTAATAATAATAAATATATATTTTGAGATCATCACATAATGACCATCTATCCTAACATTTATGAAATAAATATCATAACTTATAAATAATAGAAAAAAATCAAGGGAAATAAGATAGAACCTAATTTTTTCTCACATTGAATCATATTCTATCTGTCAACAATGATTCCATGCAAGTCACTTTTCTTGCTAATTTTTTTCTTTCTTTCCTAGTTTCCATCATATTCAAATTTTACTTAGAAGGCATAAAATTTCAACGAGAAACTAAAATCATGTTCAAATATTGTTAGGAGACAACATCCGTTCATTTAGTTCTTCTCATAGTTATATAAAACCAAGAATATAGGAAAAATAATCAAGGTGCACATCTTAGCCTTTATGCACAAAATAACTTTTCTCATTAAAAAAAAAAACTGAAGGGGTGCAATGCTTGAATGCAATTGGGAAGAAAATGAAAATAATCTTGCCCATCCAAGGAAAACTTACTACATAAAATATACTCGAACATATTAAAGTGGTACTAATTCATCCCAAATCTCTTTTATCATATGATAAAATAATTCTCTTTTCCTTTTTCTTTTTCTTTTTCCAATAAAAAGAACACAGAAAGTAGAAGTAATTTTCTTACCACAAAAAATACCAACAATTTAAATTTCTTAAGCTTGTTATCTCTAGTTTTAAGATTAGCAAACCAGAAATAATAAAAGACGAAAAAGAAAAAACAAAGTACTATCTGAGTCCACAGAACCCATTGTGCGTCCTTAGGAAATTTAATCTCCTCAAGTAACCAAGGTTGCAGATTAATTCTTCCCAAGATAAAATAGATTAACCATTAAAGAAGTTGTGGTACCTCAAACATTGATAATTTCTACGAACTCAAAAAGACAGCAACGAATCATACACACAGACACGGTGTATCGATTTTGTTTTGTAAGAAATGTATGCAGAAGAAAGAAAGAATTCAATGCAGAAGAATGAGAGAAAGTCTCTCTATTTATAGTTATCAAAGGGTAAAGGTCACAACTTTTTGGAAAAAAGATAAACTTTCAAAACGGTCACAACCCTTTGGAAAAGGCATAACCATTCAAACGGTCACAACCCTTTAGAAAAGACACAACCTTTCATTTCCTGTTAACACTTTTAAAACCCAACCTGGCTTGCTAAAAAGCACTCCAAGAAAAGAAAAGTCAAACATTCTATCTTGAAAAGGAACTCTGCAACAAAGAAACAGAAAACCAATAACTATAGCAAAAGGGAGGTTAAAAAGTTTCTCGGTGAGTAATGAACAACTTCATGAATAAGGATGTCAATAAAAACAAGGTAAGAAAATTTTACGCTAGCTATTAGACAAAGGTTAATGTTACACTAGCTATTAAAAACCCGTTGTCTAGTAGCTGTCGTAGCGTTAGCTTACCATATTTTTGTTAACATCCCTATTCATGAGATTGTTCATTGCTTCATAGAGAAACTTTTTGACCTCCTTTTTGCCAAAGTTGATGCTTTTCTGTTTCTTTGTTGCAGACTTCCTTTTCAAGTTGGAACGTTCAACTTTTATTTTCTTAGAGTATTTTTTAATAACCCCAACCTTTTGATTAATAAGAATAATGTAAAGATCTTTGTGTCTTAACATGACGATAAATGTTAGTGTCATATAGTTAGGAGGTCGTCATGTAAATCACTTCTTGTAGAAATGCAAGGTAAGTCTCTTCTTGCACACACACACACACACACATATATGTATGTGTGTGCGCGCGCAAGAAACTTTGTCAAACAAGCTATTGTAGTCAAACAAAATGCAAAAAATGTAAGAGCTTACCTCTTTTACTTTAGTGGTTTCTTGATCAACTTCAAGTTTTGATGAATCCCTGAATACAGATTTTCTTACTTCCTCCGTAGAATGATATTGTTTGCTCTTATGATAGGAATATTGCAATCTAACAAGATTTTGTTAAGCACTAACTATATATATAATTTTACAAAGTACAAGCTGCACACATTACAAAGTAATTACATAACTAGCTCTCATTTTCTTGATATATCATTAGTTATTGCCATAAATTGTCGTTTCAATTTTGTGGCATCTCAATCAACTTGCAACCCTCTACACAGTCATGAAAATCAGCTATTTCCCCCTAGAGTGACAGGGCTACCCCCTATTCGATCATCAATTCTCAAAACTGAAATGAAGTCTTCGACAAGTAGCCATGGCAACTGACAGCTGATACTAGAGGCTTCCACGAACCTCCATATGTCTCTTCTTTCCTCCTTAGTTTTTAAAACATACACTATAGTTATTATTAAATTCTTATGTTTAACAATATTCACCACTCTACATGTCATAGCTTGAGCAGATATATTACTGACGCTTACTTGAAAGAAATCTTGTCTCCAAGTGATCCAGATCCTTCCATTATAGTGCTTTTCCAAATTTGTGGCATACACCCAGCCCCAAACATATTTTTTGCAACAATTTAAATTTTGCTCACTTTAACGGTTGTTTCCACTAAACCAATTAACCCCACATTTTGCTTATTGCAAAGGAGCTTCACCTCCTTTTGCTTATTGGGACTGTTAAGTCTCCACACATTCCAAGATAGTATGCTATCCATTCGCTAAAATGGGAATAGCCTGGTGACCCACTTTAGTATCTCCTTTTTCTGGCTCTAAGGTAGTTGTTTGACCCAACATTTTGATTTTATTAGGAGATCTAGTTGTTGAATGTGTTTACTTATCTTTCTATATTGTCATTTCTTTGTTCATGAGGGAGTACCAAATACAATTGTAGTAGAGTACCAAATACTATTGCAGATACTGGAATATCAACTAGCACACCATTTTCAACCACATCAAATGCTGCTAAAATAGCTATGCTAACACCAACACTATGCCCTGTAAAATTTATGCTCAAATTCTCATCTTTATACTCATTTCTTAATTTTTGAATCTTTGCTTGAAGTTGTTCTCTTGTACTTAGTCTCGTGAAAGATGATTTGTGGTCACTTGAGAATTAAATCTTAAGCCACCCATTCGTTACTTTGTCCTCATCCTCATCATTTTTGTTGTTATCAACACCTTTTTGGAGAGACTTAGGATGAAGCAGAGAGTCAACAAATTCAGAACGAGTGCCTAAAACATTAACCCATTCATAACTTATTAAACCATGAACTATGCGGAAGCTAAATCAATAGATATCTTAAGAGGGGACAAAACCCAACTAGTCTGAATATCAATTATATAAAAAAGGTTTACTAATGACTGAAACAACCACTTAACAACTCAAGATGAATCTACTTATATGTTTGAAAAGGCTCTAACTGAGTTAAGTTGTTGGAACATGCCCCAGCTAACTCTAACAAGAATGAAAACTGAAAATAAAGACTGAAAGAGAAAGCATGTCTATTGTCCTCGAAGTATGAAAACTCACAATGGAAGCTGTTGAAGTCGGACTGAGAATTAATCTAAGCATGATATGGATGTTGAGTGCCTTAACCTACATCATGAGATGATGTAGTGCATAAGTATGCGTCAGTACTTGGAATGTACTGAGCATGCAGGATATAGTTACTAAGCTGAATAAATTACATAGGCTGAACAATACATAATTGAGCAATGACACAATCTCAACAAAGATATAAATATGTAAGTATAACTGAAAGATAAACTGAATGCAATGACAAAGTACTAATCATGAATATAACATGTTGAATTGTATACTAAAGTAACTACTGAAAACATGGTCAACGCACTAAGAGTCTGACTTTGGGAGCTACTATTAACCGACAGAAACCACGTGAGCTAAACGTGAAGTCCGATGTATACGCCCCATCGGGAGGACCTCATATACCTTACCATGGGTATAAATGCAAGACTTTGGCGTGATCACAAAAGTTGACGTACAACAGAGGGTACTTATAAACCTATGCGGGCACACAGTTTTGGGACTTGCAGGGTATGCTGAACCCTAGTCCACTTGGTGCTAAGTCTACTCCCATCTGAATATTCATCAAGCTAAAATTCACTAAAAATGAATAGCTCAAAAACTAACATGCTAATTGAGAATGCAACATTTATATACTGAGATTATGCCATTCGAAATATGAAGCATGGATTTCTGTCGCACTGGCCTAGCAAGTATAATTCATGAAGTAGAATAAATTTAAACAAGCTAGGGTTCTTAGTGATAAGAATTGAATTATACTAATTTATCATGGAACAAGTTTATTTATATCAAAGGAACTATAATCACAATAAATCCTAAAAATCTAGAAATCCTAGGTCTGGACAGCTTATGAGAATCTGAAGAACTAACTGAGTTCTAGGGACCTAATGGGTGAAAGGAACCCACTAGTGAAATCCCACATACCTAGTGATGAAATATACGAAGAAATCTTTTTTATTTCGGGGCTTAACTTTGAAGAACACTGCTGCTTGTTCTTGAAGGAAATTTGTGCCTCTTTCTCTTCTTTTCATTCTAAGTTGGATGATTTTTGGAGAATGAGGGTTCTGGGTATGTCTGACTAGATTATTTGTCTTAGACTGAGTAAAAACATAGTTTAGGCATCAAACGACGTATTTTAAGTGCACAAAACATAGAGGAAAAGACCAAAACAACCGTGACTTAAAGCTGATGAAATGCCATCTACTACCGAAGTGACAGACCGTTATTTGAACTACTGTCCGTCGACTGGGTCGTGGTTCATGTTTGCCCGATAGGGCTTCACTAAAACAAGAATAAACTTTTACTCCGATCTTGGATTTTAGAAAATTGTTTGGAATGATGATTCAATTATCTTTAATTTGATAAGTCATGGGCCACCTAATACATTTTGTGCTAAATGATATGACTGTTTGAAGTTGACCTAAAACCCCTTTTCCTCTAAATATTTGTTCACCTTCACCTACGTTCAGACCTACGGTCTGTAGGTCCAACCACAGACTGTACTGATCGATCGTGGTAGTATCATATACACCTAAGACTGGACCCCAAAAATGGGATCCCTCCTATAGTCTCTAGGTCTATTGATAAACCATCGTTGTGAGCCGTTATACGCTACTGGGACTTTACGTTGTTGGAAAACTTAACTCACCATCCACGAGACCCACCTACGGACTGTCTTCCCACCTACGGCCCATGGGTAGTGTCGTAAGTGCTGGCACCAGACTTTCTAAAAACCTAAAATCTCCATCTTTTTAATCTGAGGTGTTACAATATATCCCCTTTGGGAATATTCTTCCTCAAATGAAGTCTAAACAAGCAGAGTATGGAGGGAAGGGCTATAATCCCTATTAGTGGTTACTAGAAACTTATATCTAACTTAACTGAGTTCTATGAACATGGAAATATGCTGAAATGCAAGGATAACTGAGGGAACACAATATTGAGACTGAATTACACACGAATAAACTGAGAGACTCGAGAGGAACTAGTACCTCAAGCTAAAACTAAATCGGAAGAAAAGAGATGAGGGTACTTGGCCATCATGACTGCTTCTGCTTCCCAAGTAGCTCCCTCTACGGACTGACTCCTTGATGAGTCCATGATTTGGACTCATTTAGGGATTCGTTTTAATAGATTTAGTGTTCTCAAATGCATATTTTGTGCCAACAACTGATGTAAATCCTTGAATTTCAGGTATTTGGATGAGGAACAAAGCATAGACACTAATGAGCAAAATGGAACAAGGCAACTGAAAGGACGAAGAAAAGAAGGCCTGAGGATCGCCTAATCCATTGGGCAAATCGCTGAATGGTTGATGTCTCGCCTAATGTTCCAGTGTGCCAAGCCTTGAAGGAGAAAATCAAGTCGGCGATAGAAAGGAGCAGTCGGTGAGTCACCGAACGGTTGCACGATACAGTACCATATCGCCCAAAGTTGCACAACATGAAGATGCTAAAGGCCAAAGCAAAAAGGCAATGGAATTGACTAAATGATGGATCGCGGAGTGGATCGGTGATCCCGACTTATTACGCCAAATGGTCCTGTGCACCACATTTTTGGGTGACTATAAATACATTTTTAAATTCTTACTGTAGTATCTAACATTCAATAGTTTTCATTTTTATTCTGTTGTCATGTTAGAGAGCTTAGAACTGAGTTTTAGAGACAGTTTCTCCTTAGCTTTGAAGATTTCCATTTCTAAGAAATTGGAAGTGGGTGTTGAATATTCTTCATCTTTGACCTTTGTAAAGACTATATCAATCCTACCTAGTTGATGGAAACATAACTTGGTAATGATTTTTACCTTTTTATGATGTCTAGCTAAAACCCCAATTCTTGGGGTATGATTATGTGATTATGGGTTGATTTAGCTGCTGCGTATTGTTAATTGATAGTGTAAATGTTGTTTAAAAGTGATTTCGTTCGATAATTGTGGTTGAAATTAATGGGTTGTAGTTACAAATACAATCCTAACTTCGTGTTTTTGACTTGCTCGAGAGAGAGGTTTTAAAACCAAAGTTGTTGACTTGATGGTCTATAGGTATTGGGTTGTCTTGGGTTCAACCCGAGAGAGTGAACCCTGAACCCTTTTCCAAAAATTCAGCTCGAGAGAGTGAATGGACTAAAGTGAAGGCAGTTCTTAATTGCTGCTTATTGGTGTTCGAGAGAAACCAATTTGATTCAGAGTAAATTGTTCGAGAGAAAGTTTACCCCATTAAAGTCTAGAGTATTCACTGATTTACAACTATTCACTATTAATTGTAATTACCCGATTGTCTACCGTAGCCCATAATCCAATCACATCCCAATAACTCATCTCTATACTTGTTATTTTTGTATTATTTGTTGTTGTAGCTGATAGTTAAAACAAATCCCCTTGATATTTGATACTTGTGTCACTCCAAATATGAACCATGTTTTTATTCGTAAATGTTTTTAGCTATGATTGACTTGAGCATATCCTTACTTGCCTATTGATTCTCAATTACAAACCACTCCCTTGGGACTTGACCCCAACTGACTTAGTTGGGTTATATTACTACTTTACGATCGTTGGCACTTAGTATTGGATGAAATGTCCATATACGTGAAATCAAAATGGCGCCGCTGCCGAGGAGTTGTGTTATTTTAGAACTCTTAGTTAAGTTGGATTTTGTTCTTGTTAGTTATAGTGACACTTACTTAATTTTATGTTTGTTTTGCTTGTTTCTGTGTTGAAACAGGAAGTATGAGTGTTAACGGTAGCAATGGCAGCCAAGTAGGCCATCAAGATGACATCGGAAACCTCAAAGATGTCAATGAGCCTAATGTTAATAACCCCCATCTTATGGGTGGTATTGGTGACATTCACTTGCCTCCGGCCAAAGGGAATGCGGTGTTTCACATCTTGAGTACTATGTTGAAACTCTTTCAACTAAAGAGGCTTTTCAGTGGTTTGGCTCATGAGGATCCCCATGAGCATATTAGAAATTTTGTGGATGTATGCGGGCCATTCTCCTTCAAAAACATCTCCCAAGAGTCGGTCCGGTTGAGGTTGTTCCCGTTCTCTTTGATGGGAGAGACGTGCAAGTCGCTGGCTGAATTGCCACATGAATCAATCACTTCGTGGGAGGAGTTGGTTACCGCATTTCAAGTGCAATTTTCCCTCCCTCAAATATGATGACTCTTCGGGACAACATTCAGAGCTTCAAACATCTAGAAGGCGAGCCAATTCATGAAACTTGACTGCGATTCAAAAAGTTGGTTCTTCAATGCCCAACCCATGGCTTGCATGATAACATGTTGCTGCAGTATTTTTACTGGAGTTTTGACTCAGTAAATAAGGGTGTTACTGACCAACTTTCTCTGGGAGGTTTGATGCAGCAACCTTATGTGATAGCGGCTCAGCTCTTGGATGGCATAACTACAATCAACAGGGAGTGGTATGCCCGTGAAGACCAGGTCTCTTCTCTCAAGTTTAAACTAACCAAAGAACAAATCGAGAAAGACCAAGAGAGGGACCATAACGTGGCCAAGATCATGAAACAACTTGAGATTTTGTCTAAAAATGTCATGGGAGTTGGTGCTCGAAGTGTCAATGATGTGGGTGTCGGGTCTGCTAATCCGGATGAGTCTAAGTTTGAGGCCTTGTATAATGAAGAGGTGAATTTCCTAGCCAACAAATGTGGTGGTTATCGTTCAAACTACCCAAGGCAGCATGGTAACCAAGGTTGGAATAGGGATGAAGATTGGAAGGATCACGATAGAGAATGGGGGGACTGTAATCCACATTGGAAGGATGGGGAGAAGGATAGGTATGTGCCTCCCCATGAGCACCAAAAACCAAAGTATTCGAAAGGTGGCTGGTTTGAGGCTATGCTTTCTCGTATCCTCAACAAAGTTGAGAGGTCGGACAAGATCTTGAAAGAGATGAATCCTTAGCCAGACCGTCACCTTCATTCAGTGTCGATTAAGCAGTTGGAGACCCAAATGGGTCATATCTTGTCTCATCTAAACCCGAGACAGCAAGGGAGGTTGCCTATTGAAACTATGGCCAACCCCAAGAATGAGGTTTGAAGGTGGACTTGCATCATGCCACAACATTAACTAAGGCACTGCTTGGGAGGCAACACAAGTTTTATTTTATTTCTTTTTAAGTTTTCAATAATGGTGTGTTGAATGTGCAAGTCAAAGTATGGAAAGTGTGTGAAAAGTGCAAGTTAGTGAGCCAAAGGTCCAGTCGGCAGATCGCCAAAGAGGTCAGCGTCCCCGACCCAGACCGCTGTTGGACTCAAGACAATTTTATATTGGAGTCTGTAAAACTCGGCGAGCCCAGGAAATTATTGGCGAGTCACCGACCAAGTCGGCGATCGCGATCTAATCCATTGTTTGGACCCCCAGATCAACTGAGGGTCCTGTAAAACTCGGCGAGGTAAGTTACCACTTGGCGTGTCACCGAGTGGGTCGGCGAGCATGACTAATGTGGCGGAATAGGCGAGAACTGGATGGTTTTTAAAAGGCCAAAGGTTTAAACTTCTAACTCTTTCACTTTCCCTTACTTTGGAATTTCACAAACTCACACCTGCACTTTAGTCTCAATATTTTTGCATTTTTAGAGTATTTTGGTCATTGATTTGTGCTCGGATTGGGATTACATTGCCACCTAGTATTTGAATCTTATCTTTTTTGGCATTTAAGGTTGGTTTTCCGAACCTCGAGTTTACTTTTGGCATTTTGTACTCATGTGCAATAATCTTATCTTGTTGTCGTGTGTTGGGACTCTCTGATAATCTTAATTTGTTTGAATGCTTTTTTTTGTTTAATTTGATAATCTTGCCTGTAATGTTTATATTGTTGAAATACCATAGTTTTTTGCCTTAAAATTGGCTAAATTTTTTGGGGTTGTGTTTGCATGTTGTTGGGTCTAGTTGGGTGAAGTCTAAGTAACCCGTAGTTGTGCCAAATGACGTAATTTGCCCAATGATAGAGAGGGTGATGTCATTCTTAAGGGAAAAAGTCATCAAATGGCCAAATTTGGCAAAACCGGGAGAAGTCTGAGTATTCTGGTGTAATGGGTGTTATGGGTCTTAGTTTAATTTGATTAGCGCATGCTTTGATTTTGTTTTTGGGGGTTGCGGGGTTGAATTCGAGAAGTTGGGTTGAAAGTAGTCATGTTGGGTCGGTTGGCAAGTTGGGTCGAGATCGCCGAACCACTCGGCGGTTTGCTGAAGTTCCCCATCTGGCCTTTAATTTCATGCTATACTTGAAGTTTGACTCTGTAACTTTCGGCGAGAAGCTTGAGGTGGCCGATGGCACTCGTCGACTCGCCGAAAGTCTTTTTGATCACCCTTTGTCTACACCCTTGTAGATTAAATTACATGTAACTTTCGATGGACTAATCCTTGCTCGCTGAATGATGTCGGTGATTCACCGAAAGGCCTTCCCATTGCCGACTTGTCAAATTTTTCTGAGAATTTTGAGTCGATCCTTTCAGAGAGCTTGATCTAGCTCGCCAAAGTGATTCGGTGACTCACCGACCTATTTGGCGAGTCTGTCTGCAAATATTTTTCTGTACCTTTGATTGAAATGTTTCTAACTTTTTCTCGATTTTTTGCAGACAAGGCTAGACCAAAGGTTGTAGGTAGAAACATGCCACCCCAAAAGAAGGCTAAGGGGATAACACTAAAAGAGGATGCAACTGCATCTTGGGGCAAAGCCACCTAACTTCCCACATCTGGTGGGAAGGGAAAAGGGAAAGAAAAAGCACCAGCATCACCGGAGGCCAGTTCCGATAGCGATGGGATCTATGACACTTACCTCACCACTTCTGAGAGTGAGGGTGAGCATCAAGAGCCTCAGACTGTAGATTCAGATGATGATGAGTTGTTAGAAACATAAAGGGCAGATCTACGATCCAAAAGGATGAATGATCCGTGTAGGACCAGGACTCTTCCGGCTACTACTTCTCCTACTCCAGCTCCAGAGCAGGTTGTATTCCTAGCACATCTTGTACAAGGTCCTTCTTCCAAGTCAATGAATAGATTAAAGACTAAGGGGCTGAGGTTAATTATTGAGGAGAAGCGCCTGTCCACTGATGGGTTGATTGATAGGCACCCAGAGATTATGAGTTATCTGCAGTCTCATAATTTCCAGATCTTCACCAAGCCCCGTGGCCCATATATTCCAAATTGGGTCTGGGACTTCTATGCTTCTTATGGGGCCTTGATACCGCAGAGGAAGAAGTAGGCAGCAACATTCAAACCAGTTGACTATGTAGTTATCCGGGGAAAGAAGGTCAAGTTTGACAGTGAGGCTATTGATGTTGTCCTGGATGGCCCCGATGACATTGATGATGAGTGCCATTATCTGATTAGGACAAAGACTCTAGACAACATGAAGAAATGGTTGTCCCCGATCATATCAGACGGTACTCCCAAGTGGTTGGAGGCAGGGGTTCCAATATAAAAGAAAGACTTAAATGTAGCAGCAAGGTATTGTTTTGGCTATATCAGCAGCACGATCATGCCTTCCCAAAATGAGTATATTATCCGCCTTGCCAAGGCAGCCTGTCTTGGCTGCATCCTTAATAGAACGAGGCTAAATCTGGCGATGATTATAGCACATGAGATGGTCATGAGGGCCAAGCAGCACCAGATCTCACTTCCCTTCCCGATATTGATCACCGAGTTGTGCAGACGGGGTCGGGTCCCTAGAGATGCAAATAAGGATGTGGAAGTGATTCCCACATCCTCTACTGATATCTGGAGGATTGGGAAAGAATATTTGAAGGATGAGGCAGAGAAGAAGAAGGCATCCCCGGTGGACTCTTCCCCTGTTGTGGACACAGACTCATTACCTGCAGAGGTAGATTTGCCTACTCCGGCCCCTGGGCCTTCAAATACCTCTACTGCAGCTCTTTCTGACACTCGAGGTTCTTCTGTTGTTGCACTGCCTCCTAGAGTTGTTGGTGCTACTGTTTCCCAGACCCCGCTCACCTAATCTTCATTACTCCGGATGGGGCAGCTTGCCCATTCTGCCGATCGTCGGGCTGCCAGACTCGAGGCCTTCATTCCAGGCATGATTCAAATTGCCCTGGCTGATGTTGTGACACCATTGAGTGCTACCATTGACGCCTTTGCGAATAGGATAACGGTGTGTGGGCATGGACAAGGGGGCACCGAGGAGGTGATGGCTTTAAAGGCCGCGATTGCTCTGTTGAGGAGTGATGTGGATCAGCTGAAGTGCACCGACATGTCCATGATTTTTGAGATGGTGGAGATCCCAGATGTACCAGATATGCCTCCGACTACCACCGGAGATGAGATTATAGTGGAGAAGGTAGTTGATCCCGAGTCCGAGGTGGAGACGGATGAGGAGATGCTTGAGGTGGCCGAGGAAGCTTCGTATGAGGGCCTTACTGAGACCGAAAAGGCCATGGTAGATGCAGTTATGCAATCTTCATTGGCGGATACACCCTTGGCTGATCCTAGTGGAACTGCTATTCCTTCTGAGGTGACACCAGACACTGATGCCCAGACAGATGGAGTGACTGAGTAGACAGGATCCTTTCTTTACCTCCTTCTCTGTCTTACCTTATTTTGACTTTTGGATTATTTTTTTTACATTTCAGGACAAATGATTTTATTTGTGGTGGGGTGAGGCCCACCTTTTGTGACTCTCTTGTTTTGTGCATATATTTGGGTTTTGAGCTATAATTGTGTGTTACACTATTTTTGTGGATGATTGAGCTTCTGGCTCCTTGTTTTAATTGTAAATGATTTTTGGACCCTTCCGAAAAAAATTGTGCCACCTCTTCTTTGTGTTTGAATGTGGTTGTTCTCTTGCAAATTTGTGTATCGGTCTTGATCAATATCGTTGACTTGAATAGTGCTCATAATCGAACAAAAATGAATGTACGGCATAGATAATACATGAACTCTTAGCATCTCATTGTGACTAGCCAATTATCGAATTGAGTCTCTTGTGATGATCATTGCACACTAGCGAAAGTGTGGAGTCTTGTTTGACATTGGTTTCAATGCCTTGTGTGATGATGAGCTTACCGTGAACCATGTATGATGACACCTAGAATTTTTCCCGTTGGTCCGGTTGACTAAGTGATGCAATCTCTTGATATGATCTTAGGCAACTTTGAAGAGTATGAAACAATTAGGCATTATACCTCTTTTGTGGCCTACCTTGTGAGTGTGTGAACCCCATTTGAAAACCCTTTGAGCCTTAGCCTTTTCTTGGAAGAAACTTGATAAAAAAGTGACCTGTCTTGACCCATTACCCATAATCCTCATGATTTGTGGTTTCTGTGAATAGCCTACTTAGGCCAAAAACCTAAGCTAGGGCTGTGGTGAAAAGAGAAGGTAAATCAAGAAGTGCAAGAAAGTCCCCTTTGACCCAAGGTTTTGAGAAAAATGGAACCCCTCCATATAAAAGAAAAGAAGAGAAAAAGAAGAAAAGAATGAAAAAGTTGTGAAAGTGCAAAGAAAATGGGGTGTCCAAGCAATCCATGGAAAGTGAAGAATGGGTGACTTTTAAGCTTGAATGAGAATGATAAAGAAGAGGAAAGGAAGTGTTTTGCACACCACATTTCATGAGGATACAAGTCACTAGGCCTAAATGACCATACCTTTGCACTCAGCCCCATTACAAGCCTTGAAAAGACCTTTTTGATTTTGAGTAAGCTGAAGCAAGTGTTGATTGAAAAATACGGGCAAACCTATGGGTGAAGTCATGCATTGTGTTCATCTTTTTGAGTGTGAGCGTTGCATTTGATTCCGGAGCTTTAAAACTGTGAACCATTGTGTGTGAATATGAAATCATTCTTTGTGTGAGGGCATTTGAGTACCTTTGTTAAGCTTGAACTTGAATTTTAAGCAAGTATTGTGAGCTTGATATTCTTTGATAATGGTAAGTCACAACTTGAATCTTTGAGTGCACAATTGATCTTTGCATGAGTAAGTTGAGTCTTCTTTTGTGCATTCATGATTGAGTCTTGTGTAGCACTGTTTGAGACATCCTTTTTGAACTGCTGACCTTGAGTTTTACTTGAGGACAAACAAAAGTTTAAGTTGGGGGTGTTGATGAGTCCACGATTTGGACTCATTTAGGGATTCTTTTTAATAGATTTAGTGTCCTCAAATGCATATTTTGTGCCAATAACTAATGTAAATCCTTGAATTTTAGGTATTTTGATTGAGGAACAAAGCATGGACACTAATGAGCAAAAAGTAACAAGGCAACTGATAGGACGAAGAAAAGAAGGCATGAGGATCGCCAAATCCATTGGGCGAATCGCTGAAGGGCTGATATCTCACTTAATGTTCCAGTGTGCCAAGCCCTGAATGTGAAAATCAAGTCAGCGATAGAAAAGAGCACTCGGCGAGTCACCGAATGGTTCCGTGATACAGTGGTATATCGCCCAAAGTGTCAGACTTTGAAGATGCTGAAGGCCAAAGCAAAAAAACGATGGAATTGACCAAAGGGCGGATCGCCAATTGGATCGGCGATCTTGTCTTATTGCACCGAATTGTACTTCACAGAACATTTTTGGGTGACTGTAAATACGTTTTCAAATTCTTAGTTTAGCATCTAACATTCAATAGTTTTCATTTTTATTCAGTTTTCAAGTTAGAGAGCTTAGCACTGAGTTTTAGAGACATTTTCTCGTTAGGTTTGAAGATTTGAAGATTTCCATTTCTAAGAAATTTTAAGTGAGTGTTGAAGATTATTTATCTTAGACCTTTGTAAAACTATATCAATCCTACTCAGTTGATGGAAACACAACTTGGTAACGGTTTTTACCTTTTTATGATGTCTAGCTAAAACCCTAATTCTTGGGGTGTGATTATTTGATTATGGGTTGATTTAGCTGCTGGGTATTGTTAATTTATAGTGTAAATGTTGTTTAAAAGTGATTTCGTTCAGTAATTGTGGTTGTAATTAATGGGTTGTAGTTGCAATTACAATCCTAACTTCGTGTTTTTGGCTTGCTCTAGAGAGAGGTTTTAAAACCAAAGTTGTTGAATCGTAGTCTGTGGGTATTGGGTTGTCATGGATTCAGCTCGAGAGAGTGAAATCTAAACCCTTTTCCACATATTCAGCTTGAGAGAGTAAATGGACTAAAGCAAAGGTTGTTCTTAATTGCTGCTTATTGGTGTTCGAGAGAAACCAATTTGATTCGAGGTAAATTGTTCGAGAGAAAGTTTACCCCATTAAAGTTGAGTTTATTCACTGATTTACAGCTATTCACCATTAATTGCAATTACCCGATTGTCTACCTTAGCCCATAATCCAATCACATCCCAAAAACCCATCTCTATACCTATTATTTTAGGATTATTTGTTGTTGTAGCTGATAGTTGAAACAAATCCCCCTGATATTTGACACTTGTGTCACCCCAAATTTGAACCATACTTTTATTTGTAAATGTTTTTAGCTATGATTGACTTGATCATATCCTTACTTGCCTATTGATTCGCAATTACAAACTACTCCCTTGGGACTCGACCCCAACTCACTTAGTTGGGTTATGTTACTACTTTGTGATTGTTGGCACTTAGTATTGGATGAAGTGTCCTGATACATGAAATCACTCATCCACAAAACTTTTACTGAAGCGACTTTCTTATTTCTCAACCTACGAACCTAAAGGTCAAGAATTTCAACAGGCGCCTCTTCATCAATTAGACTATCCTTCACAGCCACACTCTCTAATGGTACTATCGATGTCGGATCACCCACACACTTCTTCAACAAGGAAATGTGAAAGACTGGATGAACCGCTGCTAGTTCTACTGGCAACTCTAATTCATAAGCAACATTACTAACCCTTTTCATAATTTTATAAGGACCTATATATCTAGGACTTAGCTTCCCTTTCTTGACAAATCTTATCACCCCTTTCATAGGCGATACCTCCAGGTAAACCCAATCATCGGTTTGGAACTCTAAGTTCCTTCTTCTCATATATGCATAAAACTTCATACGACTATGAGCTGTCTTTAGTCTATATCAGATGAACATCTTTGGTAAACTGTTTCTTTCCTTCCTCAACATGTGCTACATTACCCGTAGACAGTTTGCTGAGAGCGTCGGCCAATACATTGGCCTTACCCAGATGGTAAAGCACATTCATGACATAGTCTTTGAGGAATTCAAGCCATTTTCTCTGACAAAGATTCAATTCTTTCTGGGTGAACACATACTAGAGGCTCTTATGATTTGGGAACACATCAACATGAACACCATACAAGTAATGTCTCCAAATATTTTGGAAAAATACTACAGTTGCAAGTTTGAGGTCATGAGTTTGGTAATTCTTCTTGTAGACCTTAAGTTGTCTAGAAGCATAAACTATGACCATACCTCGCTGCATCAGTATAGAACCTAGGCCGGCCATAGAGGTATCACAATAAATCACATAACCGTTTGAACAATTTGGTAGAGTCAAGACGGGAGCTGTAGTCAACCTAGTTTTCACATAACCACACAGGAGATTGTCGCTAAAGAAACCCTGGTTCGCTTAATCGGTCCTTACTTTTGCAGCTGGGGTTTGCTGAAGCGAGGCTCGCTTTTGTTGCAAGGAGCTCACAAAAGAGAGGCTCACCTTTTTAAGTCAAGTCGCTTAAGAGACATTAGTGGCTGGTTAAGCGGTTATCGACTACTCTTTTAATAAAGACTTTCTTGCAATTTTCAACATTAGTTAGTGATTGTTTTTGCAATTTCTCCTCCTTTTGGGCTCTGATTTGATCGATTCAAAGTCATGCGTGATTCTTGGGATCATGGATTCTTGGTGTTGAAATCATAAGCTATCGGATAACCTCCATTTGGAGTGACTTCGTGAGTTTGTTGGCTACCATTGCTTATTTTTTGTTGTGATTACATGCTTGTTGATTCAGCTGTTTTGGACCATGAATAGTGTTTAATTTTACGAAACAAGTTTGGGGAATTGTTTAGGACACCTTGACGGTCAATTCTAGAAATTCTAGTGTGGGTCCCACAATTCATGTCTGACTTAGAAATTGGTCTGTTTCCATTCTAGTGTTTTTTAATGTGTAAAGAACCATATGAAAGTGTGATCCTACTTTTTATAGCATGGTAGCATTCGGAGTACATTATGCAAGGAAAAGCACCGATTTTGTGATTTTGAGCGCACACAATTGACCTTTAAGTAAGCTACAAGTTCCTTTCCTTATAGAAAAAGTTGAATTGCATAAATTCATGTTTATTAGAGTGAATTGGGGGCGGATACCTAGTTATTCTTACTTGTCTTCATAGATTATATATCTTGGGATTGATCGTGATCGTCACATTTTCGAGGTTAGTACCATGCTATTTTGGGTTTCATGTATGTTATTGCATGTTGTTATGAATTACTTAGGTTGTTACTTGTTTTTGAAGCATATTTAGTCTTAGTCTAGGATATACTAGTTTTGCCTTAGACTCGCGACCCTGGCAACCTTGTTTAAGTATCCGACATCATTTTGGATGGACTAGCTCCCCGTAGACTAGAATAGCAGATTTGGGTCTAATAGCATGAGCCCTAGTCTAGGCATTTGCGTAGCTTGCTAGAATTTCTGCCTTCTCTCCCTATCTCTGCAGTTGTGATGCGTTATAGGAGGTTGTGTACTTTCTCAGGATTGTAGTGTTTCAGACTTGGAGCCTTTTTTAACCCTTTTGTGAGTGGACGCTGATCCACGGTGGCTTGGAACCTACCTGAGATATGTTTATCTAGTCTTTTGTCACTGAGATGTCTTATTGTGGTCCGCTTTTGGGACATGAATATTCATATCAGACTGCTCTATATCAGTGACATCTAGGTTCGGGGATGGTTTCTTATATATTTATCATTTTTTGCTTGCATATATTTCTGTCTTATTCTTATTGCTAGTGTAATTTATGTTTTGTTGTACTGTTGTACTCATTAATTGTCGTTCTAGGTATGGATTGGCCTACATATTTGTGGGTTCTAGAATGTGCCATCATGACTCAGGAAATCAGGTTGTGAGAAAATCATAGTTTTATCCTTTCATAAAACATGCATAAAATCATTTATCAATTCATTATTAAAGTTCATAGTTGATGTATAAAAATCAAAGTATAAATCATATGCCCATATGCAATCAGTTATAAATCATTTCATTAGGTTAAATCATGAATAATAAGATAGAATAACATCAATTGTATCATAGTCAAAAGGACCCATGTAAAGAGATCTATTGGTCAGTTGTCACATACCTTGATATCAAAGCCCTACGCAAAGTAATAAAAAGAAGACCTTGAAACTTGAAACCTTAGCTTTCACTTTGGAGCTTGAGAAAGATTTTAAGGGGATGAACTTGGAGGGAATTAGGAGTTTTTAGTTAATGGGTTCAATTTTAAAGGGTTAATTTACTTATCGGGGTAGTGATAGGGTCAAAACGACTTAGTTTAGGGGTTAGGTATGTAGGAAAAAACCCAATAACCCTCATTTAAATCTGCTGGAATAGGTCTACGGTTTCGACAGACTGTACTGGTCAACAGTCGAACCAAGTACTAGAACTCAATATTTAACTCAACTTCCACGAAACCTTTTATACGGGCAGACGACCTTCCTACAGTTAGTAAACCCCATCCGTAGACCTCAAATTTAAGCCCATTTGAATAGGTCTAGTTTAGTCATACGGGGACTTGCTACAGCCCATAGTGAAACCTTTCATAAAACCTTTGGAATTAACATAGTTTGTTTTGTGGGATATTTACCATTAACCGACACTAAGACTATGCGTGCTATAACATGGAATCCAATGAATCTCTCACATCAAAAAGGGGATCCTACTTTCTATGGTAGTCTTCGTAACATTCATTTATATGCTACTTGTGGATCCACTGACTAGGTTTATTTAAGACAACCTAAAGGGCACGTAGTTTTGGACAATGAGATTTTTTCTACAACCCGACCTATACTAATGGGAGAGCCTCCATCTCAAAGTCTTCTTGTTGTTAAATAAAAGCCCAATGGATTTACTCGTAATCATAGTCATATTATCATACTTGGATAGACATAATTAAACTACCAATCCAGTCATATGTCATCATACAGTAATTCCTAAAATCTTGATCCATACATGTGCGAGAAAACCTTTCATAGCCCTGATTTTATAATGTGTGAGAAAACCTTTCACAATTCATTGATACCAATCTCATAAGCATCCTTAGTTCATAAACATTTTTTTCATAAACCACACTCCATAAATTCGTAAGCTTTCTTCATAAATTCATCATCAATATCAAGTACCAAGTATAGGTCTATAGGAAAGCAAGTGGAAATCATGTGGTTCAATCAATTCATGCATATGATTGAAATGAATTAATTTAATCAACGTCAATTAAGACCTATGGATATGGCATGAAACCCAAGTCAAATTAGATGAAACTGAATTGAAACTTGAAAATTGTGAAAATTGTTTGGGACGCATGGGTGAATATAATCCATTGGTGAATTCTCACATATCTTGACAATCAAAGCCTACCAAGCAAGAGAGAAGAGGAGACTTGAAGCTTGCGACCCTAGTTTTCTTCCATGATCTTGGGAGAGAATTTGATAAATGCACTTGGATGGGAATTGGAGATTTGAGAGAATGGGAGGGTTTGGGTAGATTTAGAAGTTTAAAGGTATTTATAGGATTTAACAATAGGGTAAAAATGACATACGATAGGTATTATATGCATAGGAAACTACCCAAATATCCTTAAGAAATGACTGCTAGATGATACCTACAATATCAACCTACGGTCAGTAAGAACTCCTATGGACCATCTTGGTCAGTCGTACGGTCAACTACTTAGGCATAAAATCCTTGGTAGTTCTTACGAGTCAGTCTTACGACACATCATCTAGTATATGGTCCGTAGACCTTACCCGTAGTTACCAAGTGACCAAAGTCTCTCCAAACACGATTCCAAGATCACACACTATGACCCATAGAATATATCATGACCCATATTTCCTCTTCGTAGATCAACAGTCCATCAAATTCACTAAGGGTGAAAGAATTCCACTAATTTCTATCCACGACGCGTAATTTACACTACGAACTACCTTGTTAAATCGTTGGTCCATCTTTCTTACTAGGATTTATAAATTCTTAAAGCTCAACCATGATAGTACAACTTCAATTCTACGACCTATAGAGATTCCTACAGTCGATAGATTGGACTCGTAGATCAGAGTACCAGTGCTAAAATTGAAGTTTCCCTTTTTCAATCCAACTTTCTAATTTCCTTAGTGTTATGCTTGAGCAAGGATGTTTTCCAAAATACATATTTGTTTATTGTGTTGCGTTTTATTTCTGGTAATTAAACAACAACCTTGTTCTTGATTTGGTGGTCTAGGTTTCTTTAGGGTGTTAATACCTCCCAATCACAATCACTTGAAACCTTACCTCCGTCTATTGGTTTCGTAGATGTTTTTGTTAATTAAATAATTTGATTCCTAGTTTTTCTAATATTAGATGGTAACTTATTAATTTCTTTCTTAAGATTCTCTTAAATTTTGATTTAATTGAATTATTATATTTCCCGGCCACCACGACGTTGTGCCTTATTTTCAAAATAGGGATGTCAACATATTTTTCGTTTATAAAACAACAAGACACTACATATCACGGACATCTTTGAACCATATATGTTTGAAGATCATTTTAGTCCTTTTTGTTTCATGAAACTTCTTTGCAAGAAGAATTATTGTGGTTCATTCACGCAGAGTAGAAAACTACACAAGTTTTAGTCTCAAAACCTGACCATAAAATAATATTACATATTTCCTTGAACATCTTTTAAATGGAAATTCACACTTCTCAGTGTATTAACCCTTTGGTACGCTGCCAAATTGCATAAGTGAATATCATTGTTGATGAAAACCTATTCATTTAAATTTGCACCCGAGATTGCAAATAATTAGACAAGTAGCATATTAAAGTAGTATTGTTCATCTTAGTTCTTTCATCGTATAGTAAAATGATTCTCCTTCTCAATCTTTTTTCTCTCTAACAAAGTAGAACACAAAAAATTACCAATAATTGAATAATTTCTTTAAGATTTTTTAAAATTTGTATCACTAATATATTTAGAACAACAACTTTGTAGACCTAGATACGAAATAACAAAGTTTAAAAAATATTTTCAAATCCAAAACTTACAACCAGTAAATAGAAAAGAGCCTTATAAAATATTTTTTTCTTGGAAGAAAATTGAGCCTAATGAACCCACGGGGTTTCCTAAGGAAATTATTCCCCTCAAGCACCACGAGGCTAATAAAATATTCCTTCAAGGATAGAAAAATCTTACCCACCGATGTATTGGTACCTAAAACCACAGTGTCAAGGAACCAATCAATGGCAATAAAGTATAGTATATATTTTTTATTGAGAAGAAGAAAAATTTTTGAAATTCAGAAAATCCATTCGTAAAAAATAAGAAGAAACCCTCTATTTATATACAAGAAAGGGTAGTGTGAACATGTGCTTCTTGTGCCTTATCGGAAAGGTCACAAACCTTTGGAAAAAGTCAAAAGTCATAACCCTTTGTAAAATTCACGACTTTACGGAAAAGTCACAATAATTCATAAAAGTCCTAACACATCATAAAACTCGCAGCTTTTCATAAAAGTCACAACTCTTCATAAAATTCGTAACTTTTCATTTTCCATTCACATTTTAAATCACAACAGTTCTCATGACACTCAATGACAAAATTTCAAGGCTTACTTCCAAACCAATCTGCATTTTCTTGTTATAACTCTTGGTTTCTATTACTTAAATAAATGCAAAAAGAAATAAATTTCATTTTGATCCTTTTTATAGACCATATATACATACCTCATTGTCTAAATTCCCCTTTTTTAAAATATTGTTGCAATTTGTTTTTCAATAATACTTAGAAAAAACATTTCCTTAATTTTCTAAAAATCTTGAAATGGCTAAATTTTCAAAGGAAGAAGTTGAAGTTGCTGTGGTTGGAGCGGGTCCATCAGGTATAGTTGTTTCAACTTGTTTGAACAAATTGGGCATAAAAATGATGTGTTTCTATGGATTTTTGTTCATTGACTTTTATGTCACATGCAACTTCATCACCTAAGTACCATAAAAGAATTTATTCAATACTTAGATGAGTATGTTGAACATTTCAACATCAAACCAAAATTCCAAACTTGTGTTGAATTAGCCTTTCACGACAATGAGGAGAAGAAATAGATTTGTATGCTTGTGATTTCTTGATTTTTGTTACCGGAGAAAATAATAAAGGTTATATTCCAAAGATGGTAGGGATATAAGATGTCACGACCTAGAGGTACCCCCTAGATGTAACATGTCATACAAGACCCCGAGAGGCTTCATATAATCCACACATAGCATTCATAGTAAAGATAATGGAAAATCGATAAAATTAAAAACATTTTCAACACAATCAAAGTATTTATAAAATGAAGCGGAAGTCTAATACACTTGTCTCAAAACCATCTAATACAATAGAATCTCGGGACACAGCCCATGTAACAATGTTCAATACTAAAATGAAAAGAAACATAAGAGAAATGGTGGCCAAATCCTTGAATGCTATGAGGACTCACCAATCTTCAACCTTGCCTCTACTATAGATCCTAGCCACGGGGATGAGTGTCAGGAACACCGGACCCTACATTAGGATAAGAATTATAGGCAAGAGTATACGTTAGTACAAAAATGTACTAAATATGACAGCTTGCATAAATATCAACATAAACATAAGAGTTAGACAACATAAGTCATAAAAGCACAATCAATGCACATAATCGAACATTTCAACTTTAAAGAAATACTTCTTGAAGTAACCTCAAATCATCGTTACTCATCATGGAAGGCAAACACTAAAAACAATCCAAGCTTATCCTCTATCATAACATATCTAGCTTATCTTTTATAGACATGGGTAATCGCCTCTTGCCAAACTATAAAGGAACATGGCTAATCCCCTCTAGCCCTTCTAGACATTGGTATCATGGGTACTCGCCTCTAGTCCAACCTACTTAGGATCATGGATACTCGCCTCTAGTCCAACATCATGTGACATGGGTATTCACCCCTTGTCTTTCTATAAGCATCATGGGCACTCACCTTTTGTCCAATTCATTTCTTAAGAATGTGGGCGTAGTCGCCTCTTGTTCAACTTCAATGAATAAAGGTAATCGCCTCTTATTCTATTCAAAGGGATATGGGTAATCGCCTCATATCCATCTCATGTAGAGGTCAAGGGTAATCACATCTAGCCTCATCAATTTCTTAGTCTTTAGATTAGATTAATTTTAGGTGAGCAATATTTTCAACTTAGAATCATTCAATGTGAGAAAGCCTTCCACATTCATACATAAGCAATTCAAGTAGGAACTACTCCTTCCACAACAATTACATCATAACCAACAATTCATAGCATATGCTTCTTTCTCAAAGCAATACCTATCATGATAATGATATATGCTTCAATATCAAAGAATTCCTAATGTACCTTATTTATCCTAGAAGAATAGATCTAAATCCATAATTTCTCGTTTCATTGCATCAAATCCATTTACATCAATTTCAACTTAGAAACATGGGTTAAGCATGGTACATGTAAATTCATCCTAAAAAAATATATAATCCTATCAATTCATGCATAAACAATCATAATATACTCAATTGGATCAATATTCACAAAGACCCAAAACCTAGAAGAAAACTCAAACTCAAATTGGGGAATTTCTACTTTTCAATTGAGGAATCTTAGGGGCTCCATAGATGCAAAAAATTCATGGATGAAAAGACATCATACCTTGTTATCAAATCCAACAACAATGGAGAATGGAGACTTGTCCTTGACCTCAGCTTCAACTCTTTCTTCTTCTTCTTGAAGTTCTAGATAGAGAAATATTTTGGAGAGGAGACTTGTTCTTCTTTTAAAAATTTGAGAGAATGATTTCTATTGAGGGATATTTTGGGTTAAAACATTTATATAGTGGTTTTATACATAGGCAAAATGATGTAGTATTAGGTTAGACTAATTAGGAAAAGATCCAACTGCCCCTAAAAATAACTGCCGACCCATGACCTACGGACCCTGGTCGATGGACAGTGGTCTGACCGACGGTTCGTCCATCTGGAATATCGATCATGGTATGAAACTAATCAATAGGGTCATAATCCACGGACCTTGGACCACAGACTGTGGTATGACTGACGGTCCGTTGGTTAGGCCATGGTTTCTAAACCTCCACACTCTTTTGGGTGCCCAGTCCACGGACCACACCTACGGTCCGTGGTCCTACCCACTGGCCGTGGTTGGCCTCTGTGGCTTGCACCTGAAACTTTGCTATGTTGCCTTCTTCTGAATCTGAGGTGTAACGTTATCTCCCCCTTCAGATTATTCATCCTCGAATGGAATTCTAGACACCTGATGAAAGAAAAAACTCAATACCAGCAGCCCATCAAGCATGCAACCTCATCAAAATGAACAAAACCAAGGAGGCAACATCGACTCCAAGCTAAACATACTCAATGCACCGTAAGGAAGATCGAAACTAGACCTAGCAGTCCAATATGCATGAAATTTCAAGATTTCTAATTTTCAAAGAGGCATTACTATCTCCAAGTTAATAGTATGATCAACATCATCTCATGGACCCTATATGCAATCTATACTAAAAAACATATATCCAAGGAGGAAATATCAACTCGAAGATAAAGCATGTTCATCAATTCATCTCATGAAGTCTATAGGCAACTCATACTCAATGCATAACAACATGAGGAAAATCAATCATGTAAACTCATTTTCTTTCAAAACACAAGTTTTTCATGAACATGCATAAAAATAAGGAAATCATGGGAAGATCTAACACACATGACACCAAAACAAAGAGTAAACCATGAGAAACTCATTACCTAATGCTAGAGCAGGAGTAGAAGGAAAAAGATGGGAATATCGGGACATCATATCGGCCTCGACCTCCCAAGTAGCACCCTCAATTAAATGATTCATCCATAAAACTTTCACGAAAGAAACTTCCTTGTTTCTCCACTTCTTGACTTGCCAGTCTAAAATCTCTATCAGAACTTCCTCATAAGAAAGATTTTCATCAACTCCCAACCCTTCTAAGGGAACTATAGATGTTGGCTTTCCAACACACTTTTTCAACATAGAGACATAGAAAACCGGATGCACCGATGCAAAATCATTACGAAACTCAAGCTCATAAGCAACGTTACCAACGCGTCTCAAAATCTGATATGGGCCTACATAGTGGGGACTAAGCTTTCCTTTCTTCCCATATCTCATTACAACCTTCATGGGTGAGGTTTTCTAATAAACCCAATCATGAACATCAAACTCAAGATCGCTTCTTCTAACATCGGCATAGGACTTTTATCGACTTTGGGCTGTTCTCAACCTCTCTCTTGTCACGCCCCGAGCTACCCCCCGAGACGCGGACACGGGACCTAGGACCACAAGTGATCCCAAGCTAACCCTGCTGGCATGATCATGAGCATACTAAAGATAATAAACTGATGCGGAAGCTAATTCATAAATAAATCTGAAAAGATGGGGAATACCCATATACTATAACTGAATATATCAAATCTGAGAGTTTAATACAAAAGAAATATCAAACTCAAAATACTAAGCTGAATCTAACTATGTCTGAAATAAGCCTCTAAACTGACTAGAAATGTTGGGACATGCCCCAACTAGATCTAGCAAAACTGAAACTAAAGACTAAAACCGATAAAGATATACATGTCACTAGTCCTCGAAGAATGAGGACTCACCACTGATGCTGCTGAACTGAAGATCGAGAACCGATCTAAGAGTGATCAGGATACTGAGAACCTGAACCTACATCACGAGAAGATGTAGCGCACGTATGCGTCAGTACTTGAAAGGTACTGAGCATGCAAGATAGAGTAAAGCTGAAATAACATATAACTGACAAAGCAATAAAGCAATGAAATAATCTGAGCATGATATAGATACTGAATACTGAGCTAATTGAATGCAATGACCAAATTTATAACATGCTGAGACTGAATACTGACTGAACTGAAATATGGTCAATGCAATAGAGTCTGACTGAACTGTGGGAGCTACTAATAACCGACATAAAACCACATGAGCTAAATGTGGAGTCCAATGTATACGACCCATCGAGAGGACCCAATATACCCTGCCAGAGGTATAGAGGCATGCTGGCGTGATCACTAAACTGATGTTGCCCACAGAGGGGACTTACACCTACGTGGCTCGTAGTTCTGGGACTATATGGGTACGCTGAAACCCTAGTCCAACTCGATATTATGCTTCTCCCAATAGATTAAGTGGTTAACACATTATGACTGAGTTTCTGTAAATACTGGATAGCTCGAAACTGAACATGCAAACTGAGAATGCAACAATTAATCTGATAATGGTGCATTCATAAACTGAGGCATGTAAAACTTAATACTGAAATATCTGACCTAGCATGTGTAATTCAAGAACTAAAGAAATACATAGCTAGGGTTCTGAAATTCATGCGATAAACTGAGCAATAACATGATAATCTGATTTGGAACATTTAAATAACTAATTCATGATTATCTGTTGAAATTCTAGAAACCCTAGGTCTGTTCATAATCATGGAATCAAGAATCTGACTGGATTCTAGGGACCTAATGGGCGAAAGGAACCCACTAGTGAAATCCCACATACCTGGTGACGAATTCTACGGAGAAATCTTTCGATTTCGGGGCTGGAACTGAAGGAAACTTGCTGCGTTCTTGAACTAGGATTCTTGACCTCTTTTCTCCTCTTAGCGTTCTAATTCTTCTAAGTTTGATTAATGATTTGACTTAGGTAAGTTCTAGTTATGTTTCTAGGCTTAAACTAATTAAAATCTCATGATTTAGGGTCTAAACGACGTATCTTAGGGGTTAAATGAAATAGGAAAAGACCAAAAGACCCCTGAATTAAATGCTGTCGGAGTGACTGACGGAATGGACTGACGGTCCGTCAATCAATCGACGGTCCGTAGGTCGAGTCTGCCCGACAGGGCTTCACTAAAACGGGAATAACTTTTTACTCAGATGTCGAAATTTAGCAAACTTGGTAGAGTTGGAAATATAATTCAATTATCTATCTAACCATAGGTCATGGGACACATAATTCATTTTGTGCTAAGAGTTATGACCATCTGAAGTTGACCCATCAGAATTTTTAGCTAACTGGCTGTTGATCCTCATCTACGGTCAGATCTACGGACTGTGGACCGATTGACGGTCCGTGCTGGTCGACCGTAGTTTGTGTCAGAGGCTGGTAAGGGAAGTCTTGATCCACGGACACAGACCACGGACCGTGGTCTGATCTACAGACCGTGGGTCTGTCCGTGAGTCGGGACTTAGCCAATTTTCTGAGCTGGTTTGGGGAGGGGTTGCAGTGGTGAACCACGGACCACCAGCATAGGCCGTTGGTTGACCTACGGTCCGTGGATGGTGACCGTAAGTTGCACCTGCAATTTCTCAAAAATCTGCATTGTTGGTCCGTTTCGGCTACGGGGTGTTACATTTCTAATAAGTCAGACTTTTTCCATAGCCTCATGAACAAACTAGGGTCCTATCAAGGAAACTCCACCCACCTTGAATAAACCTATAGGAGATCTACACCTCCTTCCATAGAGAACATCAAATTGAGCCATACTAATACTAGAGTGATAGCTATTATTATAAGAAAACTCAATCAATGGAAAGTGATCATCCCAATTTCCCTTGAAATCAATGACACATACTCTCAACAAATTTTCATATGTTTGGATAGTTTGCTCCGCTTTCCCATCAGTTTGTGGATGAAAAGTCGTGCTAAGCATAACTTTAGTGCCAATACCTTTTTGGAAAGACTTCCAAATCTGAGAAGTAAACTTAGTACCTCTATTAGATATAATGGACAAGGGCACTCCATGCAAACTTACCATTTCTCTCAAATGCAACTTAGCATAATCCTCCGCCGTGTAAAAAACGTTGACGGGGATGAAATTGGCCGATTTCTTCATTCGGTCTACTATAACCAAAATTCAATCATATTTTCGTCGAGTACGAGGCAAACCAATTATGAAGTCCATATTCAAATCTTCCCACTTCTAATTAGGAATACTAATGTCTTTGGATAAACCTCCCATTTTCTGATGCTCAACCTTCACTTGTTGGCAATTTGGACACTTAGCCACAAATCCCGCAATAACCTTCTTCATCCCATTCCACCAATAGATCTCTCATAAGTCACGATACATCTTGGTGGCTCCCAGATAAATGGAATACCGAGAACTATGGGCTTCTACCCAGATATGTTCTTTCAAGTCGTAGACATTAGGAACACAAAAATGACCTTGATATCTAAGTACACCATCCCCCGGGAGAAAGCCTCAAAAGACTTCTTAAGCACCGCTTCTTTCAATTCAACCAAAATAGGATCAAGACCTTGCTTGGATTTTGTCACGACCCAAGCATAGGGCCTAGACGTGACATGGCGAATGAGGAACCCGAAGGAACCCCAAACAAGCCTCTCAAACTTGTCATCACACTTCATCGGTCGCGGAAGTACATTCAACATTTATTTAATGGGAAATAGGGACTAAGGGCAAACCATTTCAAAATTACATCATAGAACAAAAGTCAAGCTCATTTACAAAATACTTGTCCAACGCACACCTCTACATACATAGATAGGACGGGGCCATGACATACTACCGGCTCCCCTCATAGTCAAAATACAATTGCAAGCTAAAGTCTCAAAATATAGGAGTAGGAAACATAACATAGCCCTCGAATCATTGAGGACTCACCAACAACTCGGATAAGCACCATACTAGCCACGTGAATGGAGAGAAGGATCAAGAGTAGCTCCGGTCCCTACATGGTGACATCATGTAGGCAAAATATGCGTTAGTACTTGGAATGTACTAAGTATGCGGGGTGCAACACAACAATAGACAAGGACACAATCGAAATACAAGAAATAGTTTCATAGGCATTATGAATAACAATATGAGGATGCATGATCAAAGTGAAGTCAAAACATGTTTAAGTAAATCTATACTAATAGTAGATATCATATGTGTATGCATGATCCAACCAATCTATAACCCCAACTTAGGATGGGGGATGCCGTTCACACCCGGACACCCTGGTGGCAAGGTATAAACCCCTCACATGGTTGATGTTGGTCACACCCCAAGCATCCTAGGTGGTGAGATATAAACCTCTCACATGGTTGATGTTGGTCACACCCCAAGCATCCTAGGTGGTGAGATATAAACCTCTCACATGGTTGTCCGGTTCTTTTCCCCCGGACCGGGCATGGTCATGCAACACTTTATATAGGAAATTCCCATTACGCTCTAATGCAATCTCACGTATGGAATGAACATATACACAAGCTTAGTTTGTCATCAACACATCTCTGGATTTCCATACATCTCATAACTCAAGCTTTAAAGCATCGATTCATCAATTCTCCATAGTTGGACATTTTGTCAAACACCTTGAAGGCATGTAATGGAATCAAAGAGCATGGAAAATAGGGTAGTAATTATGCAGCCAAACCAGTGAACAACCTACAACAACACCTTTTTAACACCCACAATACCACATGAAAATCTCCACATCCATTCCAAATTTAGGTTCAAGTTCTAGAGTCACAACATGCTCAAAACAATCACTTTTCATGTTTAAAATTCAATGTGCAGGAAATTATTACAAAGAACAAGACTAATTTATGAATCTTAACTTAAACCATGAATTAGTGAGTAGAATAGAGTCTAGGCACTATGGGTGGAAGGACCCATGAGTTCAACACCACATACCTTGAGTTTTTATGAAGGTCTTGAGAGTGTCTTCAATGGAAGCTTGGAACTTGGAGCAAATGTCTCTTCAATCTTGAGGAAGGTTTTGGATTAGGGTTCTTGAGAGAACTTGAGAGAAAATGTGTCTAAGTATGGGAGAGGTGTTTTGGGAAATGTTTTAGAGATGGAAATTGAACTAATGGTATATAGGAAATAACATATGCCCTTTGGAAAAATGGTCCAACACTTAGAAAAAAAAATGAGGCGGGTGAACAGTAAAAACGCTTACTGGAAATTGCCTTTCCTGCCGGACAGATTTTACGAAAATGGGCATAACTTTTTCGTCCGAACTCCGAATGAGGTGAAACGAAGTGCGTTAGGTAGCTAACTCAAAGGGCTTTCCATGGATATGTTATTGGCCACCCAATAATTTGTGTGCTAGGATATATGATCCTCCAAAGTAGACCCTCGAAAAAGGCTTCACTTGGAAATTTCGGATTTTGATACGGTTGCTCTAAAATTTGGGTTAGACCCATTTCCCACTCAATTTGACCCCCTAAACAAGAATATGAAGTCGGATTTTCGAAAAACGAAACGGATTTTTTTATATATAGCTAAACAAGTTTCCGGTAACTTCCGAAGCACATTTTTAAGAACTTTTTGGGTCATTTCAGATTTTACATCCGTCACAAAAGATGATTCTAAACCATTATGAACCATAACACAACCCTTGGTAGAGTCTACTAATTGAACACCCAATCAGGCCAATATATGTACATCTCGTACCAATTATTTTTAATCTTCTTCTATATGGGCAACACTATCCATTGATAATCGGCTAAGAGCATCGGCTACAACATTTGTCTTACCGGGGTGATAGAGAACACTCATATCATAATCCTTAAGTAACTCAAGCGACTTTCTGTTATGATGATTCAAATCCTTCTAATTAAACACATATTGCAAACTCTTGTGGTTGGTAAACACATCTACATGCACACCGTACAAATAATTCCTCCAAACTTTAAGGCAAAAACCACTGCCGCTAATTCAAGATCATTGGTAGGAAAATTCTTCTCATGAACCTTAAGTTACCTTCAAGCAGAGGCAATAAACTTTCAATTTTGCATAAGTACATATCCTAACCCAATTCTCGTGACATCATAATAAACAACAAAGCCATATGTCTCTTCCGGTAAAGTCAACGCTGAAGAAAAAGAAAGTCTATCTATCAATTTGTGAAAACTTTTCTCATATAATTCAGCCCATATAGACTTGGCCTTCTTTTGAGTCAAAGTTGTTAATGGAGAGGCAATGGAAGAAAACCTAATGAGACCACAAATTGGACTCATTTAGTGCTTTATTTTGATAGAAATAGTGTCCTCAAATGTCTATTTTGTCTCAATATCTGATGAAAACTCTTAAGTTTCAAGTATTTGAAGTTTTAGTGGAAGCATGGACACTTAGGCGCAAAAAGGAACAAAAAGGAACAAAAAGGCTGAAAAGAACAAAGAAGCTGAAGCCTGAGCATCGCCAAGCACAATTGGCGATTCGCCGAAGGGACACACTCTACCTTTTGTTCCAGTACGCAAAGCCCTATAGGAGCAAGATAAAAAAGGTGATGAAAGGAGCAATCGACGCTTCATCGAATAGTTCTGCAAAACAGTACTATGTCACCCAATGACACAGAACATGACGATGTTGAAGGCTAGGTCAAGACGGCGACGAACTACATCAAAGGTGAATCACCGAGTTAATCGGCGATTCCGACTAACCTCGCCGAAAGATCCGCCAGTACAATTTTCTGAAGTCTATAAATACTAAACTTGTTATTAATTTTTAAGTAGTCGAACATTTATTTTAATTTTCACAATAGAATAGTACTTTTTTGGATATTTTCTCTCAAGTTTGGAGAGGGTTTTTTTGGGAGACTTGAAGAAAGAAGGATTTCATCTTCCCCAAGTGGGAAGTGGGTCTTCTCCATTCTTCTTCCTTTGCTTAAATCAAAGTTTAATTCCTTATACCCATTTTATTTTAGTATCATTTTAAGTGTATTTTGTTATTTCTTGATGTGTTGCTAAAAACCCCCATTCTTGGGGTGTGATTTAGAAAATATGTGTTGATATTGTTGTTGGGTCTTGCTTGTTGATAGGTTAGATGTATTCTAATGGTGATTTCACCTAGTGGTTATGGTTTAATGTAATGGTTTGTAGTTGCAAATACAAAACTACCCATGTGTTTTCGGCTTGCCCGAGAAGGAGGTCGCGAAACCAAGACCGCCAGACTAATGGCCTAAAGAGTGGGTCGATATGAGGTTCAGCTCGAGAGGGTGAGCCCTAGTCCGATATCCTAACACTCAGATCCAGAGAGTGAGTGGGGTACAACATAGGCTAGCTTTCATGCAGCAAATGGGTGTCCGAGAGGAACGCATTTGAAACGGGGTACGTTGCCCAAGAGAGAACTTATTTCCATCTAAAGCTTAGCCTATTCACTATTATCTTGCAAATTTCCTATCGAAAGCATGTACCCAACGATTTATCTCAACTTGTATTGCGGTCACACCCCAAGAACTTGTCCCCATACTTGATGTTCTTGTTATTTTTGTTGTTTTTACTACTTGTGACAAAACCCCATTTGATATTTGACACCTTTGTGTCACCCCTTTTAATTTACAATGTTTTTAATCGTTAATGTCTTTAGCTATGACTAGTTAGAACTTAAATTTATTCTTCTATTAATTCTCAAAACCACTCTCTTGGGACACAACCCCATCTTTAATTGGGTTACAGTATTATCGACGCTCGTATACACTAGTACCATAGGTTAGTGTCGTTGGTTACAATAAGCATCAAAATGGTTGTTGCCGGGGAATTGTGTTATTTGAGAATTTTTAGTCTACTAGAATTTGTGTTCTTCTTAGTTGTAGTTTACTTACCTAATTTTTAGTTTTGTCTAGCTTGTTTATGTGTTGAGACGGGATAATGAGTATACATGATGGAGATAGTGAACCAATGGAGAACCTCCCAGTAAAAGTGATGAGGTTCAAGGATCGCATCCTGACTTTTAAGCATCTAGAAGGAGAACTTTTCATGAGTCATGGCTAAGGTTTACAACACTATAAATGCAATGCCCTACTCATAAGATCCCCGATCTAGTTCTACTGGAGTACTTTTATCGGAGTCTAAATCCCAGAAACAGAGGATTAATCGATCAACTTATCCCAGGTTGCCTTGAGAGATCCTCCTATGAGACCGCAACAAAACTCCTTGACCTTGTGGCTAAGACCAACAAGGATACTGAGAAGGAACAACATTTGATCATCTTGCTGGGTCATATGGATAATTTGACCCAAAAGGTCAAAGAACTGGAGGTAATGTCCAAAGAGAAGAGCAAATGCATGCCACCTACCGAGCAGGGAAGATCTATGGACATTGAAAATAAACTTATTAAGGATATGTTAGTAACCATTTTACAGAAGTTAAATGCGCAAGATAGAGTACTAGAAGATATTAGGGAAAATGTAGAAGTTCTGAACCAAATGAGCGGTTCTCACTCAAGATCTATCCAGCTAATTGAAACTCGCTTGGGTCGGGTAATGCCTCATCTCCATCAGCACCAAGGCAAGGGGTTACCAAATGATGTTTTGGCTAACCCCAAAAGAGAAATTTAGGTGCTAACCCGCGTCGTGTCACAACGTTAACTAAGGCACTGTTTGGGAGGCAACCCAAAACCCTTGACTACTTTAATTTTGTTGCTTTTGAAATAAGGTGTTTTTATTTTGTAGGATTGGGTATGAAAAGTTTGTGAAAAGTAGAGTATGAATTACACAAGTCCAATTGGAAAACCGTCAACTAGATCGGCAACCACTACAAAGACCGCCGTTTGGATCCTCACTTTGATTGATGGTCCTGTAAAACTCGGTGAGATAGATAAACACTCAGCGGATTGCTGAGTTACGAAGCAAATCCAACTAATGTCTCGCCGAATGGGTGAGATCTGGATGGTTTTTATAAAGCCACAGACTTTGACTTTCAACCTTTTTCATACTCTCTCACTCTCGATTGTTGCAAAATCGCACCTACTTGGTATTTTCAGAATTTTTGCACCTCGTATGTAATCTAGCTGCTTTAGTAGTGCCTGGATCTGTACTAACCTGCTGCCTAGCATCACAATCTTGACTTAATCTGCCTAAAAGGTTAGTCCTCCAACCCTGAAATTAACTGTGACATTTATACTCCATTTGCAAGTAATGCTATCCTATGTCGTGCGTTGTGCCTTTCTAATAAGTTTAGACTATTCAGCGTGCTGAGGCGAGGTCGCCTAATCACTCAGTGGTTTGCCCTTTGACCCCATCTCACCTTTATTTTTATGCTATTTGAAATCAGTGTCCTGTGCTATTCGGCAACTCACCGATCTATTCGGTGAAATTTTATGCAGTTGCCTCCCTCTGAATTTGATTTAGTTGTTTTAACTCCTTCCAAATTCTTTGTAGAAATGCCTAGATCTAAAGATGCAGGAAGAAGCAAGCCACCTCAAGGTAAAACAAAAGGGATTATAATCAACGAGGATGCAGATGCAGTCAGAAGCAAAGTTGCTAAACTTTCCACAACTGGCGCAAAAGGGAAGGGCAAACACAAGACCCTTGAATTATTAAATGCAAGCACTGACACTAATAGTTTTTTTTTTTATAGAAATGAAACCAACTAATCTAAAATCAACGGTGTGGGTTCTGATGAGGAAGATCTGCTAATCGCAAGAGGGCTGAACAGCGAATTAAGAAACAGAATGATTCATTCAGGGCTAGGATTCCCCAGCCTATCTCTACTACACCTCCAGTTCCAGAGCAGACAATGGTATTAGCACCTCCAGTACAAGTTCCTCAGCCTAAATCAATTAATTGAGTGAAGGATGAGGGGCTGAGGACAATTCTAGAGGAAAAGTGTTTGTCCATAGACGGGGTTATAGACATATACACAGAGATAATGGAGTGTCTAAGATACAACATGTTCCAAATCTTCACCAAACCCCGTGGCCCTTATATTCCAAACTAGGTAAGAGAGTTCTACACTGCATATAGTGCACTAATACCCCAGCAAAAGCAACTAGCAGCAGATTTCAAAGAAGTTAGCTATGTGATTGTCAGAGGCAGGAGGGTGAAGTGTGATAATGAGGAAATCAACACAGTCTTGGGCATGCCCACAAATATTGGGGATCACTACCAGTACTTGATCAGAACAAAGAAGTTGGATGAGATGAAAAAGTGGCTAGCCCCACTAATTTCAAATGAGACTCCAAAATGGGTGGCAGAAGGAGTTCCAATAGAACAGAAAGAACTAAACATAGCCGTAAGGTTCTGGCTCAATTTTATCAGCAACACAATTATGCCATCCCAAAATGAGTTGATCCTTCGCCTTGCCAAGGCAGCTTGCCTGGGTTGTGTCATAGATGAGACTCAGATAAACTTAGGTACAATCATCGCGTCACAGATATTTATGCTTGCAAGACAGAGCCGAACCTCATTTCTATTTCCAATCTTGATCACAGAATTATGCAACTGAGTCCGGGTTCCTCGAGACACCAAAATGGATGTAGAAATAATGCCCACAGCCTCTATTGATAGCAGTAGGATCAAAGCCTAGTGCCTTAAGGATCAGACAAAAAGGTAAAATGTAGCATTGGTAGAGTTAGTAAACATAAAAGCATCGCCTGCAGAGGCACTTCTGCCTACTTCGGCCCTTGAGCCTTCAGGTATATTCATTACCACTGTGACTCCTACTAATTCTCCAGTTTACTTCATTGCTGCACCTTTACCAAGAACCGCCACTGCTGTAGTTGTTCCCCGGCTTCCACTCGCACGGGCATCTCTACTCCTAGTGGTACAGCTGGGCATAGCCGCTAATCGTTGAGCTGCTAACCTAGAGGCCTCTGTTCCAGGCATGATTTAGATTGTCCTAACTGATGCTGTGAAACCTCTAAGCACTACCATTGATGCTCTAGTGGTCAGGATAACGGTGTGTAAACACAACCAAGGGTCCACAGATGAGGTGACAACCTTAAAAGCTTCCATTGCTGAATTGCGACAAGACGTAAACCACCTGAAGTCAACTGATGTGTCCATGGTTTTTGGAACAGTGGAAATCCCAGACATGCCTAAGATGCCTCAGACAACCACTGGATATGGGTATAGATCAAAGTAGAGAGTCAACTCTAAATCAGAAGTAGAGACAGCCGGAGATGTTCGAAGAAGTTGCAGCGGACGACATAGTCGAGACGAAGAAATAATGATAGATGCTGTTGTGCAAGATTTTTTGGCAAAGTCTCTTGTAGCTGGATCCAGTGGAGCTGGTCCTTCTGGTGGTCACTCTGGGTACTGATGCCCAGACAGAGGAAGCGACCTATTAGCCAGGATCCCCTTATTACCTCCCTCCCTGTCCTTATTTATATTTTAAATCTTGGTTAATTTCATTTGCATTTGAGGACAAATTGCTTTTATTGTGGTGGGGTGAGGCTCACCCTTTTGCGTGCTATTTGTGACACATATTCGTGTTTTTGCTTATGTATTTGGGTTGTCGATCGTAGTATCATTGAAATATTCGTACATCTGTTATCCGACTGTTTCTTTGGTATATTCATTGGTATGAGTACCTTAATGTTGGCAACCTTTAGTTTAGCATGAAATGGACTCCTAAAGGGCATAAAACACTACGAATGCTTGATGTCTAGTTGTTCTCTTTGATTTCCTGAAAACCTCCTCCGTTTTTGAATGAAATATGATAAGTTTCTTTCTTTGTTCTTACATCTCGCCTAAGTAATTAGAAGGACCCCCATGATAGCTTTGTAATATATTGGATTGAACTACTGTATTTTTCTCCTTTCTCTCATGAGTGTCGACACGTGATAAATCTGCCCGTATTCATGCGAAGTCGAGGACATTAGATAAGAATTTATGCAAGCTAAGTGTGCCTAGTTAACTTAGTCCGCTACCAACGTGTTGGCTCAATGACTTTAACTTTTTCTTATGTTTGATTAAGTAATACAGTCATAGGAATATTTATCCCCTATGATGACGAACTGAATATTTACTTGAGCTTCCATATGTCTCTCAATTTACTTGCTGTCAAGAATTCTAAAATGCTAAGTTCAATCTCATATTTTTTAGAAAACAAAATTGTCTACCCAGAATAATGTATAGCCCCTTTATTTTGTATTTGTACTTTAGATCCTCATGCATATAACATCCCCGTTACGTAGTATATAACGAAATAATATATGATATCCTCTCTTGTTCCTTAGAAACTACTTGTATTAATATTGTTTGTTTCTTTTGTTCGACTCAAAGAATAAATGTATAGTCATATGCTTCACCAGATAGTTTATGCATGCTTAAACTTGTGTTGATGTAGTAGAAAACACATTCATAAGTTCTGCACTCCAAATTTAACTTATACAAGTCTAAAAAAGAAAAAATGTACATCTGTAAAAAATAATTTACCTCTAGGCACGTGAATGTTTGTGCAAGTGTATATTTCGGTTAACATATGGCTTCATGGATTATTTTCTCTATGCTTTATGATAATCTTACAGCCCATTTGTTAATTTTTTTTAATTTTTTTTTCTTTTATTTATTTCACATGTACACTCGGGAGCGCGTTTGGAGTTAGTATATGACTCCATCACTGCCCAAACCAGAGAAGCGATTAATATCAGCATAAGCTTGTGTCTAGCAGCCCATTGTCACGTCGATAGCGTCCAACGCTTCCTCCCTACTTCAATGTTTCACGTGTTTTATATATGCATATATGTGTTACCATCTTGACTAACATTTTCCATATCAATGTTTTATATTTATATTTATGCTTGCTTTTATTTTTTAGGTTTATAGAAATCATTTGAGAGCGATAATAAGACGTAGTCGCCCACCTTGTTTGCCTTTAGATATTGGATTTAGTATAGCCACTTAGCTTATAACGTTATTTTCTAGTTAAGTTTTATTTGTTACCCAACATTTTTGTTGCAAAGAAGTTTCTAAAGTATGAATTTTTTTTAATGCATTTTTATTGGTCAAAAATACAGCATTTCGAGCTTGAAAAGTGCTGAATTTTGGATTCAAAAGAGGAAGAATTTGAGTACATAAATTGCAAGTTTTTGGGGCTCAAAACACAATCCTTTTTTTTTTTGTGAGCTTTGAAGTGTAAAATTGCACATTTTGAGAGCTAAAAAATCTGCAGCTTAACAACAGCTTTAGTGCAGATTTCTTTTTGTGCAAAAAATGTGTATTTTGAAACAAAAAAAAAGGCTATGTTATGAGAGTTTTATGATGAGCGAATTTGGGTTAAAAATGATGTATTTCTAATTTTAAAAAGGGGTGCATATTTTAAAGTTAAGAAAAAAAAAAAAAACATCACCACTTTAAAGGATAGCAACTTAGGTATAAAAATGTAAATTTTCTGAGGGAAAGAACCCTCTGTTTTAAAAAATTAAAAATCCAGATTTCAGAATCGGAGTTATGCGATTTCAAATTTTAATATTTCGGTAAGAAGTGTAAACTTTCAAGAACTTGAGAGTGCAGCTTTTGAGTGTTACAAATTTCTATTTAAAGTCTTAAAATTGTTGAACCTTTTGTTGCTTGGCTTAAAATTTTATTTTTTCACCTCGAGTTACTGGCCACAAGATTTTAAAAGATAGGAAGGACTTGAAATAATTGTTCTTACATTTTTTAAAATTTTATTTTCTCGAAGTTTAATTTTTTTTTTTATTTTTTTTTTTGTTATTCTACACACCATTATTAAATCTTTTTCTAAACTCTTATTTATGTAAATGCCGCCAACCTTGTATATATTTATTTCCCTCGTATCAGTTAGTTTTTAACCTCACAAATAGGTACTTAGGACATAGTTTTCTAGTAGGGCTTTAAAATTATGTGACGATTTGTAGACCCTTTTAAAACGTAAGGTATAAGAACAATGGTTTGGGATGAGGCCCAATAATTGGGATCATTTTATACATCACCCCTTTTGAAATTATATTTACTATTATCACTTTTCAAATCAAATATTGCTAAAACATTTTAATTTCATAACATGTTATTTCAAGATTTTAGATATGCCAACAAGTTCAAATACAAGGTACATACATATATATGTCATACGCAAAAAGGTACAAATTCTATATTTTTTTTAGTTTTCTCAATATGTAACTTATTATTTTGATACACTTCATATATTTTTTTTTTCCTCATATCTACTATCACTTTTACAAATGTTACTTTTTTTTATAATTTATAAATCCCTACACTTTAATATACACATTATTTTACTACATGTTTGCAACTCGACTACTATCTCATTTTATTTTATTTCATGTCCTAATTCTATATAAATAAAACAACAAATTTTCCTATCCTTAAAGCTCAACATTTTGGATACATTTATATAAGACACATCTATACATATTTTTTTAAAAAAATTGTCATACACTCTTAGCGCATTTATTTATTTATTTTTCTTACCGTATGATAAACAGACTACTGTAATTTTATCTAATAGACATATATACATCGTACCTTGTATTTTACTCTTTTCTTAAACTAATAAAATTTACTTATCATTGATTTTAAAACAAATAAATAAACACGTTTTCCTAATTATATTTTCCTAAATTAAGTTTAAGGACTATCTTCGGATAGGCTTTGAGGGATGCTTAACACCTTCCCCTCGAGTAATCAAAACCCTTACTCAGAATCTCACTGGTTTTGCAAATCAGAACAGAGTTTACATTTATATATTTAAAAAATGGTTTTCCTAATATTTTCCTTAAAATTTAGGTGGCGACTCTAAAACAAATAAAACAATACTTTCCAAAATCAGAGTGTCAACCACATTATGTTGTGAACTGTTTCAGCCGTTTCGAAATAGGATGCGATAGCGTGGCGACTCTGCTGGGGACTTTACTTAGGTTTTAACTTTAGAAAAACTCAATATAGGAGCAACATTTGTGATTACGTGTTTATTTTTCAGCTTGCTATTGATATATTGCTTTGACTGAAAGGTCGCAAGTGAAATCCAAGCTTGTGTTCCTTATTTGTTTTAAGACACTACTTGTTACTGCTTTCCCTACATTGTCATTTGCACATTCTATCGAGTCTTGGCTGTACACGCACACACTGTACACGCGAGGGGTGTTCCTGCACTCCTCCGAAACTCTCTTTAGATTCCTTAGTTTCAGAGTTGGTGCAATTAAGATAGTGCGTCTTCTCGCAATTACTCAGTCCCACTCTCAATCATCTAGGAACATAATCTTACTCTTAGAATAGGTCATGTTGCATAGCCTTAGGCAAGACAGTATACGGTATTGTCATTGCATTTAGGAAACCACCCAAATGTCAATGAGTTTCTTTTTTAAAACTCGAGAGATAAATTTTGTGTGAAATTGATATAAATTATCCAAACTTAAACACTTAACGAATTTGGAGCAAATAAACTCATCATACCCTTTACCCTTTTTTTCAAATGCAAATCAACCAAAATCTTCCTGATATCAGGATGATGACTGAGGTCCCCCGAACTTTGAACGAATGGTGGGGAAACATCCGAGTGGCCTATGGAAATGAGATTATGCTACACTTAGGGTCGTTAACTGATCTGCTGAATGTGGAGGCAAACAAGTTACTCATTACTCTAATGATTGAATTTTGGCAACCAACAACGGTGACCTTCCAGTTTACAGATTTTGAAATCATACCAACATTGGAAGAGATAAGTCAAATTGCTGACTTACCGTTGGCTGGCAGAGTACCTTTGGCCCCGCGCACTACATCAGGAATCAATTTTCTCCAGTCTTTGGGTTTGAGGGTAGGCAAATGTTTGCGAAGAGTTGATGAAGGATGGGTCAAGTTGGATTATCTGTTTAAAAGGTTTGGTCGTCGAGATAGCTATGATAGGTTCCATCAAGAATTCTTCATCTCCAGGGTTGATTGGGAAAGACTCAGGGCTATTGTCTTCGTGACGGCCTTTTTGGGTATTATGATTTTCCCAAAGAAAAAGGGTGTGTCGACATCAACTTACTGCCTATGATCATCTTCATGTTTAGGGGACCTATTAGAGTGACCATCGTACCCATGATCTTGGCAGAAATATTTCGATCATTATCCCTTTGCTCTCGAGGATATGATCACTTTAAGGGAAGTAACTTGTTACTGCAGATTTGGGTGTTGGAACACTTTTATCAAAGGCATGCAGAAAATGGCGTTGAAGCAGACTTACGCAACAAAATCAGAAGCCATGCAACGAGATTGAGCATGTGGGATGCCCCAAATGATGAAGATGGTTAGCGCCTTTTCCTGACCCACGTCACAGGGAACCGCATTCTGTGGCGACTACCGTGGGTCGATGGCCGAGCTTTGTTGAGAACTAACCAGGCCTATTTTATTGAGTTGATAAGGTTTCCATCCCTACGCACCTTTAAGAGTCCTACGACAGTTTGGGATTACCCAAGACGTTCCTCTATGATCAAATATGGCATTGATTGAGGTCAATTATGAAGGAACAATTCCGATCGAAAGGATCGCTGCTTTGGTACAAGGATGGTGCGGTATTCTTAACTCGAACATGGGGGTTGAATCATGGTGCACGCCTGAATATTATACTTGGTTTATGATAGGAGGAATTCTCGCTAGGCCTAGCTATGAGGGATTCTTGGGGTTCACAGACACTCAAAGGTCAAATCAAATTGGCATGGAGCTATTGAACCTCATGCACATCACTACGACCATGTATCAGCAAGTGACCCCACGGTCTATCGACCATCTCATACTGGCAGTTGATGATGAACCAAATGAAGAGATGGAGGAAGACCCAGAAGAGGATCCTAGAGAGCCAACTGAGGAGATAGAAGAGGATCCAGAAGAATACTCAGAGTATGACTCTAATTTGTATGACCCTAGAGATGGAGGAGTGATGCGTATAGAGGATGAACATGTTCCAACAGTAGAAGACGCTCACTCAGAATATGGTTCTATAGGGTTTGATGAAAGGGAAGATTCAAACAACTGGGAATGGAAAATCGACGAATCTCCAGAGTATCACCCAGGTCCTTACTATGATGTGGACAATGATGATGATGATGCTCCAACCTGGCCTTAAATCATTTTTCCTCTTTGAATTCCCTCATAAGCTCTTTAAAGTGCCACGTGGCCTATCCCTCTTGTATGCCTTATGGCCACCCCTCTACTTTTATATCTTCGGCTTCTGACCGCCTACATCTTTGTAATAGCCAAACCGTAATCAATGAAGTTATGTTTGCTCCAAATCTAAAATGTGTTTAAATGGATCATTTATTATCAAACTAATTGCAACGTAGGCCTACCTCAGGCAAAAAGAGGTTCTATGTTAGGACGCGCTTTGAATGTCGCCGAATTGGCGTATACATGTGTTATATCTATTTATTTGTTACAACTTTTAATATTTCCCAAACATACATAGTTTTATTTTTCTTTCTTTTCTTTTCTTTATTTATCCCCAAAAGTATGTTGATTTGTGTCGACTTGCAAACTGGCTGACTCACGATACAACCTTCGATCAAAAAGAAAGATGACTGATAAAGACGACTTCAACGCTGCTGCAAACATAATGATACCTATTGAGAACCCCGAAAGTTCTCGAAACATGATAGACATCCAAAATGAAGAGAAAATGGCTCACATGGAACAAGAACTCGAGATCTTGAGGGAAGAATTGCGTCAAGTGCGAGACTTGGCCAAACTATCGGCTACCACTTTCCCTACTTTCAAGACGCCTATCTACTTCGCAAAAGCTGACTTGCCAAATCAGCCAGAACAAACTCAACGCGCTCCTACTCAGGGTCAAGTACCACCAGCTTCTCCAACCGCAATTAGGACCGTTCCCGACCTTTCCAACCGCGACCCTACCATACCTACAATGCAGCAGATACTTGGGGCACATGCTGCCGCTCCCTACGAGCCACATGTTCCACCTGTATATGCCGCTGGGGCTCCTACCTTCACTATGCCAGCTGTGGTTAACATCCCATACGAGGTCGATCAATATGAAGAAATGGAGAAAGATGTTTGGTCGAAAGAAGACGCGTCGATAAATGCCCAGCTTCAGGGTCTGAGAAAAGCCTTGAAAAGCTTACAAGTCACTAGAGGGACAGAGAGTCTAGATTATGATGACTTGTGCATCCATCCAGACATTGACATGCCAGTAGGGTACAAACCACCGAAGTTTGACATGTTCGATGGAAAAGGTGACCCTCACGCACATTTAAGGGCATACTGTGACAAGTTAGTCGGTGTAGGGAGAAATGAGAAGTTGAGGATGAAGTTGTTTATTCGGAGTCTGTCTGGAGAAACATTAACCTGGTATACACGCCAAGACCCTCGCAAATGGCGTGACTGGCAGGAAATGGCCAAGGACTTCATGACTCGTTTTAGATTCAATACTGAAATTACTGCTGACAGATTCTCATTAGCCAATATATAGAAGAAGCCATCTGAGAATTTCCAGGAATATGCACGACGTTGGAGAACTGAGGCCGCGATGGTGCAACCACCACTAGATGAGAGTGAGCTCTCGAAGTACTTTATTCGAGCTCAAGAAGGTATCTACTTTGACAAGATGATGTCAATGATGGGTCAGAAGTTTGCAGAATTGGTCAAAACGAGAGACTTTATAGAGGATGGTGTTAAATCTGGGAAGATTCAGTCTATGGTCGCATTGCAAGCTGCAAGTAGGGCTATACAATCAGGTTCCATTGGCGGCATCAAAAAGAAAAGGGAGGATGTTTCAGCTGTCACTTACCAACCAGGAGGACAATCTCACCGATACCCTAATAATCCCCAAATCGCTGCGCATACTTCATACGTCCCAGTGTATAATACCCAACCACACTATAACCCGCCCCGAGCACCAGCATACCAAAACCCTCCAAGACCATATGTCCCTGTCCAAGCACCAATTCACCAAAATAGACCAGCATATGCACCGAGACCACGTCCAAATCCTGAAGCTAGAAATGCTCGCGCTTACACACCAATTGCCGAACCCTACGCCCAATTGTTTGAGAGGTTGAGGACAGTGGGAGTGCTGCAACCGGTTGAAGGAAAACTTCCTGGTCCAATCCATCGTAATTTTGATAGGAACAAGAGATGTACTTACCACTCGGGAGTCCAAGGACACGACACAGAAGATTGTTATGGTTTGAAGAACCAGATTGAGTCTTTGATTAGGAGAGGAGTAATCAAATGCACTCCGGCACCTCCCAATGTGAACAACAATCCCTTGCCAAACCATGAGAATCGGGAAGTCAACATGGTTACTCTGGATGACGAATATGGGACCCCCGACTATCCAAACTTAGGTGAAACGGATGCCATGACATCTTCGGCGCAACATGTTATCACTGTTCAACTAAGGGAACCTCTGGCTGTCCAAACATATCTCCCAAGAGTTGTAGTGACCACTCTAATTGCTAAGAAGCCTGAGTATGACACCAAAGCAGTCCCTTGGGACTATCGAGCAAGTGACAAGGGCAAGATGATCGACACTGTTGTGGCTCAAGGGATGACTAGGTCGGGGAGGTGCTATGCCCCAGAGGACCTAAATCAAAGAGTTCTCGGAAAAGAATATAATCCAAAGAAGAATATTACCGATGTTGAAGCCGCAGAGTTTTGGAAGAAGATGCAGTCTAAAGACTATTCGGTTGAAGAACAGTTGAAGAAGACGCCAGCCCACATATCCATTTGGTCTTTGCTTATGAGTTCTGAAGCTCATAGGAATGCTTTGATGGAGGTGTTAAGCGGAGTGATAATTCCAAAAGAGACCACAAGTGAGACCTTAGCTGCAACGATTGGAAGAATAGTGGAAGCTAACAAGATTTCTTTCCATGATGATGAGTTGCCCGCAGAAGGGGCTGGGCATAACAAAGCGCTTCACATCGCAGTCAAATGTTGTGATAAGATTGTGACTTGAGTTTTAATTGATGGTGGCTCTGGATGCAACATCTGTCATTTCACCACTCTGAGAAATTTAGGTGTTAATATGGGAGAGATAAAGAAAAGTCGTGTGAAAGTTAGAGCCTTTGATGGAGCGCAAAGAAGTGTCATCGGAGAGATACATCTCATATTGCAGGTGGGGCCTGCTGAATTCCACATTCTATTTCAAGTGATGGATGTATCATCCAACTACAACCTGTTGTTGGGAAGACAATGGGTTCACATGGCAAGAGCGGTTCCTTCCACTCTTCATCAATGTGTAAAGTTTGAGTGGGTCACACAGAAGTTACTATCCACGGAGAACTCAGTCACCTCATTCATTTTGTTAATTCCATCCCAGTCACCGACGAGTTAGATGGAGCCACTTTTCACACTTTGGAAATCATGCAAGCTATAAGGGTTAATGAGGGAGCAGAGCCCGAAGATACCAAGTTGTCAAATGCAGCGAAAATGGTTGCGTCAGAAATGTTGAAGTATGGGTATCAGCCAAAGAGTGGACTTGGACCCAAGTCCAACTGTATAGTTGAGCCAATCCAACTGAAGCATCAGAGAAGCACCAACGGACTCGGATATGAGCCTGCCTTTGGAAGATTCCACCAGGAGGCGAGTGATACAATCTTTGTACCAGAACAATCTTCTATTCCAGATCAAGCTGGCGTTGATGACATCACAGAAGGAATAGGCAATTTGTTCGTGGCCATGGCTGGAGAAGAGGAAGGGATAAATCTCAACAAGTTGACCATTCGTGATGCCAAACCTGGAGAAATCTTGCAGAATTGGACCACTAGCCCGTCTTTGTTTCAACCAGAGTCCTGGTAGTGTGGAAAAGTAGTCTTAACTTTAAATTCGCATGATCAAATTGAGGCTTGAATCATGCCCAATCTTTTGTTGTTTGCCTCTTCTAAAAGCTAGAATGCTTTGAAATAAAAGTCTTTATTTTCTTTTTAAAAAAATCTCGTTATTTTTAATATTTATTTATTTTTACTTACCTTTTGCACTTTTCAGCACTCATATTAATAAAAATCCTTGTTCAACGGTTATGACATGTAATGAATCCAACGAGCAAGATGAAAATGATGAACAAGATCACGAAGAATATGATGAAAGCATGATGCCTGAAAATCTGCCACACGAGATTGAGCAGGTTGAAAGTCAGAAGAAACCCAACATGGATGAAACAGAGGTTGTCAACTTAGGAGATGACGAAATCGTGAAGGAGACACGAGTCAGCATATATTTGGAGAATGAAAGAAAGCAAGAGTTAATAGAATTGCTTAAGCAATATGTTGACATATTTGCTTGGTCTTATGATGACATGCCAGGATTAAGCACCGATATTGTCTCGCACAAATTACCGACTGATCCAACTTGTCTACCTGTTAAGCAAAAGACAAGAAAATTCAAGCTAGATTTGAGCTTAAGGATCAAGGAGGAGGTAACTAAGCAAATTGAGGCGAACATTGTAAGGGTCACAAATTACCCCACATGGTTAGCCAATATTGTGCCTGTGCCAAAAAAGGATGGAAAGATCAGAATATGTGTGGACTATCGAGATCTCAACAGGGCCAGTCCTAAGGATGATTTCCCTCTTCCAAACATTCATATACTCATCTACAATTGTGCAAAACATGAGTTGCATTCATTTGTCGATTGCTTTGCGGGGTATCACCAAATCCTGATGGATGAAGATGATGCAGAGAAGACATCGTTTCTCACTCCATGGGGAGTGTATTGCTACAGAGTAATGCCGTTTAGTCTAAAAAATGCCGGTGCAACCTACATGAGGGCCATGACTACCCTTTTTCACGATATGATCCACAAGGAAATTGAAGTGTACGTGGATGATGTCGTTATCAAATTCAAAAGAAGTTCAGACCACCTGGATGACTTACGAAAGTTCTTTGAGAGGTTGCGTAAGCATAATCTGAAGTTGAATCCAGCAAAATGTGCATTTGGAGTACCCGCGGGAAAACTATTGGGATTCATCGTTAGAAGGAAAGGCATAGAGTTGGATCCATCAAAGATAAAGGCAATCCAAGAGCTACCTCCACCCAAGACTAGGAAAGACGTGATGAGTTTCTTGGGAAGACTGAATTACATCAGTCGGTTCATAGCTCAATCTACAGTGATCTGCGAACCCATATTCAAGTTACTGAAGAAGGATGCTGCCACAAAATGGACAGAGAAGTGCCAAAGGGCTTTCGATAGAATCAAAGAATACTTGTCCAACCCACCAGTATTGGTCCCACCAGAGCCTGGAAAGCCTTTGTTATTGTATCTATTTGTCATGGATAATGCATTTGGATGTGTATTGGGGCAGCATGATGAGACAGGTAGAAAAGAGCAAGCTATTTACTATTTGAGCAAGAAGTTCACACCATACGAGGCAAGATACACGTTGTTGGAACGAACATGTTGCGCTTTGACTTGGATTGAACAAAAATTTAGGCATTACCTGTCTGCATACACCACCTACTTGATCTCAGGAATAGATCCACTAAAGTACATCTTTCAGAAGCCCATGCCTACGGGTAAACTGGCGAAGTGGCAAATTTTGTTAAGTGAGTTTGATATTGTGTATGTGACACAGAAGGCTATCAAGGACAAGCCCTGGCTGATCACCTCGCAGAAAACCCGGTGGACCAGGATTACAAGCCACTCACGACCTGCTTCCCTGATGAAGAGGTTTTGTTTGTAGGAGAAGACATATCAGAGTCATATGATGGATGGAGAATGTTCTTCGATGGAGCATCAAACTCTATTGGAGTTGGAATAGGAGCCGTCCTAATTTCAGATACAGGTCAGTATTACCCGATCTCAGCCAAGATCAGGTTCTATTGTACCAACAACATGGCGGAATATGAAGCTTGTATTCTTGGACTCAGGATGGCCATCGACATGAACATCAAAGAACTCTTGGTGATAGGAGATTCCGACTTATTGGTTCACCAGGTGCAAGGAGAATGGACCACTAAGAATGTCAAGATCTTGCCTTATCTGCATTACATTAAAGAGTTGAGTAGGAGATTCACAAGGATTGAGTTCAAACATGTCCCTCGAGCTCAAAATGAGTTTGCCGATGCTTTGGCAACATTGTCCTCGATGATTCAACACCCAGACAAGAATTACATCGACCCTATCGATATAGAGATACATGATCAACATGCATACTGTTTTCATGTAGATGAGGAACTGGATGGAAAACCCTGGTACTATGACATCAGAAGATTGATAGAAACACAAGAATATCCTGAAAATTCCACAAGCAACCAGAAGCGGACTTTGAGGAGGATGGCCAATCATTTCTTCCTTAACGGAGAAATTCTGTATAGGAGAACTTTAGATTTAGGATTGCTGAGATGCGTCGACGCCGCAGAAGCGACAACGCTTTTGGAAGAAATACATGCAGGAACATGTGGACCTCACATGAATGGGTTCACTTTGACAAAGAAGATTTTAAGAGCTGGATATTTTTGGATGACCATGGAGAGAGATAGCATCCGGTATGTGCAAAAGTGTCATCAGTGTCAAGTGCATGGAGATTTTATACGGGTTCCACCGAATGAGCTCAATGTGATGGGTTCCCCTTGGCCATTTGCCACTTGGGGCATGGATGTTATTGGACCCATAGAGCCTCCCGCGTCAAATGGACATCGTTTCATCCTGGTGGCTATCGATTATTTCACGAAATGGGTCGAAGCTTCGACATACAAGGCAGTGACTAAGAAGGTAGTGGCAGACTTTGTTCGTAATAACATAGTTTGTCGGTTTGGAATTTCAGAATCAATCATAACAGACAATGCAGCCAACCTCAACAACGATCTTATGAAGGAAACTTGTGAAAGGTTCAAGATTGCTCATCGAAATTCCACAGTTTACCGGCCACAGATGAATGGAGCAGTTGAGGCTGCAAATAAGAATATCAAGAAGATTTTAAGAAAGATAGTAGACAGTCATAGGCAATGGCATGAGAAGCTACCATATGCTTTGCTTGGTTATCGCACCACAATCAGAACATCAACTGGGGCAACTCCTTATATGTTGGTTTATGGTTCAGAATCAGTAATACCTGCTGAAGTGGAAATACCGTCTTTAAGGATTATCCAAGAGGTTGGTCTCTACGATGCAGAATGGATACGTAGCAGACATGAACAATTGATGCTCATCGATGAAAAGAGGATGTATGCGGTTTGTCATGGCCAACTCTATCAGAACAGAATGACCAAAGCCTTCAACAAAAAAGTCAGACCTCGACTGTTCACACCGGGGCAGTTAGTATTGAAGAAGATCTTTCCTCACCAAGGAGAAGCCAAAGGGAAATTTGCACCAAATTGGCAAGGACCCTACATGGTTCATAGAGTACTCTCTGGAGGAGCGGTAATCTTAGCAGAAATGGACAGCAGAGTGAGTACAAAGCCAATCAATTCAGACGCCATCAAGAAATACTACATCTGAAGACCTCAAGATTAGCACTTATTTTATGTACTTTTGCATTTTTCAATGTAACAGAACTACGTCTAGAGTTGACTTCCCACGGTGGGATACGTAGGCAACCCACATCGGATCCGGTCTCTCTTAGAAAACCCAAAATCGTCATTTCCATGTATTTAGAACTACGCTCGACCTGAATTCCCTCGGTGGGATACGTAGGCAATCCTTGTCGGATTCGGTCCCCTTGCATTTTCACTTTCCTCTTGTATTTGAACTACGTCCTGACCTGATTCCGCTTGGATACGTAGGCAGCTTGAGTCAGGCCCGGTCATTGCATTTCATATTTTTCACTTTTCTCTTGTATTTGAACTGCGTTACGACCTGATTCCACTTGGATACGAATGCAGCTTGAGTCAAGCTCGGTCATTGCATTACATACTTCTATTTTTCCCACTTGTATTCGAACTACGTTATGATCTGATTCCTATTTTTGGGGATACGTAGGCAGCCTGAGTCACGCTAGATCAATTCTCTGCATACCCTTAGGAAACATTCCTCATAGTTAGAGTAACCTCAGAATATTGAAGAATATCGATCGTCGTAGTGTCTGCAAAAAAGTTAGGAAATCTTCATCAGAAGGGTAAAAGCTACCGGAGGACTATGTTGGATATAGTCAACAAAATGGAAAGCTCAATGGACTTCGGAACATGTCATAATCTAAAAACGCTGGAGAATACATATATATATATATACACACACCTAATATACGTAGTATACTTATTTTCTAGAAAAACATGCTAATTCTTTTCAAAAATATTCTTTATTTTTTCCACTCATCCCCCTACCAAGTCTCTAGGTTAAGAAACTATGTGCGGTACTGAGGAGGTGTCGAAGGATTCTAGTGACGAGGCTTCAATCCACAAGTCGATGCAAATCAACACCCCCTCCCAAGCTAAAATTTTCTTTGAGTGCAGGAACATAGGAATCAAGAAAATAACATCAAGTTTTGGAGCATGACCAGACACGCCATTCGACTTCTCACAATCATGAGCCAAAATACTCTTTCCCTACTTTATTTCCCCGAAGTACTTCAACTTGCATCTTATGTCTTAGAATATTTCATTTAAATTTTTGCAGGTACGCTCAAGAGCTGGATCAAGTGCTGAAGAAAAGAGGATCCTCATAGGAAAATAAGATAGTTAGCTTTCTTTCGAAATAACTCCACCAACTGGAGGTTGTAATCTAACCTCGTCAACGACTCCGCCAATCGGAGACCATCGTCTAACAGCGCCAAACTCCACAAGTCTAGGGTCGTACATAGCAAATGTCACTCAAACTCCACCGATCGGAGGCTGTACATAGCAAACGTTGTCAAACTCCGCCACTTGGAGGCTGTACATCGCAAACATCGTCAAACTCCACCACTCGGAGGTTGTACATAGCAAACATCGACTGAACTCCATCAATTGGAGATTACATCGTAGTGATATCATGAAAGCTCCACCGATCAGGGCATGCGCGCATAGCAACGCTATCATACGCCGACAATTAAATTTACATTACAAGATTTACACAGCCGGATATAGGCTTTTACATTACAACAGCCCCGCCAACCGGAGGCTTTACATTACAAGCTTTACACAGCCGGATACAGGCTTTTACATTACAACAACCCCGCCAGCCGGAGACTTTACATTACAAGCTTTACACAGCCGGATACAGGCTTTTACATTACAACAGCCCCGCCAGCCGGAGGCTTTACATTACAAGCTTTACACAGCCAGATGTAGGCTTTTACATTACAACTGCCCCGCCAGTCGAGGGCCTCTACATTACAAGTTACTTTACCTACATGACACTCACAACACAAAAGAAACGTCAACAGTCGTCTGAACATCTACACTCTACTCTTTACGTTACTATTTCAATTTATAATTCTTGAACCGCAACAGGTACTTTTCACCCTTTTTACATGTTTTGCAGGACAAAGCATTACAACGAGGAACTCCCTCTAAGCAGCAAACAAGGCAAGTTAGTGCAATGTCAAGCATCACTAGCTACGTCAAGGATTCACTTTCAAAACTCAACTCAACTCGATTTTCAGAAGTTCAGATTTAAATTTGACTAATAGCTCTTTCGTGTCTCAGTGCATTGTAACTCGACACCGGGCATTCTTTTGAAAATTCATCTACCATGAGTCTTTAGTAGAATTTGCTACGGAGCATTTCTCATACGAGTTTCTTTAAAACTGTATCTCATCCCTCTATTCGTGATAATCTCTTCATACCTCACCATCGAAAGATTTCAGTATTATCATAATTCAATACTGGGGCAAATTTTTAATAAAAATTTGTTGTGTTCTCGAACTACATGTGGCTTGATTTCTCATGAAACTTGAGATATGTAGGCAGCTCGGAAGCCAGAGTTCGGCCATAACTCCATAAACATTCTTGTCAAGTTATTGCTCAAAGTGTATTTTTGTGGGTCGCCTAAAATTGGATTGTGTCAATATTTCTTTGCCCACGTCTTCTTTACTCTCTTCCATGGACAAAGAAAGGGGCAAGTTGTTGACACCCAATTTTGGCTCTCCACATTTAACTATAGTTATAATTATAATAATAATAAAATATATAGGTTATGAAATTTTTCATAGGAATACAAAAAATTTATTTGACGATAAATTTATGTTATTTCTTATAAAAATTAAAGATATTATATTACTACTTACTTTCTCATTTTTTTAAATAAATGTTGTTCTTCTTAAGAATTGAATCTATTTTTTATTCAAATATAATTCCTTTTGTCGCAATAGATATTTTTCATACATTTATTAAAATTAGAAAGCTTAGTTAATTGATGATTTACTAATTTTATCAAATAAGCTAATCTTGCAAAATAATTATCACTTATGGCTATTTAATAAAGAAAGTAATTATAATTTAAATGAATTCAATTTGAGCAAATTTGGCAATCCAAGTCTTATTAAACCGGCCAATTCGTGTATGCCACGTAGGCGAGCACATGGATTGTGCTTCTTTAGATTCAATCTCAGCCTTACAATCTAATCTAATGGCCTTAATTAATTCATCCTTTTACTATTTATATATATATATATATAATTATTATTTATTTTTAAACTCTTTATTTTTACCAACCGTCCGATCATTTGATCAGACGGACCAAATTAAATACCAAAGCTTTTCATCTTTTCCCAAAATTGTACAACCCCTACCGCCCCCTAATCTTTCAACTCCCCAAGTTCCTTCTTCCCTAGACGTTTCACCCCTTTCCTAGATCCTGCCAAAGAAAACTGCTATGGACCGCCGGAAAACAAGAACATCCGGCGGTTTCCAGCATCATCTCAACCCCCATTGCCTCACAGCTTCTCCCCCTTCCCAGGCGTTCTCCATCCCCATGCCCCGTCACTCCTTTGTCCCATCAAGTTCGGCCATGAAACGCCGGAAAACAACAATATCCGGTGGTATCTTGCTTTATGTCTCCTCCATCATCCCTTTTCCAACAAAAGGAGACACCCTATGCCGCCTATACCTTATCCTAACGGCTTCAAAAATCTGAAAAGGTGATATTGATTTGATCTGTAGCAGTAGCTCTCTACTTTCCAGTGAGTATTTTGATTTCAAATTTGGAGTTTTGAGTCTGATTTTCACCTATAAAAGGATGGTGTTTTCCCATCCGAAAATCACGAAGAACCATAGAGAAAAAATGGGTAAGAACAGCAACCAAGAATCCAACAATAGATATAAGAACATATAGAAGCAATATATTTCAAAAGGTTTACAGTTCGATCAAAAATTTCTCTTCTCTTCTTTTTGTTTTCAATTTTTGGGGTTCGAGTTCAAGTAAGATTGAGGTCGGAATCCTTGACTTCAAAGCCTTTGTTTGCTGCTCTCGAAAAGGTACACTACTTCGCCTTTATTTTGTTCAAACTCTAGTTGTTCGTTTGGGTTGATTTCTTGATAATTTCGAAAAGGTTTCTTAATCTGCTTGTTCAGATTTTGTCTTTATTTTTAGTATAGTTAAGTTTTCCCATTAAAAATGATATACATCCCCTTGTTCTTGTTTTGATTTGAATACGATTTAGGATGCGTACTTATGAAATGCTGAGGATTTGTTTTCGATTTGAGTTTCTGAACTGCGATATAGCTTAATTATTTTTTTTTCGAAATAAAAAGGCCCTGTTTAATTAATGATTAAGGAAGTTGTCCCCTCTTTGTAGTCATTTGATGCAAAGGCTATTGTTTGTTGTTTTAGATCTAAGATTAATCCTAATCTTTATGTTTGAAATTGACCGATGTCTTTTATATATACCTAAGCAGCCCCTGATTTGTGTATTAGCTTGAACAAATTACATGAAAGAACGAAGGCTTATTCTCAAGCATGGTTAGTTGTTGATCGTAGTATCATTGAAATATTCGTACATCTGTTATCCGACTGTTTCTTTGGTATACTCATTGGTACGAGTACCTTAATGTTGGCAACCTTTAGTTTAACATGAAATGGACTCCTAAAGGGCATAAAACACTACGAATGCTTGATGTCTAGTTGTTCTCTTTGATTTCCTGAAAACCTCCTCCGTTTTTGAATGAAATATGATAAGTTTCTTTCTTTGTTCTTACATCTCGCCTAAGTAATTAGAAGGACCCCCATGATAGCTTTGTAATATATTGGATTGAACTACTGTATTTTTCTCCTTTCTCTCATGAGTGTCGACACGTGATAAATCTGCCCGTATTCATGCGAAGTCGAGGACATTAGATAAGAATTTATGCAAGCTAAGTGTGCCTAGTTAACTTAGTCCGCTACCAACGTGTTGGCTCAACGACTTGAACTTTTTCTTATGTTTGATTAAGTAATGCAGTCATGGGAATATTTATCCCCTATGATGACGAATTGAATATTTACTTGAGCTTCCAGATGTCTCTCAATTTACTTGCTGTCAAGAATTCTAAAATGCTAAGTTCAATCTCATATTTTTTAGAAAACAAAATTGTCTACCCAGAATAATGTATAGCCCCTTTATTTTGTATTTGTACTTTAGATCCTCATGCATATAGCATCCCCGTTACGTAGTATATAACGAAATAATATACGATATCCTCTCTTGTTCCTTAGAAACTACTTGTATTAATATTGTTTGTTTCTTTTGTTGGACTCAAAGAATAAATGTATAGTCATATGCTTCACCAGATAGTTTATGCATGCTTAAACTTGTTTTGATGTAGTAGAAAACACATTCATAAGTTCTGCACTCCAAATTTAACTTATACAAGTCTAAAAAAGAAAAAATGTACATCTGTAAAAAATAATTTGCCTCTAGGCACGTGAATGTTTGTGCAAGTGTATATTTCAGTTAACATATGGCTTCATGGATTATTTTCTCTATGCTTTATGATAATCTTACAGCCCATTTGCTAATTTTTTTTAATTTTTTTTTCTTTTATTTATTTCACATGTACACTAGGGAGCGCGTTTGGAGTTAGTATATGACTCCATCTCTGCCCAAACCAGAGAAGTGATTAATATCAGCATAAGCTTGTGTCTAGCAGCCCAATTTCATGTTGATAGTGTCCAGTGCTTCCTCCCTACTTCAAAGTTTCACGTGTTTTATATATGCATATATGTGTTACCATCTTGACTAACATTTTCCATATCAATGTTGTATATTTATATTTATGCTTGCTTTTAGTTTTTGGGTTTATAGAAATCATTTGAGAGCGATAATAAGACGTAGTCGCCCACCTTGTTTGCCTTTGGATATTGGATTTAGTATAGCCACTTAGCTTATAGCGTTATTTTCTAGTTAAGTTTTATTTGTTACCAAACATTTTAGTTGCAAAGAAGTGTCTAAAGTATGGTTTTTTTTTTTAATGCATTTTTATTGTTCAAAAATACAGCATTTCGAGCTTGAAAAGTGCTGAATTTTGGATTCAAAAGAGGAAGAATTTGAGTATATAAGTTGCAAGTTTTTGGGGCTCAAAACACAATCCTTTTTTTTTGTGAGCTTTGAAGTGTAAAATTGCACATTTTGAGAGCTAAAAAATCTGCAGCTTTACAACAGCTTTAGTGCAGATTTTTTTTGTGCAAAAAATGTGTATTTTGAAACAAAAAAAAAGGCTATGTTATGAGAGTTTTATGATGAGCGAATTTGGGTTAAAAATGATGTATTTCTAATTTTAAAAAGGGGTGCATAATTTAAAGTTAAGAAGAAAAAAAACTTCACCACTTTAAAGGATAGCAACTTAGGTATAAAAATGTAAATTTTCTGAGGGAAAGAACCCTCTGTTTTAAAAAATTAAAAATCCAGATTTCGTGGTCGGAGTTATGCGATTTCAAATTTTAATATTTCGGTAAGAAGTGTAAACTTTCAAGAACTTGAAAGTGCAGCTTTTGAGTTTTACTAATTTCTATTTAAAGTCTTAAAATTGTTGAACCTTTTGTTGCTTGGCTTAAAATTTTATTTTTTCACCTCGAGTCACTGGCCACAAGATTTTAAAAGATAGGAAGGACTTGAAATAATTGTTCTTACATTTTTTAAAATTTTATTTTCTCGAAGTTTAATTTTTTTAAATTTTTTATTTATTGTTATTCTACACACCATTATTAAATCTTTTTCTAAACTCTTATTTATGTAAATGCCGCCAACCTTGTATATATTTATTTCCCTCGTATCAGTCAGTTTTTAACCTCACAAATAGGTACTTAGGACATAGTTTTCTAGTAGGGCCTTAAAATTATGTGACGATTTGTAGACCCTTTTAAAACTTAAGGTATAAGAACAATGGTTTGGGATGAGGCCCAATAGTTGGGATCATTTTATACATCACCCCTTTTGAAATTATATTTACTATTATCACTTTTCAAATCAAATATTGCTAAAACATTTTAATTTCTTAACATGTTATTTCAAGATTTTAGATATGCCAACAGGTTCAAATACAAGGTGCATACATATATATGTCATACGCAAAAAGGTACAAATTCTATATTTTTTTTAGTTTTCTCTATATGTAACTTATTATTTTGATACACTTCATATATATTTTTTTCCTCATATCTACTATCACTTTTACAAATGTTACTTTTTTTTTATAATTTATAAATCCCTACACTTTAATATACACATTATTTTACTACATGTTTGCAACTCGACTACTATCTCATTTTATTTTATTTCATGTCCTAATTCTATATAAATAAAACAACAAATTTTCCTATCCTTAAAGCTCAACATTTTGGATACATTTATATAAGACACATCTATACATATTTATTTTTTTAAATTGTCATACACTCTTAGCGCATTTATTTATTTATTTTTCTTACCATATGATAAACATACTACTGTAATTTTATCTAATAGACATATATACGTCGTACCTTGTATTTTACTCTTTTCTTAAACTGATAAAATTTACTTATCATTGATTTTAAAACAAATAAATAAACATGTTTTCCTAATTATATTTTCCTAAATTAAGTTCAAGGACTATCTTCGGATAGGCTTTGAGGGATGCTTAACACCTTCCCCTCGAGTAATCAAAACCCTTACTCAGAATCTCACTGGTTTTGCAAATCAAAACAGAGTTTACATTTACATATTTAAAAAATGGTTTTCCTAATATTTTCCTTAAAATTTAGGTGGCGACTCTAAAACAAATAAAACAATATTTTCCAAAATCAGAGTGTCAGCCACATTATGTTGTGAACTGTTTCGGCCGATTCGAAATAGGGTGCGACAAATATGAGGAAAAGGATACTTTTTATTCACGGTCACTTTGTTCAACTACCGATAATTAATTCACATCCTCATGGATCCATCCTTCTTCCTCAAAACCAACATAGGAGCACCCCCACAGAGAAACACTAGGGCGAATGAACCCCTTACTCAACTAATCCTGTTATTGATCCTTCAGTTTTTTCAACTCAGCTGGAGCCATACGATAAGGAGGAATAGAGATGAGCTTGGTGCCCGACTCCAAGTCAATGGAAAAATTTATATCCTATCTGGCGGAACATATGGAAGACCGGTAGGAAAAACATATGAAAACTCTCAAACCACAAGCACGAAATTCATGGGGGGTGGCTCTACAGTAGTATCCAGAATGAAAGACAAATAGTATAAACACCCTCTATCAACAAATTTCTGAGTTCGAATGAATGAATGAGATAACTTTTATAGGGTAAGAACCACTAACACCCATCCACTCAACTCTCGGGACACCTGTCATTGCTAAAGTCACAGTTTTAGCATAAAAATAAAGAATTACATGATTCAGGGAGAGCTAATCCTTACCCAAAATAACATCAAAGTCTACCATCCCCTAAATGATGTCTACCCAAGTACCATATCTAGTAAAAGAAATAATACAAGATCAATACACTCGATCCACCACTAAGGACTCACCTACTAGTGTAGAAATATGAATATGCACATATATGCAATCACACATCATATCAAACCCAATAGAAAAAATTAGTAGAAACATAAGATAAAGTAGACTTTGGATCAAACAATATAGACGGAGGTCGATGGAAAACTGGGACAATACCTGTGATCACAACTTCAGAAGTCTCAGCCTTAGGTCTCCCTAGAAAATCAAAACACTAGCCTTCTCAGTCACCTGAAATATAAGTAAAACCCCGACCTCAACCATGTGGAGCTGTAGCACCCCTACCAGAAGTCCTACCATCTCTGTCGGTCTGACCTTTACCTCGACCCCTGTTCGGAGGTGCTGATTCTCTAACTAGAGCAATTGAATAAGTATGTTGGGGTCCTGAGTGAGCTAGTAGAGGACACTTCCAAATCATATGACCTAGATCCCCACAACCATTGCAGTTCCTCGACAAAACTAACAGTTGTTGTGAACCAGATAAGCTACCTTGGCCACCTCAACTAGAACCATAAGATCCTCAAGTTGACTGACCACTCTCAGCTGCTAGCATAGACGTATGAATTGACCCATGACACTAAAAGGAGCCACTACCTCAGTGTGAACCCTTGCCTCCAGATGAGGCACCAAAAACTGACTAGCCAAACATGCTCTCTTAGGATCTCAAAACTGCTCTACAATCATCAGCTCTGCCTCTTTGGTGATGCTCACAATAGACTAGAAGGAAGGCCCCTCTCTGGCTACTCAGAATACATATGAATTTGTAGAGAAAGACAACTCACTCACAAACCTGTAAACTCTCTCTTTCTCATCTAGATTAATAGTCATATCATGTCTAGAAAGCTCATAGAAACAAGACTCATACTCAGTCATAAAAAAACTGCCTTGTCTCAAGTCCTCAAACCTCAGTCGAATTTCCTCCCTCACACTCCAAGGAATGAAGAGGTCTTAGAAAATCACTAGAGAACACATTCTACTCTATTGGAGGAGACCTAATGGGTCTAGACCTCCCAAAAGTCCTCCACCACTCTCTAGCGCGTACACACATTATAAGTGCAACAAAACAAACACCACGAGCATCCACCATACCCACTGCCTCAAGCATCTCATGGAAAAGAGTCAAGAACTCATAAACATCCTCGCTCTTACCACCCTGAAACTAAGGTGGTCTCATCTTCTGAAACCTCTCATAGCAGTATTGCTCAACCACTCTCAAAAAAACACCATGAGCAATATCAACACCCACAACCGGTGCAAGAACCGCTGGTGGGTGACCCACATGATCCTAAATACCTGGACTCTACTGTTGTCCTTAATTCTGCACTCCTAATTTAATCTGAGAACCATATGGTGTACTTGTCGCACCACCTTTAGAGAAGTTCTCCGTCACACCAAGCATCCTCAACAAAATCTACTGAAACAAGGAAGATATAAACCTAAAAGGAACCTACTGCTCAGCAACCTCAACCCGTGGCTCAGGTGAAGCCTCACTAGTTCTGCCTTTGGCTGGTGCCGCTCTATGGGGATGACCTCTAGCTGATGCTACTCCACGAGCACGACCTCTAGATTTGGCCCTAGCTATACCTCTAGCTCGGGTCTCAATAACAACCTCGGGGACTGCCTCCCCTCTACCACTAGAAACAGAAGCTCTCTGGTTCTCGGCATCTGCCAAAATAACACGCAGTAACTCAAGACTAGTGAAGGCAACCACACATGATAAAGAAAGAATAAAGAAAAGAAAGTCTCCTAACATTCTTCATATCCTCTCGAATATAAGTACATACGTCTCTGTATCAATCCTTGAGACTCTACTTAGACTTGAATTGTACACAATGAGACCTATGAACCTAGCTTTGATACCATTTTCATGACCCAAAAATGGAGGTGATGACACTTGACTATTCCCACCAAGACAAGTCAGCCTCAACCAAATAAAAATGAAATAAACGCGAAAGAAAATAAAGCAAGAAAAAAATAAAGGTGGAAAACTTATTTATCATATACAACACCCCAAAAATCTGGTTGGCATGTGTACAAGCCACTAATGTAAATACAAAATTCAAAAGATAAATACAAGTCTCAAATGTCTTTGCATCTTAAATAGAACAAAGCATAATAAAAGGAAAAGAGGGCCTTCCAAGATGACAAACAACTACCTCTCAAATCCTTGAACGAGCCTTGAAGTTAGAAGTAGAAGAAGATCACATGGGTCCTTGTTTGGAACCTGCACAAGTGTAGAAAAAAGGAGGGAGTACAAACACGATACCCAACAAGCAACCTAGTTGGAATTGAATACTCTTTTACATCCAACCGAACCTTCACAAACTAAAACATGCATAGAAATCAGCCCAACCTAATAGTTCTACAATACACAAGTCTCAAGGCTCAAAGATCATAGAAAAAATGTCACATTTCAACAACCGACAAGTATCAAATCATTTACTCCCAAGTACAAAATATTTCAATCACAAATATCAACATGTTCCAGTTACATATCAAATTAAACAATCAAACACATTAATTAACTCAATCATATGCATCTAATAAGTCAAATATAAGCATCAAGTAGATAGATCACAAAGGTCAACATTTGCCGGAACCATTTCCCTTAGGCACAATGTCATTAAGCGGAACCATTTTCATTTGGCATTCACAAAATAACACCTAACAGAAATATTTCCCTTCGGCATTTCGATAACTAGCCGGAACCATTTCCATTCGGCATTATCATGAAATATTACTTGCTAGAACTATTTTTCTTTGACATTTATATCACTAGCTAGTACCATTTCCCTTCGACATTTATATCACTAGTCGAAACCATTTCCTTTCAGCATTTATATCACTAGACAAAACTATTTCCCTTCAGTTTTATCAAGTGTCTCATCACGGTGTTAAAAAATCAGTGCACAAAGGTAATATCACACCACACGAAGAGACAACAATTCATACAATTCAAGTCCACTTTCATGCATTCAAGTAATTCACCAATGAATCAAATAGGGGCCACAACAAGGCAATTCAAAATTTATCATTATCATCAAGAAGCCTTTTCATTTCCCCCCCCCCCCCTTTTTGTTGGTTAACATTAATCAAGTGGAGCAATTAAACCCTCCACCTCATTCCCAATTACTCCCCAACACATAGATAATGACGAGTAGTAAACCATTCTACTAAATTGCAAACTTTAAGAGATCACTTGCCTTAAGGCAACCAATATTTCAATCTGACGCTTGAGTTTTCCCTTTCCGACTCATTTTTAAACGTCACACAATCTATATCAATCAAGTATTCACTATCACTCTTCGGAAACAAGAATAATCACATCAATTATTCAGAGAACTAGGTTAATCATCTCAAAACCCAATTTCAAATAGAATCATTGAATCTGAAAATCATTACTTGAAGCTGATATTTAAGAACTCTTTAGTGAAAACCATTTCAAAAAAGGAATGAAAATCATTTCAAAATCACCATTTTAGATTGAAACTCAAATTCTTCCAAAACCTTGCGATTTTCCGAAACAAATCCCAAATTAGGATGTTAGAATCCATAAATAATCAGAAGGAATTAAAGTTTTATGGTCATAAAAGCTTACCCAAATGATTTAGTACAAGAAAATTCTCACAAATTGCCTCTAAGGGTTTCCCAAGCTCAAAAATGGAAAATGTGGTTTAAACCCCAAAATTGCACGTCAAAAATCCCCTAATGTCGCAAAAGCAACTAGGGTTCGCAAAGTGAACCCCACTAAAAACATGGCTTTTGCAGATGCGAAGCCTCATTCGCTTAAGCGAAGGCCTCTTTAGCGACAGGCCCTTCGCTTAAGCGATATGACCTTCGCAAAAGTGAGGCCCACAGCAATAGAAAACATAGCCAAGTCTCAAAAATTAAAAGGACCCTCGAGATTTGTTCGGAACCCCGTACACACAAATTAGATATGCAAATCATCTAATCTCAATGTTTTAGACTCAATGGACCTGTCGAAACCTGATTTTGAGATCTCCTTGAACCGATATCTGTGGAAACCACAAGAAATTAACACAACGCCTAAAAATGCTACAATAAGCTCGGGATCTCTCAAAAATCAACCAAGATCACTCCTAGGCCTAAACTCATCCCTCGATTCCAATAGGACTTTCAGAATTCCAATCTAAGTATGCGAACCCCGAATGTTTTCCAAAATCAATCCAAAGGCTAAATTTCCACAAATTCTCAACTTGGAACCTCAAATCCTCAAAAAGACTAAGAATCTAAAACTGACAACTTTCACAGATCAGATTCCACATTTCAGGACTAATGAAATCGATGAAATTCCATTTCGATACTGAAACTCTAAAAGACACTGAAAACCACTTTTAAGCAACTTAAGTCTTTCAAACTCAAAATTTACCAAATTATTAAGTTTTTGCTCAAGGTTAGTAACCAACTTCAAAAAACATAATAAAGAAACAACTCGGGGTCAATATCAGGAGGGATTAATAGTAAATTTCATGGAAATACAAAAAATGACTAACCGGGTTATTAAATTAAAGATGAAAACCTTCTCATATAACATAAAACCAATGGGATACCACTTTGGAATGGCTAGAATTCTAACATTGGGCCAAGGGACAATCTTAGGTAGACAATTTCTATGGGGTGTAGGCCTTCGAAAAGGTAACAGAGGCGTCATAGGTTTCCTCGATCTGATGGAGATTGTCCCTCAAGTGCAAAGGTAGAAGGGAGCTTAAAAGCAAGACCCACAATCGAGCACGAACATAAGTCAACTTTAGTGATCTGACAGTGCCTAGTGGAAGGGCTGTCGCTCAACGGATAAAACTTACACTAGGGATAACATGTTGATCTTCCCCAAGATCTCACATTGACGAAAAGGTTTGGAACTTCAATGTCGATTCTTCGCCACCAGGGGCTGTAGTATGTTCCAAGGGTTGGGCAACCTATTTCTTGAGTGTGAGTTAGATCTCCAATTAAGCCTCTTAAAGTTACAATTTGTTATTAGTTTGAAAGTCAATATTCACTTGATGTAAAATAGAAAAAGTTTCATTAATGAACAAAGAAAGACATTAAGCACTACATATGTATTCTTTCTATTAGAAATAACAATAAATAATGAAACTAATCGGCAAATAAATGACAAAGTGATGAAAATCGAATTAAAGAAATTAAAAGTTTGGAAAAAGAACAACTAAATATTGATTGAGATCTTCGACTTATTTGAAGACAAAGACTAAATAAAAATGTGAAATGCCTATTCACATATATGTATCTTTATAGATACACAAGGTCATCTCAACAAGTTTGGAGGCCTTAAGCAAAACTTTATGGAGAGGCTTTATTTTTTATAGTTGTTATATAAAAATTGAACAACTATAAAATACTCAATGTAATCGTACAAGTGAATTCTTGAAAAGGTAGAATGTACGCAGACCTTAAGAAGTAAAAGTGTAAACAATGAATTTTTTTAATAAAAATATAATATAATGTTAGAATAATAAAACCCGACTCAAAAATTTAAAAAGTTTATATAATTATATTGAAATAGTTGCAATGAATTTTTTAAGTTCATATAATGATATTAAAATAACATTGATTTATTGTTGTGCTTGAAATTTAAAGAATACACCAAATTTTATTTTTTATAAACACATAACAATAAATTTTACATAATGAAAAAAGTGTGACCGTTTGGTAGACTTTAGAATATTCAATAATGAGAGAATAAAAATAGAAAAGAGAATAAAAAAGATAAATGTACGAGTAGTAATGTTGCCCAAATTTTAAATAAGTCAACAAAATAGGTAGGCACGTAAGAAAGGATGGACAATTAACTAAAACTATTTCATTTCTCAATTATTACTATGACATCCACATTAAATAAAGTAAACATTTAGTATTATACTTTCTACTCAATGATTTTTCAAATCTATCAATATATAACACTATTTTATATTTCAATTATTACAATGACCACTTGATGAGTGGTAGAATTGCACTCATTTTAGGCCTATTTAGCTTTAATAATTAGTGTCCTCAATGCCTAATTTTTTCCTATTCTGATGATAATTTGATGATTTGCAGCTATGAAGGATAATGGACAAGGCAAGGATAAATGTGTGAAAGAATGACCAAAAATGCAAAATGAAGTGAAAACTGCACATTGAAGATCGCCAAACAAGAAATACAAATTTCCTAATGAGCATGGCCTTGCCTAAATGGATAGTGCATGTAACACCTCCGATTCAAGAACGGATAGTAAGGGGTCTAACCGACATGTCAAGATAAAAAAACTGGACCATGGAGCCCTAGATAGGTCGTGAAGGGGACCATGGTCCGTCATGGTGCTCACGAAAAGAAGGTAGAACCTGCCCCAAGTAGGCTCCTTCCCACGGACCCCTAGACGGACAGGGAGACGGACCGTACAAGTGGTCGTGAAGGGTTCAAGTCAGTAGGGGTTCTCCTCGAGCCAGTGGTCAAGGACCAGAGGCGTCAAAACGTCCCGTGAAGCGTCACATGGACCGTGAAGTCATCCGTGAAATGTTTTTCATTAGACATAGGGCTCATTTGGCCATGCGATATGGTATCATGATATGAAATCATGTTATGGTATCATAATATGGAATTATGAGATGAAACTGAAGGTTTGTTTGGACATGCAATATGAGTTTTTTGTGTTGTATATTTCTCATAAACATAAGAATCCAATAAGTTGTAAAACTATTAAAATAGCCCCAATTGCTTATTCAATCTTACCGAGTAAACAAAAAATTATAAAATCACATAACAAATTATTTTAAAGCTATTTTTTCTACAATTATGTAACTGTTTCATCTAACTTTAATTCATCAAACTCTAATTCAATAAAAAAAATTGAACATAAAATGTAGTGTACTAGTCATGATATGGAATTCCCAATTATTGGTGAGAATAATATATTTTATGTCAGTGAAAATAATAAATTTTATAAAGTAATGATGTGATTATAAATTTTATGTATATATGAAATAAATGGTTAGTAGATATAAATATGGGGTTGTTTTAACAAAATACAAACTTGTGGATTAATTTTTGTATTAAAAATATCTCAAATCATGATATGGAATTCCCATATCATGATTTTTGGAGAATATGAAATCACATCTCATGATATGGAATCAACGTAAAATCGCATATCCAAACGCTGATTTCATCTCAATCGTGATATGGTATCGCATGACCAAACACCTACTTAGAGTGTACAGTCAACTTCAAACGATCATATCATTTAGCACAAAATGAATTCGGTGGCCCATGACCTATCAAATTAATGATCGCTGAGTCCTCTTTCCAAGGCCCCCTAGTTTGCCTAATTCCATGCTCGGAGTAAAAACTTATGCCCAAAATAGTCAAGCCCTATAAGGTAGGATTTCTTCACGACCCATTTGATGGGCCGTGGTGCTGATGGCGACCCATTTTGGGCTTCCAGTGACCCAATACAACACTTTTAAGTTAGGTGTTGTAGGGTCTTTTACCAATTGTCTTGATTCAATACTATGTGATTTTTCCTTCTACCCAAAGCCCTATATAATGATTTTAAACCCCCAAATCACCCAAACTCAATTAATTCTCTTAAATTCTCAAAAGAATATCAAGCTCCTCCTCTCAAATATTTCTCTCTCTAGAAGTTGAAGAAGAACGCTAGGGTTTCAAGATCAAGCCTCCTAATCCTCAATCGCTTCCAAACTTTTGGCATCAAGGAATGATAGTGTTCCTCCATGGAGCCTTTTTCTCCATGGAGTTCCCAAATTCTCCAATTTTGTAAAGTTAGATTCCCCAATCATGTTAGGGGTTTCTTCAATCGCCATGCATTCTCTTCAATGTTGGTTCAATTGCTTGTTTTATGACTTTTTATGCATGAATTGAAGTAATTGCTTTTTTTAAAGATGAATCCCCATGAACTCATGCATAACCCATATTTTCTAAGCCATTATGAAATAATGTGCATCGTAAACCATGAAAGATGAATTTATGACGATATGCATGTCCTTTTGAGGAGATTGATGTAATGAAGTTGAGGATGCATTGACTATGAAGACATGATGAACCTTATGAATTATTTAAAAAAATGCATGTTTACGAATGTATGTTTATGACTCAGAAAGCTTATAGATGAGATTGTCTATATGTTCTATGAAGCTTTGCCACATGACATGAATGACATCTATATTTGTCCTCAATGCTTTTCGAGCTATTTCCTAAATGGTCTTGATTAGTATCGTATCCAGTTATGCCATCAATGATTAGAGTCAACAATTTCAACACTATTTCTGTTAGTATTAGGGGCATTTCTAGCATGAAGTGAATGACTATAGGCCATAAAAGCTATGATTTAAATATCATGGATGGTGAAAGGCCTTCTCACCCATGGTCTAAGGAGCTATATTATGATAAGACAAGTGGACACTACCCACGTCTTTTTAAAGATAAGACAATTGAAGATTAATAACTACTCTGTGGGATTTACACTTAGCTCCTAGAGGATATTGAGATTGAAGCTCCATCGTGTTGAGGCCGGGTTTCTAGTAACAATCTCCCTATCCCTTAAGTTTGTTCTCCACTACCATTATTGTCTAGATAGACATTAGCTAATGGATCCACTTTAGCTTAGATTCATGGTTCTACCTTGGTAAGTAGGAGAACCCTTTTCGGTGTGGGAGACACTGAGATTCCATGTTATAGCTCACATGGTCTCTCTATCGGTTAAGGCTACTTCCCATAATAATAATGAACTAAGGTTACTTCAAGTAGTATCTCACCTGTATTCAAAGACGGGTTTACTTGTATTGATCATGATTTCATTTTATATTTTCTAATCCTCTTATCTTATGTTTTAACTTGGTCTTTTGCATATCACTATAATGTTCTTTTTATCATGATTTCATAATTTTATGCATTGCTATCATAATTGGTACATGTTTGTACTAATGCATACTCTTGCACATTGTTTCACCAATGTAGAGTTTGATGCTCCTATCTCGCATCTTCGTGACTAGGGATCTATTAGTACGAAGATTGAAGATTGGTGAGTTCTCATGTTCCGAGGACCAAGACTTTACTTCATTTATGTCTTTATTCATCAGTATTGAACTTGATGTATGGGTTACGTCCTGATTTCTTCTTATGTGCTAGATGGCTTTGAGACGATGTTTAGACTTTCACTTTTCTTTATCAAACTTTTATATGTTGAAAATGTCTTTTAAATTTGTTATACTCTATTATCTTGTATGAAGTATGCTAAGTGGCTTGTATGGGGCCTTTCGGGGTCTTGTACGCCATGTCACATCTAGGGTGTACTTTGCGTCGTGTCAAACTTAGTATCAGAGTACAAGGTTTAGAAAGATCCTAGGATGTCTCTTAAGCCATGTCGAGTAGAGTCTTGTTCATGAGTGTAAAGCGCACCATATTTATTAATGAGAGGCTATAAGATGTTTAGGAAGTTCCACTTCTTTCATGACTCTAAAGTCATGTGATATAGTGTAGCTCTAGGTGTCTTTCTCTCCTTACCTATATTTATGCTTTTCAGAATTTTCCTCCATGAAGGAATACAATGAGAAAGAGTAGGAATGTTCGTGAAAATGTGAGACAAGAAATTCCCCAAGTGCCGGTCAACCCTTTGGTCGAGCAAGTGACTAATGATGAGTTTTGATCCGCATTTCATGCATTGACTCAAGCTATTGTCACGACCCAAGCCTAGGGCCTAGACGTGACATGGCGAATGAGGAACCCGAAGGAACCCCAAACAAGCCTCTCAAACTTGTCATCACACTTCATCGGTCGCGGAAGTACATTCAATATTAATTAACGGGAAATAGGGACTAAGGCAAACCATTTCAAAATGACATCATAGAATAAGATTCAAGCTCGTTTACAAAATACTTGTCCAACTCACACCTCTACATACATAGATAGGACGGGGGCCATGACATATTACCGGCTCCCCTCATAGTTAAAATACAATTGCAAGCTAAAGTCTCAAAACATAGGAGTAAGAAACATAACCTAGCCCTCGAATTATTGAGGACTCACCAACAAACTCGGATAAGCGTCGTACTAGCCACGTGAATGGAGAGAAGGATCAAGAGTAGCTCCGGTCCCTACATGGTGACATCATGTAGGCAAAATATGCGTTAGTACTTGGAATGTACTAAGTATGCGGGGTGCAACACAACAATAAACAAGGACACAATCGAAATACAAGAAATAGTTTCATAGGCATTATGAATAACAATATGAGGATGCATGATCAAAGTGAAGTCAAAACATGTTTAAGTAAATCTATACTAATAGTAGATATCATATGTGTATGCATGATCCAACCAATCTATAACCCCAACTTAGGATGGGGGATGCCGTTCACACCCGGACACCCTGGTGGCAAGGTATAAACCCCTCACATGGTTGATGTTGGTCACACCCCAAGCATCCTAGGTGGTGAGATATAAACCTCTCACATGGTTGATGTTGGTCACACCCCAAACATCCTAGGTGGTGAGATATAAACCTCTCACATGGTTGATGTTGGTCACACCCCAAACATCCTAGGTGGTGAGATATAAACCTCTCACATGGTTGATGTTGGTCACACCCCAAACATCCTAGGTGGTGAGATATAAACCTCTCACATGGTTGTCCGGTTCTTTTCCCCAGGACCGGGCATGGTCATGCAACACTTTATATAGGAAATTCTCATTAGGCTCTAATGCAATCTCACGTATGGAATGAACATATACACAAGCTTAGTTTGTCATCAACACATCTTTGAAGTTCCATACATCTCATAACTCAAGCTTTAAAACATCAATTTATCAATTCTCCATAGTTGGACATTTTGTCAAACACCTTGAAGGCATGTAATGAAATCAAAGAGCATGGAAATTAGGGTAGTAATTATGCAACCAAAACAGTGAACAACCTACAACAACACCTTTACATTCATAACATGATCACATTATCTTCATTGGATTCTCATTCATATAATGTCATGATAACACTCCAATTTCTCATACTATGCCTTTAAGGCCATAAGCCTCACATACCAATACACCAACAATACACCATAAAATAAGCATGGGTAATGACATACTTCAACAATCTAAAGACCTTTAAACAAGTTTGATTCATATACATTCATTATCTAGCAACCACTTCATAAAGGCATAAACTAGGAATAGAGAGAAATCATGGGTTCATGGAGTATTTTCATCTTAAATCGTCAATACAACAACAATATAACCATAAAGTGCCATTAGAAACCTTTTAAAACCATTTGATGGAAGAACCCATGAGATTGAGTGAAAACCTAGATTTTTCATATTTTGAAGTAACTTTGGATTTGGCTCCTTGTATGGAAAATTAGACAAGGATCAAGACCCCCATACCTTTGCTATGATCTCCCACGAAAATTGATGAAGAAAGCCTTGAATCCAAAGCCCTAGCTCCCACTTCTTCTTCTTCTTAAATGGAGGATTGTAGAGAGGGAAATGTTTTTTTTTTGGGATGGGAATTGGATTATGGTATCTAGGAATTAATATAAGTCCTTTGAAAAAAAGGGTCCAACACTTAGAAAAAAAAACAGGCGGGTGAACAGTAGATGAACAGTAAAATCAGCTACTGGAATTTGGATTTTCTGCCGGACAGACTTTACGAAAATGGGCATAACTTCTTCGTTCGAACTCCGAATAAGGTGAAACAAAGTGCGTTAGATAGCTAACTCAAAGGGCTTTCCATGGATATATTATTGGCCACCAAATAATTTGTGTGCTAGGAGATATGACCCTCCAAAGTAGATCCTCGAAAAAGGCTTCACTTGGAAATTTTGGATTTTGATACGGTTGCTCTAAAATTTGGGTTAGACCCATTTCCCACTCAATTTGACCCCCTAAACAAGAATATGAAGTCGGATTTTTGAAAAACGAAACGGATTTTGAGATATATGGAAATTACAATTATAGGTGTTTCCGAAGCACATTTTCGGGCATTTTTTGGGGTCGTTTCAATATCTCCCCCTTGGGAACATTCGTCCCCGAATGTGGAAGAGACGTACAAGGCAAGACTTAGTAAGAACATATCAGCCCCAACATGAATGCAAAAAAATTTATTTAAACATCACTTCAAGATTTCAAAACTTAGTGTAAAGCATCCATAACTCATCAATTTAAACATATATGCACATTAATGATTCAGAGGCTGAAATGTAGGACTCGACGGAGTACAAAGGACTTGATTTAATACCTTAGGCTTGAGTGGAGTTGAATAGATAAGGATAACGTCTTTGCATGTCCGCTTCGGCCTCCCAAGTAGCACTCTCCACTTGTTGATTTCTCCAAAGCACCTTAACGGACGCCACTTCTTTGTTCCTCAACCTTTTAACTTGTCTATCTAAGATCTGAACCGGGACTTCTTCATACGTCAAATTATCTTCTACAACACCCACAACCTCAAGAGGTACAATAGCGTTAGGATCACCAACACATTTCCTCAACATCGATACATGGAATACCGGATGAACTAATTCCATCTCCTTGGGCAACCCCAACTCATAGGCTACTTTACCAACCCTTTTTATTATCTCATAAGGACCGACATACCTAGGACTTAATTTCCCCTTCTTACCAAAACGAACCACACCTTTCATTGGAGAAACCTTCAAATAAACCCAATCACCCACTTTGAATTCAAGATCCCGTCTCCTCACATCGGCATAAGACCTTTGATGACTTTGGGCTGTTTTCAACCTCTCCCTAATCATCCTTACCTTCTCAAGAGCATCCATGACCAGATCCGGACCCAACAAGGCCACCTCTCCGACTTCAAACCACCCAACCGGTGACCTACACCGTCTACCATAAAGTGCCTCAAAAGGAGCCATACCGATACTAGAATGATAACTATTGTTGTATGCAAATTCAATCAAAGGAAGATGATCATCCCAACTACCTTTCAACTCCAATACACAAGCTCTAAGCATATCCTCCAAGGTTTGAATTGTTCTTTCGGCTTGGCCATCCGTTTGAGGGTGGAAGGCCGTGCTAAGCTTTACCTTTGTACCAAGACCCCTTTGGAATGACTTCCAAAAGTGAGAAGTGAATTGGGCACCACGATCCGAGATGATAGACAAAGGAATCCCATGCAACCTTACCAATTCATGAATGTACAACTTGGCATACTCTTCAGCCCCGTAAGTAGTTTTAACCGGTAGGAAATGAGCCGACTTTGTCATCCGATCAACCACCACCCAAACCGAATCAAAGCCTCTTCTAGCCTTGGGTAAGCCCACTACAAAATCCATGTTGATTTCTTCCCACTTCCAAGTAGGTATCTCAATGTCTTGAGTTAGGCCACCCGGCCTTTGATGTTCAGCCTTGACTTGTTGACAACTATGGCAACCCGAAACAAATTTTGCAATGTCCTTCTTCATACCGCCCCACCAATACACATCCCTCAAGTCTCTATACATCTTTGTTGACCCCGGATGAATAGAATAAGAAGAATTATGAGCCTCATCAAGGATTCTTTCCCTCACACCATCCACACAAGGAACACATAATCTACCTTGGTACCTAAGGGCACCATCTCCCCCTTGGGAGAAAACCTCCACCTTACCACTACTCACCGAAGCCTTTAATTCTACCAAAGAAGGATCAAGATCTTGCTTGACTATCACCTCATCAACCAAGGAAGATCTTGAACCATCAACAACAACTACTCCTCCACTATCCACCCCTTCTAACCTAACTCCCAATTTGGCCAACCGATGGACCTCCTTAGCCAACTCTTTACTACCTTCCTCCACATGAGCCAAGCTACCCATGGACACTCTACTCAATGCATCCGCCACCACATTAGCTTTCCCCGGATGATAGTGAACACTCATATCATAATCCTTAAGGAATTCTAACCACCTCCTTTGTCTCAAGTTAAGATCTTTTTGTGTGAACACATATTGGAGATCTTATGGTCGGTGAAGATATCAACATGCACCCCATACAAATAATGACGCCAAATCTTTAAAGCAAAAACCACGGCGGCCAATTCAAGATCATGGGTTGGGTAATTTTTTTCATGAACCTTAAGTTGCCTAGAAGCATAGGCTATAACCTTACCACTTTGCATCAACACACAACCCAAACCAATATGGGAAGCATCACAATAAACAACAAAACCTTCTAACCCATCCGGAAGTGACAAAATAGGAGCGGACACAAGCCTTTCTTTCAAAGTTTGGAAGCTTTCCTCACACTCATCCGACCACACAAATTTAGCCTTCTTTTGAGTCAACTTAGTCATAGGAGAAGCAAGAGAAGAAAACCCTTCTACAAATCTCCTATAATAACCCGCTAAACCCAAGAAACTCCTTATATCCGACGGGGTCAAAGGTCTAGGCCAATTCCTAATAACATCGGTCTTCTTAGGATCCACCTTAATACCATCCCCCGACACCACATGGCCTAGGAAAGCAACTTCCTTCAACCAAAACTCACACTTTTCATATTTAGCGTACAACTTCTCTTCCCTCAATCTTTGGAGTACCACCCTCAAGTGACCCTTGTGCTCTTCCTCACCCCGAGAATAGATCAAGATGTCATCTATAAACACCACCACAAAAGAATCAAGGTAGGGTTTGAAAACCCTATTCATCAAATCCATAAAGAGAGCCGGAGCATTAGTCAACCCGAAAGACATCACCACAAACTCATAGTGCCCATACCTAGTACGAAAGGCCGTCTTGGGAATATCACACTCCCTCACCTTCACTTGATGATACCCTGACCGAAGATCAATCTTAGAGAAGTGACTAGCCCCATGCAATTGGTCAAATAAATCGTCAATCCTTGGAAGAGGATACCTATTCTTGACGGTGACCCTATTAAGTTGTCGATAATCAATACACATTCTAAGAGACCCATCTTTCTTCTTCACAAACAAAACCGGAGCACCCCAGGGAGAATGACTAGGTCTAATAAATCCCTTCTCTAACAAATCTTTTAATTGCTCTTTCAACTCTTTCAACTCTGCCGGGGCCATACGGTAAGGGGGGATAGAAATAGGTTGAGTATCGGGAAGGAGGTCTATACCAAGATCTATCTCCCTTTCGGGAGGGACACCGGGAAGGTCTTCTAGGAAGACATCTAGAAACTCATTAACAACCGGAATAGACTCAACAGGAGGGACTTTAGACTCCACATCATTGACTCTCACAATATGGTACAAGCACCCTTTGGAAATCAACATATGGGCTTTAATGCAAGAAATGAATTTCCCCTTCACCACAACATCCCGGCTCTCCCACTCAAGAACGGGTTCATTAGGAAATCGGAACTTGACTTTACGAGTCCTACAATCAATAGAAGCATAATATGCATGCAACCAATCCATCCCAAGAATAACATCAAAATCCACCATGTTCAACTCAATAAGATCGCAAGGCAACAACTTATTCAATATGCAAACCGGACAATTTCTATACACTTTTCTAGCAACAATAGAGACACCAATGGGAGTAGATACTTCATATGACTCATGCAACAATTCCGACTCAACATGAAATTTTCTAGCAACTAAGGGGGTAACAAAGGAAAGGGTGGCACCCGGATCAATCAAAGTATAAACATCAAAATCAAAGATTTGCAACATACCGGTCACCACATCCGGGGTCTCATTAACACCTTGTCTACCATGCAAAGCATAAAATCGATTGTTCCTTGGGGCACCACTTTGAGAAGCACCTCTACCCAAAGGAGTAGTGTTAGCACTTCGGACCTTGTTGCGGATCTTGGGACATTCAAACCTCTTATGACCCACTTCTCCACATTCAAAGCAAGCACCCGAACCCTTCATGCAAGGACCACCATGCTTCCTCCCACACTTAGGGCATACATCCATAGAACCCACTTCACCTCCCCCTTGAGGTCTAGGAACATTGATAGCAAATCCCCGGTTGACATGAGGGTTTCCTCGGCCTTGATGAAATCTAGCACCCTTAGGGAACCTATTCTCCAATCGGGCCCTCTTGGCCTCGTGCCCCCTTCTCTTCCTCAATTTCTCCTCCTCCATTTGCTCGGCATAAGTCATCAATCGAGACAAATCCATATCTCCAATGAGCATAGCGGACCGACACTCCTCACTAACCAAGTCGGATACACCCATCACAAATTTGTTCATCCTCGACCTAGAGTCGGCCACCAAGTGAGGTGCATACTTGGAGAGTTGGACAAATTTGAGGGCATACTCCCTCACACTCATAGCTCCTTGCTTCAAGTTCATGAACTCCACCAACTTTGCCTCCCTAAGCTCAAGAGGGAAGAACCTATTAAGGAAAGCAATTTTAAACTCCTCCCACAACACCACATAGCCATTACCTTTCTCACCCTTCCATTGATCAAACCAAATTTGAGCAACCCCCTTGAGTTGGTAAGCCGCCAATTCCGCCTTCTCACAAGCACCAACATCCATAATGGTCAAGATTTTGCATACCTCATCGATGAACTCTTGCGGGTCCTCATCCACCTTTGAACCATGGAAGACCGGAGGGTTCATCCTCATGAAATCTCTCACCCTTTCCCCCGGGGTGGTAGTTCGAGGAGCTTGGGCTCCTTGTTGCACTTGGTTAGATACCACTTGTGCAAGCATGGTGAGTGCATCACGGAGCTCACCATTGGTGGGTGGCTCTTCCGGTGATCGGGCCCGTCTTCCCCTCATGTTTGGCATGATGATCTAGCAATCAAAGAACAAGCGTTAGGGAGGAATCACCTTATCACACTCTAAGCACGACATAGAACATGAAGAAGGGAAACCTTTCCTAAAACGTTTTGTAGCCTCCCATTCATAGTCGTGGCGCGCTTCACAACCATGATTAGGACTCTACTCAACGCGGTGTGTTGGACTCCGAGGATTTAACAACCTAGTTCTCTGATACCAAGCTTGTCACGACCCAAGCCTAGGGCCTAGACGTGACATGGAGAATGAGGAACCCGAAGGAACCCCAAACAAGCCTCTCAAACTTGTCATCACACTTCATCGGTCGCGGAAGTACATTCAATATTAATTAACGGGAAATAGGGACTAAGGCAAACCATTTCAAAATGACATCATAGAATAAGAGTCAAGCTCGTTTACAAAATACTTGTCCAACTCACACCTCTACATACATAGATAGGACGGGGGCCATGACATATTACCGGCTCCCCTCATAGTTAAAATACAATTGCAAGCTAAAGTCTCAAAACATAGGAGTAAGAAACATAACCTAGCCCTCGAATTATTGAGGACTCACCAACAAACTCGGATAAGCGTCGTACTAGCCACGTGAATGGAGAGAAGGATCAAGAGTAGCTCCGGTCCCTACATGGTGACATCATGTAGGCAAAATATGCGTTAGTACTTGGAATGTACTAAGTATGCGGGGTGCAACACAACAATAAACAAGGACACAATCGAAATACAAGAAATAGTTTCATAGGCATTATGAATAACAATATGAGGATGCATGATCAAAGTGAAGTCAAAACATGTTTAAGTAAATCTATACTAATAGTAGATATCATATGTGTATGCATGATCCAACCAATCTATAACCCCAACTTAGGATGGGGGATGCCGTTCACACCCGGACACCCTGGTGGCAAGGTATAAACCCCTCACATGGTTGATGTTGGTCACACCCCAAGCATCCTAGGTGGTGAGATATAAACCTCTCACATGGTTGATGTTGGTCACACCCCAAACATCCTAGGTGGTGAGATATAAACCTCTCACATGGTTGATGTTGGTCACACCCCAAACATCCTAGGTGGTGAGATATAAACCTCTCACATGGTTGATGTTGGTCACACCCCAAACATCCTAGGTGGTGAGATATAAACCTCTCACATGGTTGTCCGGTTCTTTTCCCCCGGACCGGGCATGGTCATGCAACACTTTATATAGGAAATTCTCATTAGGCTCTAATGCAATCTCACGTATGGAATGAACATATACACAAGCTTAGTTTGTCATCAACACATCTTTGAAGTTCCATACATCTCATAACTCAAGCTTTAAAACATCAATTTATCAATTCTCCATAGTTGGACATTTTGTCAAACACCTTGAAGGCATGTAATGAAATCAAAGAGCATGGAAATTAGGGTAGTAATTATGCAACCAAAACAGTGAACAACCTACAACAACACCTTTACATTCATAACATGATCACATTATCTTCATTGGATTCTCATTCATATAATGTCATGATAACACTCCAATTTCTCATACTATTCCTTTAAGGCCATAAGCCTCACATACCAATACACCAACAATACACCATAAAATAAGCATGGGTAATGACATACTTCAACAATCTAAAGACCTTTAAACAAGTTTGATTCATATACATTCATTATCTAGCAACCACTTCATAAAGGCATAAACTAGGAATAGAGAGAAATCATGGGTTCATGGAGTATTTTCATCTTAAATCGTCAATACAACAACAATATAACCATAAAGTGCCATTAGAAACCTTTTAAAACCATTTGATGGAAGAACCCATGAGATTGAGTGAAAACCTAGATTTTTCATATTTTGAAGTAACTTTGGATTTGGCTCCTTGTATGGAAAATTAGACAAGGATCAAGACCCCCATACCTTTGCTATGATCTCCCACGAAAATTGATGAAGAAAGCCTTGAATCCAAAGCCCTAGCTCCCACTTCTTCTTCTTCTTAAATGGAGGATTGTAGAGAGGGAAATGTTTTTTTTTGGGATGGGAATTGGATTATGGTATCTAGGAATTAATATAAGTCCTTTGAAAAAAAGGGTCCAACACTTAGAAAAAAAAACAGGCGGGTGAACAGTAGATGAACAGTAAAATCAGCTACTGGAATTTGGATTTTCTACCGGACAGACTTTACGAAAATGGGCATAACTTCTTCGTCCGAACTCCGAATAAGGTGAAACAAAGTGCGTTAGATAGCTAACTCAAAGGGCTTTCCATGGATATATTATTGGCCACCAAATAATTTGTGTGCTAGGAGATATGACCCTCCAAAGTAGACCCTCGAAAAAGGCTTCACTTGGAAATTTTGGATTTTGATACGGTTGCTCTAAAATTTGGGTTAGACCCATTTCCCACTCAATTTGACCCCCTAAACAAGAATATGAAGTCGGATTTTCGAAAAATGAAACGGATTTTGAGATATATGGAAATTACAATTATAGGTGTTTCCGAAGCACATTTTCGGGCATTTTTTGGGGTCGTTTCAGCTATGATGGCTCAAGATAATAGAGAGGTTGTGGCTCCTGTGAACCCAAGTGTGGGTATGATGGTAACAAGGGTGAGGGACTTTATTAGAATGAATCCTCCAGATTTTCATGGGTCTAACATTGAGAAAGATCCTCAAGATTTCATTGATGAGGTGTATAAAGTTTTGATGATCATGGGAGTGACGCAGGTAAAAAAGGCGTAATTGGCCGCTTACCAACTTAAGGGTGTTGCTCAAGTTTTGTTCAACCAATGGAAAGAAGAGAGGACGATAGATGAGGGTCCTCTTGATTGGGAGAAATTTAAGGTTACTTTTCTTGATAGGTTCTATCCCCTTGAAATGAGAGAGGCAAAGTTACTTGAGTTCATTAACCTTCACCAATGAGAAATGATTTTGAAGGAGTATGCTTTGAAATTCACATAATTGTCTAAATATATGCAAACTATGGTTGCTGATCTAAGGGCAAGGATGAGTAAATTTGTGTCGGGTGCTTCTGACTTAGCGGTCGAAGAATGCCTAACCGCCATGCTTGTTAAGTAGATGGATGTCTCCTTCTTGATGGTTCATGCATAACAAATAGAACAAAAAAAGCTTAAAGGGAAAACTAGTGATTCAAAGAGGGAAAGAAGAGATGATGGTAAGTTGTCATATTCAAGGTCCGATGGAGGTGATCATTCTCAAGATAAGGGTGGTAGTGAGCAAATGTGGCCCGAGTGTAGGGATTGTGAGATAAGACTTAAGGGTGAGTGTCTAGCAGGTTTAAATGCATGTTTTGGTTGTGGAAAGACAGATCATAAGATAAGAAATTGTCCTACGCTTACTAGGAATTAGGGAGATAATCGTCGACGGGCTCAACCCTACCCTTCCTCCGATCCTAGTGGTGGTCGGGAACAAGATAGGTTTTATGCTCTGCAAACTCAAAAAGATCATAAGGGTTCCCCGGATGCGATAATTGGTAAGTTAAGGTCTTTTAGCTTGTGGTTAGGCATTGCTTGAAATTGAGTGGTTTGGTGGATATGGTAAGACTCCATGTATTGAGATTGTGTTTGGAGTATTACTTGAAATCTTTGTAGAAACTTCTTAAGAGTTTACTTGTATCAATGATTTAGTGGTTCTTAAGACTTTGGTATTAAGTTTCGGGTTGAGGAAGATGGATTTGAAAAGACTAGAGGGGTTTTCTCCCAAGGGGGAGATAGTGTGCTTCATGGTTGGTACATGATTAGAACTATGTTGATTTTGGAAGAGTTACTTGTCATGGTTAGGTGTGAGAAAGTTCGAAGGGGACGTGATGTCTTAGTATCCCTATCTCTTTCTGTCTATCTTCAAGTCTAGCTTGAGGCCTTAGCCCTCATGGTTCACTCTTAAGGATTCTTGTGTCTTAGTCATCCTCATGTTTCCTCGTGCATGCATGCTCATGAAAAATTAGATTTTTCAGAAATATGATTTAGTTTAATTGATTTATTTCTTCATGCTTATGTGCATTGAGTATAAGTTGCATATAGACCTTATGAAAAGATGTTTTGAATATGCTTTAGCTTGGAGTTGAAATTTCCTCCTCGGATATATGCATTTATGTGATTGCATTCATGTTGGACTGCTAGGTCTACTTCCTATCATCCTTATGATATTTTGAATATGTTTTATCTTGAAGTCGAGGTTCCTCCTTGGTTATGTGCATTTTGATGAAGTTGCATTAATGATTGGGTTGTTGGTTTCTCTCCTACTCTTTCCGTGCTAATTTGAGTTCCATTCGAGGAGGAATGTTCCCAAGGGGGAGATATTGTAACACATCAGATTTGAGAAGGCTAGGAAGGGATCTAATGGACTTGTCAAGATCCAAAACTGAACCATGAGACCCCCCACAAAGCTCTAGATGGGCCGTGAAGGGGACCACGATCCGTCATGGTGCTCGTGACGAGAAGGTAGAACCTGCCCTAAGTAGGCTCCCACCCACGAACTCCTAAACAGGCTGTGAAGAGGAAGACGAATCATAAAATTGGTCGTGAAGGGTTCAAGTTAGCAGGGGTTCTGCTCTAGCCACTGGTCAAGGACCACGGGCATCAAAACGGCCCGTGAAGCTTCAAACGGACCGTGAAGTCGTTCGTGAAGGGTTTTTAATTAGATTTAGAGTGTACAGTCAACTTCAAACGATCATATCTTTTGGCAAAAAATAAATTATGTGGCCTTTGAACTATCTAATTAAAGATCTATGAGTCCTCTTTCCAACGCCACCGAGTTTGCCTAATTCCAAGCTCAGAATATAAAGTTATGCCCAAACTAGTAAAGCTCTGTCAGGCAGGATTTCTTCATGACCCGTTTGAAGGGCCGTGGTGCTGATGACGACCCGTTTAGGGCTTCCAGTGACCCAATTCGGCAGTTTTAAGTCAGGGGTTGTAGGGTCTTTTCTTAATTGTTTTAACTCAATACTATGCCGGTTTTCCTTCTACCTAAAGCCCTATGTAATGATTTTAAACCCCCATATCACCCAAACTCAATTAATTCTCTTAAATTCTCTAAATAAGATCACACTCCTCCTCTCAAATATTTCTCTCTCTAGAAGTTGAAGAAGAAAGCCGAGGTTTCAAGATCAAGCCTCTTAATCCTCCATTACTTCCAAGCTTTTGACATCAAGGTATGATAGTTTTCATCCATGAAGCCCTTTCCTCCATGGAGTTCTCAAATTCTCCAATTTTTTAAAGTTAGATTTCTTAATCAAGTTAGGGTTTTCTTCAATTGCCATGGGTTCTCTTTAGTGTTGGTTCTCTTATGACTTTTTATGCATGAATTGAAGTAATTGCATGTTTTAAAGATGAATCCCCATGAACCCATGCATAACCCATATTTTCTAAGACATGATGATATAATTTGGGTCTTAAACCATGAAAAACAAATTTATGAAGATATGTATGTCCTTTTGAGGAGATTGATGTAATGAAGTTAAAGATGCATTAACTTTGAAAACATTATGAAACTTATGAATTATTGAAAACAATGCATGTTCATGTAAGTGTGTTTATGATTCAAGAAAGCTTATTGATGAGATTGTCTATATGTTCTATGAAGCTTGGCCACATGACATGAATGACATCTAGATTTGCCCTTAATGCCTTTTGGGCTATTTTCCTAAATTAGGTCTTGATTTGTATGGTATTCGGATATGCTATCAATGATTAGATACCACGACTTCAAAATAATTTCCATTAGTATTAGGGGCATCTCTAGCATGAAGTGAATGACTATGGTCCATAAAAGCTATTATGAAAAGATCATGGACGGTGAAAGGTTTTCTCACGCATTGTCTATGAAGTTGTCCTATGATAAGACAAGTGGCGACTACCCACGTCTTTGAAAGATATGACAAGTTAAGATTAATAACTACTCTGTGGGATTTATGCCTAGTACCGAGAGGATACTGAGAATGAAGCTCCACCATATTAGGCCAAGTTTCTTGTAACAATCTCCTTATCCATTACCTATGTTCCCCCATAGGATGATTTTCTACATAGACATTAGCTAGTGGATCCACTTTAGCTCAGATTTATGGTTCTACCTTGGAAAGTAGGGAAACCCTTTTCGGTGTTGGAGACACTAGGGTTCCATGGTATTGCTCACACGGTCTCTATGTCAGTTCAAGCTACTTCCCACAATAATAATGAACTAAGATTACTTCAAGAAGTATCTCACATGTGTTTAAAGACGGTTTTACTTGCATTGATCATGATTTCGGTTTATGTTTTCTAATCCTCTTATCTTATGTTTTAACTTGGTCTTTGCATATCACAAAAATGTCCTTTTTAGCATGATTTCATACTTTTATGCATTACTATCATACTTTGTACATGTATGTACTAACACAAACTCCTGCACATTGTTTCACTACTGTATGGTTCGACGCTCCTATTTTGCATCTTCATGACTAGGGATATATTAGTAAGAAGATTATAGATTGGTGAGTCCTCAAGTTCCGAGGACCAAGCCTTTACTTCATTTATGTCTTTATTCATCAGTTTTGAACTTGATGTACGGGTTACGTCCTGATTTTTTCTCATATACTAGATGGCTTTGAGACGATGTTTAGACATCCTTTTTTCTCTATCAAACTTTTATATGTTGAAACTGTCTTTTAAATCTTTTAAACTCTATTATCTTGTATGATGTATGCTAAGTGGCTTGTAAGTGGCCTTTCAGGGTTCTGTAAGCCATGTCACGTCTAGGATGCACTTTGGGTCGTGACAAGGCACAACACTTGGATCTAGTAAGATGGGTCATTCTAACTGAATAGGTGACTCACCGAATCAAAAAGGCAACCTTCACTACAAGAAAAAGGCTTATTAAGGACCACGATTTAGCGACGGATTGCAAATACGGTCCCTAAAACTATACTTATAGGGATGATATTTTTTTGTCATCCCTATTTAATTATTTTATTTCTTAATCCCCAAATGGGTCTATGAAAAAGCAAATATCCCGTCTCTAAAGCTGAAATACACTAAAGGAGGCTCTTAAATAATTTCTCTCTCAAAGCCCTAAAATTCCTAAAACTCACAACTTGCTCGTCTCTCAGAAGGTGGGAGGAAAACCTTCTTGTCTACCACTGCTATTCTACATCAAGAGTAAGTTTTTGTTTTTCCTACATCTAATTTGTCTCTGTATTCTTATTTTTCAGTTGAAATCGGAATTATTTTCCTTCCGTCATTTATATTTCTCCGATTTAGAATTTCGTGATTGGGAGTGTTTAGGATACTAATTGTTGTTATATAAGGGATACAAGTTATAGTGTTGGGTTTAAAGCTGGATGTTGGAGGTTAAGTAAAAGACCTTTTAGAGTGTATTTTAGGAATTTCTCTGTTAGGTTTTCGATAAGCATGTTGGGGAATTTCTTGAGAAGCCGAGAACATTTCCTTAGTGTTGTCATTATGAATTCTTCTGAGATGATTGGTAAAATTTTTAACCTTTAGCATTAACTTTGAACTTGTCAGGTTGTTTTTAATATGCAAACAGCTTCTTATATTTGGTAAGTGTTACCTGATTTTAAAAATAATCAGATGAGAAAGAAAATTGTGTGAATTGATCTTGTTATAGTATCTCAAAGAGATTTTCTGTTGGAAGTATCACCAAACCTGCCAGTGATCTGTTTAATGAGTACCACTCTAGTTGGAGTGACAGACTCAATGGTAGCTCTTTGTGGTAAATATTTTTTGTTCATTCTGTCGAGAACTGCTCTCTCCAAATAAGATTTACATTGCCTTTAGTTTTTTAATCATTATATTGTAGACTCTATTGTTTCAAGACTTATTTTCAGTGTTAAATTTCTCTTCTTCAGTGCATTAACAAAGCTCGTCCTTGGAATTTTACATATGCTGAATAAAAAAACAGGTAACCATGTTTCTGTGAAGTGAAATTCATTGCTTTTGAGCTTGTTCTTGATAGGAGATAGTGAATGTATAATATATTAGCTTATAATTAAAGTAAAATTTCTTTATAGAGTTTAGGTGTGATCTCAACTTATTATTCTATTGTATTAGTGCAAATAACTTTATTGATTAGTAGAAGTGGAGTTGTAGTCTAAAATAGAGATTATCACATTTGACACTTTGTTATTGAGATAGTACTTGAATAGAGCACAAATTTGGGCTAATTTAATTAATGACTGATACATAAATTATAAATTTAATTTGGAAGCACTGTTAGAACAACATTATTTTAAAGAAATCGATGTATCCGATATCTATACTTGACAATTTTTGTGGATCGTAAGTTAGTAAAATGATTATACAGAAATAACTCCAATGAAAAAAAGAAAGTTATCAGTGTTTCCATTCTAGAAATATGACAGAGATCAATTTGTATGAACAAACCATTGAAATTTTGCTATTTGCTACAAGTGAATATTTATAATCTTAGCACAACTCCAAAGTTCCTAAGCACTGAATTTTGATATTCAAAAATGTTGCTTTCTATTTAGCGTATCAAAACTTTTAGATACATTTTAAATGCTTCCTCTTTGCTGCTACTGTTTGAAACTAAAAAGAAGAGATAAATTGTTTCCCTGCTTAGATTCTTGATCACAAGCATGTTTATATATGTATTCACTTTTAATATTAATCATTGAAAAATGTTTTCACCTTCTTCTCCCTCATTGTGAACGCTATAAAATTGAACCCCTGTTTTCTCTTGTTATTTTTACCTTGTTGTTCTTCATGCTTTTGCTCTCAAAATTTCTCTTGACTTCATGGTTTCTATGTGTAGTATCATGCAGTGAAGGTAATTGTCCGTCCCTATATTGGATGGTGTCATGTTTTACTATCCTTACTACCCATTTTCTATTTGTTGTGGCTAAAAGTTCCTTCTTTATTTGTTGTTAAAGGTCCTTGGCCTCTAACAAGAAATATTGATGTTATTTTGTTTTAAGAATGTGCATGTGTAGGAAGAGATAAAATAGCTTAACCAGTTAAATAAATTCATTTGAGCTCAACACACTAATTTCCACCCTCAAACATCATCCATTTCAAGAGAATGACTATTCTGATTGTTGAAGATACCAAGTAACTTATCCAAAACTTCAATCTATTTTGTTTCTTTCAGTCAGCTAAATGAATTAAAATGTAAGCTTGAACACAAAAATAGTATTTACAACATGAAGTTTGGCGCAAAGTTGAGTATTGATTTTTTTTTGTTCAATTGTGGTGATGAGAACCAAGGGCTTATTGTGTTTAAGGCTTAAGTTGGTCACGTTTGCAGAAAAATGATCATGACACTGAAGAAATATCAATGTAGTACCAACTTGTTCTTATTTTGAGTTTAACTTTGTGTTTAGTTACTCACATTGCCTTTTATTTTTCTTGAATGAGTGAAGTCCAGTGATATCATTTATAGTATTCTGTTGTTTGAAAAGTTGACCTTTATGCATCTATATCATAATTGCATGGCTTAAAATACTTTGGAGTGGGGATGTTCAAGGTTTCCCTTTTAGCTGAATGCTGAATGTTATAGCATGTTACAGAAACTATTAGGATATGCTTAGAGTATGGAATCATTGGATTGGTCACCAGATGGATACTGTAATAGCTTCTAAAGTTTCGAAAGTGGCACTTAGACACTCATTTATTTTGTTATTGTTGCAGACTTGTCCTCAAAGTGTTATTCTTATTAAATTCTTATTGTAGGTGATTTCAAAAGGAATTATCATAAGTTCACATAAATTCATGTTCGAGGTCTAAGTTTTTAGCTTAAAGTATATTTTGTATTCCATGTTATATGACTTTACATGAAATAGTGTGACTGATGTTTTTGTGAGTTTGTCAATCCAAGTAAATGAAGGTAGCAGTGCATCTAATTAAAATGCACTGAAAAGGACTTATCTTTTTTTGTTGTTTGATATTTGAATTACAATTACCCTGAAAAATCATATAGCAACAACCTGACCATACATTCTTTATTTAGTTTTTTCATTGATAAAGATGAATTTGTTTTGCCAGAAGATAACTTCAAGTCATTTGTTGGATCTTCTAACTTTTTGTTGTTAGCATATATTCTCACAACTTTTTCTATTTTTATGTTTTTATTTTCAAGGGTATGAGTTGCACTCAATAGAATGTGATAGGTAAAGCTTAAATTATTACATATGAACTAATGATATATCTCATATCCTGTGCAGGTATTGCTAACAAGTCAAGTTGTAGATAAAGAAGACTTGGATACAAGTTGACAAGTTTCTTAGTTATTTTTCTTGTATTAGGTGAATAATTGTGAACAATATAATAACTTGTGTTATTGTTATATAATTTTGCTACTGGGATTTTAATAAATAATCTGATTATGTGTTTGTTTTCTGTGTTATAATATTTATTTCTGTTGTACAAGTTTGAGAATTTTATAGTTTAGGACCATAATTTATAGTACTAGAAATCACATTCAGTAACCATATTAGGTTGCACATAACAAACTTTACCGACCAGAAGTTAGTCCCTCATTATTAATAATGACAAGAAATAATAACTTACCGTCCAGAAGTTTTGGCCCTAAAAGACATTTAGGGACCAGAAATTCCTACGCCCCTAAAGGTCTTCAAGGCCCAGTAAAAAACGTCTGTCGCTATTCACCTTTAGCGACGGAGGCTATAGGGATGAGTGGCGACCAAAATTTTCTTGACTCTAATACGTTTTAGGGACCAGAAATAGACTTTTAGGGACCATATTTCCCTTCTCTAGTAGCTATTTTTCTTGTAGTGCTTGCTAAGTGTCACTAAGAAGACATTGCAAGGAGAAAAAGTGAATGCTTGAATGGCAAACCAAGGTGGTACTTGATGATTCATCGAATGTAAAAGACAGAATCAAACAAGTTTGCCGACTAAGATTCTGGCACCTTAAGCCTAGAGCATGAAAAAGTGAGCTGAAGCATCAGAGGCGATTCACCGAATGATATCGGCGCGCCCGAGTAACGTCATCGAATGAGACACGCATTTAGTTTTGTGGCCAAATTTTAAGAAACTATAAATAGACGAAAAGAGAGAAAAAATAAGTTTTTCCAATGGTGAGATTTTTTAAATTAGTTTTTGAGTTTGAATATTTTGGTAGAGAGAGAAACACTTTACTTTATGAAAAACATTTTCTAGCTTTTGGATTTTTTTTCAACTTTGTTCTTGAATTTGATAAATTGAAGTTGAAATCAAATTGGGTTTACTTTTAATTGCTCAATTTTATGTTACTAATGGATGCTTTTATGGATGGTATATTTTCTTTACTTTTATGATGGGTGGTAAAACCCAAGATCTAGGGGTATAATTATGGGGTTGGGTGTTGATTTAATGTAGTGAGTATTATGTTATGGTCTGTTTTGCTGTTATTCATACATGAATTTAGGTGTATTAGCATGGGGTTGATTTATGGGTGAAGGTTGAAAACTTAATTCTTACTTTTGATCTTTGGTCGATGCTTGAAGGATATTGATTGGAATGGGTAATTAGTCTAATACTAGCAATTTTGGTTTGATGTCTGTAACTTGCTTGAAAACAGAGGTTAAGGGTCGGATCTATTTGCCCTATCTATGCATCGAAAGAGAGAATAGAGTAAGGAATTGGGTTGTTAAGATTGTCTTATAGATGAGACTGAAAGGAGATTCTACGCATATATTGTTTGAGATCGAAAGATGATTAGCATCATTGAAGATGACCTAGTCTATTCACGAACCTTCATTATTATAGAGCATCACAATTACCCATATGTGACATTGATTTCCAATTCTTGAACCCCCTAGATTGCTTTTTTAACTCTTGAATTCTCCAAAATTTTAGTTTAATTTTTACAATTGATAACTAAAACTTTTTATTAAAATTGGTGGAAACATCCACTCACTGACGCTACTATTACAAATGGGCAATTTTACAATCCAAATTTCTTGATAGGAATTCTCTACCATATACCATTCCCTATGGGGTTCAACACTGACTCTTCGTTGGGTTTTTATTGACAACGAATGTTGTCCCTTTTTACTGGTTTTAAGGAGGACAATTGAGCGTTATAAAAAATGGCGCCGTTGTCGGAGAACGGTGGTTGAGAATTCTAATTGAGAAATTAAAATTTTATTTTGTTTAGTTGTAGTTGATTGTTGTTTTGTGTTGTTGTTAGCTAATTTGCAAGTCTTACATAATGAGTGACCATGGTAGTGACAACGATAGTAACTATGGTAAAAATGACAACATGGGTGATTTGAACGATATGCATGTGAATATTGTTCAAACCACAGGAGCCATTTGTAATCCTCCCACAACCGGAGGGTTGTATTTTATGTTATTAGAACAATGCTACAAATTCTCCATCTAAGAGAAATGTTTGGGTGACTAGCTCATAACATTGAGGTTATTCTGTTCTCTTTGATAGGTGAAACTTCTAGATGGTTGGCAAATTTGCCAAATGACTCTGTACTTCGTGGGATGAATTGACTGATGCATTCTTATAGAGATTCTTTCCACCTAGAAGATGGTTAAACTTTGAACCCAGATCCAAAATTTCAAGCGCATTAGAGGTGAACCTATACTGGAGATTTGGTTAAGGTTAAAGAAACTACTCTTGCAATGTCCAACACATGGTGTTCCTGACCATTTGCTGCAATAATACTTTTATTGTAGCCTTGATTCAATCAATAAAGGTGCGACTGATTATTTGGTGTAAGGAGGATTAATGGGACAACTATATGATGTGGTTGTGTTGATGCTAGAGGATATGATTAAAGTTAACCAAACATGAAATACTATGTAAGACCAAGTGCCTACTCTATTGTTTGGTATGAGTAAAGAAAATTTTGAGAAGAACCATGAACGAGATGAAAACATGGCCAAAATGATGACCCAATTTGATTTGTTGTCCAAACATGTCATGGCAGGTTGACTTAAGTTGGTAAATGTGGTTGGAACCAATTGTGTGTAGTGCCCAGATGATGCAAAATTTGAGGCACTATACAATGAGGAGGTCCAATATTTGGGAAACCAAATGGGGAGGGGGGGTTTCACACCAATAATAAGGTGGGAACCAAAGTTTAAACAAGGATAGAGATAGTAATTGGAAAGATTGGCGAGGTGAAAATTGGAGAGATAGGGATGTTGACAAAGATAGGTATGTGCCTCCCCATGATACTCAATGACCAAAACACCCAACTAGGCCAAAAGGGAACCGAACCGATGAAGCACCTACAAGGATCTTCAACAAGGTTGAACGGTCTGACAAAGTGTTGAAGCAATTGAAAAATGACTTCTACACTTTATCCCAACTAGTAACCTCTCATTCGGAGTCTATCAAGCAGTTGAAGACCCAATTGTACTACATATCCACTCATCTAAATCCAAGGAAAAAGGGAACATTTCCTAGTGACACCATCCCAAATCCCTAAAATGAATTCGGAGAAGTTGAGAAGTATGTTGTGCTACGGCGTTAAATACGACGCTTCTTGGGAGGCAACCCAAATATTTACTTTTGTTTGTATTGCCTTCAATAACATACGTTGTGAGCACAGGTGGAGAAGAAGTTGAAGGGTTGAAAAATGAAGCATTAGGTGATTCCAAGACCTCAATGGTGATACGCCGAAGGTGATGTGCAGACTCACTCTTGTCCGCCTTCTGAGCTTGAAAATATGGAAAAGTGCTCTCTTAATTTAGGCGGTCTGAGCTCCAAATGGCGATTCATTGAAGTGCACTATGCGGACTCCATTGGGTCCACTGAATCAACCTTCAAATTTGGTGTTCATTCAAGAATATAAGATGAGCTTGAGCTCCAATTGGTGATTCACCTGTAACACCTTCGAATCAAGAAACCTAGAAAAGAGTGTCAAGTGGGAGGTCACCATCCCTCCACTGAGCGATAGCACCCTTCATGAGCCGTGAAGGGCACCACAACTGATGGTGCTCGTGGGGGATTAGGAAGTGGTTGTCTAGGAGGGGCTCCCCTCCCATGATCAATTAGACGTTTCGTGAAGGGAACCACGACTCGTGGTGGTGCCTGTGGTAAAAAGGGACATGGTCCTTCCCAAGGCAGGCCCCAGACGGCTCGTGAAGAGCAAAACGGGTCATGGTGGTGGCCGTGAAGAGGAGCCAAAATCCCCCAAACCACTGGTCGAGGGTCACGATGACCCAGACGACTCGTGAACCTTGAGATGGCTCGGGTGGGCCTCCATTTGGAGGTTCGCATCAATTGTAAGCCAGGGTCAGTTGGGTCTTTTCCTAATTATTTTATTATGATACTATGTCATTTGACCCGTACCTAGGGCCTCTATATAAGTTTATTTAACCCAAAATTCACCCCATTCAAGTCATTCTCTTAAATTTAGCAAAAATGATCAAGTTCTACATCTCCAAAATATTTCTCTTTCTAAAAAGTTGAAGAAGAAGGGTTAAACCTAGGGTTTCAAGGCAAGTTTCCAATTCCACCATTGAAGGCAATCTTTTGGCGTTAAGATACGATAGTTTTCATCCATGGATTCCTTCCATTCATGGAGTTCCAAAATTCACCTATTTTCAAAGTTAAAAATCCCCAATTGAGTTAGGATTTTTCTTCTATGTTATGGGTTCTCTTAATTATTAATTTAATTGATTGAATTATGATCTCGTATGCATGAATTGAGTTAATTCTATAATTTTATGATGATTCCCCATGAACCCATGTAATTCCCATGTTTTTCCAAATTATGATGATATGAAGTGGGTTTTGGATTATGAATAAAGAATTTATGAAATTAAACATGTTATAATGGGATTTAAGTAAATGTTTTAAGGATGCTTTGAGTGTGAAGTATCAATGATAATGTTTTCGTGTTGTTAAAAGGATTTTCTCATATACATGTGAAAGTATGATTGTGAAAGGTTTTCTCACATAGTAAGGATTCTAAGGTTGAAAGGTCTTCTCACCGAAATGAATCAAAGATACGGAGCTATCCTAATGAAACCTAGCTTCAATTGGTTATTGATTAATAACTTTCCATGGATTACTTATGACTTAGCTTGGATTGGCAATATGACGTGCCCTTCCATGGATAATGAGAACAAGTAAGAAAATGACTAATCCATGGGATTTGTGCTTAGCACCGAGAGGATATTTAGATGGAAGCTCTCCTGTGAGTAGAGGCCAGGTTTCTAAAAGCAATCTCATTACCCCTTACCTATATGCCCCCATAGGATGATTGTCTAGATAGGAATTAGCTAGTGCATCCACCTAAGCAAGAAGTTCATGTCCTTACCTTGGTAAGTAGGACAACCCTTTTCGATGCGGGAGACAGTGAGGGATCACGTTATAGCTCACATGGTCTTTTATGTTAGTTAAGGCTAATTCCCAAAATAATAATGAACTAAGGTTACTTCAAGAAGTATCTCACATGTGTTCAAAGGTTTTAAATATGTTAGCTTGCGTTGACCATGTTTTATGACTTATGTTTTTTGAACCTTTTTATATCATGTTTTAGCTTGGTCATTACATGTCATAAATTGTCCCTTTTTAAGTATGTCATCAAATGTTTTATGCATGGCTATCATCCATAGTACATGTTTGTACTAACGCATACTCTTGCTTACATTTTCCTCCAATGTAGGGTCTGAGTTTCGTGGCTAGAGGTTGATTTTGAGAGATTTTGAGCTTTAGTGAGTCCTCATGCTTCGAGGACGGATTTTCATTATTTTCAGTTTTCTTTCTTACTTTTAGTTTTGGACATGATGTATGGGCTAGGCAATTCCGATCTCGGGATAAAAAGTTATTCCCGAAATAGTGAAGCACTGTTAGGCTGAAAATTCTTCACGACCCGTTTGACGGGCCGTGGTGATGATGACGATCCGTGAAGGCGTCCTTCATGCCATTTCGGCAGTTAACAGTTAGGTAACTTCTTGGATCTTTTTCCAATTGTTTTAACTCAAAGTTATGCCGTTTTGTCCAAGCCTAGGACCCCTATTTAAGTCATTTTAACACAAAACTCACCCAATTAAGTCATTTATTTCAAAACCCAAATAATTCTCAAAGTTCATCCTCTTCACAATATTTCTCTCTCTCAAACTCAAGGAAGAAGAATAGTAGAATTGGAGCTAGGGTTTTGTAGAATTCAAGGCTTCTTCCTCAAATTCTTTGAAGATTCATTATCAAGGTATGGTAGCTTTTCATCTATGGGTAGCCTTCACCCATAGAGCCCCTTCAAAGTTCAATTTCAAAACTAGTGTTTTCCCCAAAAGTGAGAGTTTGACTTCATTCTTGTGGGTTCTTTCCAAAAACATTTTTAATGGTTGATTTATGATGGATTGTGATTGAATTGATGAATTATTGTTGGTTTATGATGAATTCCCCCAAGAACCCATGAAATCCCTAATTTCCCAAATTTGGATCTTAAGGTGTGAGTATTATTATATATTGATTCAATTGAATGAATAACAATTGTTTATGGTGTAATTGCATGATTTTAGTATGATTATACATGTATTCTTGACTAACTAAAGGTTTTAGGGTGAAATTTATATAGTTTGGTTTATGCCATGGAAGAGGCAATTGAGGGCTTTGATGTGACCCTCTAAGATTGATGAACTACTTTATGAATTACTTGAGATTAGAGTAACTAAAGATGAATTACTTAAAAGTAAAGCTTGTAAACATGCATTGATTAGATTTGGGCTTATGTGATGGATCATAGTTTAGTGATATTTAGATTGAGTTTGTATGATGTTATATGACTATAATTGGTTAAGAATGAAGAATGTGGTCAGATTATGTTTAGAATTAGGTATACATGATGATTATGTGAGGTATTGCTTGATAGTAAGGCTTGCAGTATGAAGATAATTTCAAGGGCGTTAAGGGTAAACGCTTATATAAATGAGCTAATGATGTTAAGGCTTTAAGAGGGAAGCTATTATGTGTGTTTAATTGTATGTGGTTTTATTATTGAAAGACTCCACCAACATGACCTATATTATGAGTATTTGAGATCATGCATTTAATGACTTGATTACTTGAACTATGATTATATCAATGTCTAATATAATGAATGCCAGATGTATTAATTGAATTTGGTCTTTGGTCCTTAAAAGGGCAATATATGGTATTATACATGCTTTGTGAAAGTGTGTTCATGATGTAAGACCATCTTTTGAGAAAGTAAAGTGATCATGACTTTGATGTAATTGTGGTGTTGTTGAAAGTCTATTCTCATACACATACACTTATACATGAATTGAGTTAATTCTATAATTTTATGATGATTCCCCATGAACCCATGTAATTCCCATGTTTTTCCAAATTATGACGATATGAAGTGGGTTTTGGATTATGAATAAAGAATTTATGAAATTAAACATGTTATAATGGGATTTAAGTAAATGTTTTAAGGATGCTTTGAGTGTGAAGTATCAATGATAATGTTTTCATGTTGTTAAAAGGATTTTCTCATATACACGTGAAAGTATGATTGTGAAAGGTTTTCTCACATAGTAAGGATTCTAAGGTTGAAAGGTCTTCTCACCGAAATGAATCAAAGATACGGAGCTATCCTAATGAAACCTAGCTTCAATTGGTTATTGATTAATAACTTTCCATGGATTACTTATGACTTAGCTTGGATTGGCAATATGACGTGCCCTTCCATGGATAATGAGAACAAGTAAGAAAATGACTAATCCATGGGATTTGTGCTTAGCACCGAGAGGATATTTAGATGGAAGCTCTCCTGTGAGTAGAGGCCAGGTTTCTAAAAGCAATCTCATTACCCCTTACCTATATGCCCCCATAGGATGATTGTCTAGATAGGAATTAGCTAGTGCATCCACCTAAGCAAGAAGTTCATGTCCTTACCTTGGTAAGTAGGACAACCCTTTTCGATGCAGGAGACACTGAGGGATCACGTTATAGCTCACATGGTCTTTTATGTTAGTTAAGGCTAATTCCCAAAATAATAATGAACTAAGGTTACTTCAAGAAGTATCTCACATGTGTTCAAAGGTTTTAAATATGTTAGCTTGCGTTGACCATGTTTTATGACTTATGTTTTTTGAACCTTTTTATATCATGTTTTAGCTTGGTCATTACATGTCATAAAATGTCCCTTTTTAAGTATGTCATCAAATGTTTTATGCATGGCTATCATCCATGGTACATGTTTGTACTAACGCATACTCTTGCTTGCATTTTCCTCCAATGTAGGGTCTGAGTTTCATGGCTAGAGGTTGATTTTGAGAGATTTTGAGCTTTAGTAAGTCCTCATGCTTCGAGGACGGATTTTCATTATTTTCAGTTTTCTTTCTTACTTTTAGTTTTGGACATGATGTATGGGCTAGGCCCAGTTTCACTCTTATGTACTAGATGGCTAATGAGACAAGTGTTTAGACTTTCACTTTGCTTTATAAACTTTCATATATTGAAATTGTCTTCGAAGTCTTTTCATTCTATTTATTATGTTATGAATACTAAGTGGCTTGTATGGGGCCTCTCGGGGTTCTATACACCATGTTACGCCTAGGGGGTACCTTGGGTCGTGACAAACTTGGTAATCAGAGCACAAGCTTTAGAAAGCTCCTAGGATGTCGCATGAGCCATATTAATTAGAGTCTTGTTCATGAGTGTGAAGCGCGCCACTTTTATGAAAGAGAGGCTACAAGATCTTTAGAAAACTCCACTTCTACATTACTCTAAACTCATGCGATAGAGTTTAAATCTATAAGGTCTCTCTCCTAATCCCTATCCAATGTTTTACAGGATATGGCTACTTGAAGCAGCTTTTCTAGAAGGAATGTGAGGGAGAATGTGGAACAAGAAGCTCCTCCTCAAGCTCCAATCGACCCTTTGGTCGAGCAAGTAACGAATGTGGAGTTTAGGGCTTCTTTTCAAGTATTGTCTCAAGCCATGATTGCCCAAGACTATAGAGAGGTTGCGGTTCTCATTAACCCAAATGTGGGTACGGTGGCATCTAGAGTGAGGGACTTCACAAGAATGAATCCCCCCGATTTTCATGGTTCTAAGGTTGAGAAAGATCCTCAAGAGTTCATTGATGAGGTTTACAAGGTGTTGATGATTATAAGAGTGACGCCGGTGGAAAAGGCGGAGTTGTCCGCTTATCAACTTAAGGGCGTTGCTGAAATTTGGTTCAATCAGTGGAAAGAAGGGAGACTGGAAGATCTGGGTCCTCTCGATTGGGAGATGTTTAAGGTTGCTTTCCCTCTATGTTCTTTCCTCTTGAGATGAGGGAGGCAAAGGTTCTTGAGTTCATCAATCTCCTTCAAGGAAGTATGAGTGTGAAGGTATATGCTTTGAAGTTCACACAATTATCTTATGCTCCCACAATGGTTGTTGATCTTATGGCAAAGCTGATTAAATTTTTTGGGTGTGTCTGAAATGGTTGTTAAAGAATGTCGCACCGCCATGCTTGTTAATGACATGGATATTTCTCGTCTCATGGTTCATACTCAACAAATCGAAGAGGAGAAACTTAAGGAAATGTCTATGGAGGCAAAGAGGGCTAAAACTGGTGATTGTTATTTTTCAAGGTCCGATGGACATGGTCGTTCTATGTTTCGACAATGGTTTTCTGGCGAAGGCTCCTCCAATGCTCCTCCTAAATTCAACTGTCACGACCAAGGAGTACCCCTTAGATGTGACACGGTGTACAAGACTCTGAAAAGCATCATAGCATATCATAACATAAGATAATACAAAAATGGTATGGAATTTAAAACTTTTTCTTTTACTATCGAAGTCTTTTATAAAAATAAGTGGGAGTCTACACTTTGTCTCAAACCATCTATAACCATTAAGACTACAACTTTGGGACGCAGGCCATACAAAAGCTCTAAACATGAAATCAAAGACTTAAAAGACATAATGGTCAAGCCCTCAAATGCTATAAGGACTTACCAAACTCCTTTTTCTTGATCTACTATGATCCTAGCCACGAGGATAAAAGTTGATATCGCCAAACCATACACTTTGTGGAAAATGTAGAAGAAATATGGGTTAGCACGAAAATGTATCAAGTATGATAGTCATGCATAAAAACCTTTGAAAACATGATAAAAGAGACATTTTAGTTGAATGCATGCACTTTATTAGTTTAAACCATCACTTTGAAGGTAGTGTGAAAACACCAGTCATAAGCATAAAAGACATCATGAAGAGATATAGACTATAGCATGGTAAACAACAATCACAACTAGTGAGCATAATAAATATCATTAGGAACATATACATAGTCAATACAATATAGTGTTAGCATGACATGTGAGCAACACTTCATGAGCCACCGCAAGGTAAGCTTGTGCAATGTATGGATAAGATCCCATAATCCTACCCACACTAAGCAAGTCACTTTAGATCCTCACTCATGTTTACCCTCTTTTAATCTCATCGTTATCCTATTTCTCATAGACAAGGAAACATTCACCTTTAGTCAACCACATCAAGGAAAGCAACTCATGGAAACAATCCAAGTTAACATACAACATTATAAGTAGCCTTGTCATCAAATGCAATTACCATTTAGTCACAAGCACATTCATTAAATGAGTCATCTTGACATAGAGGAACCTACCATAACTACTCTCAATGCCTACTTGTGCAATGCATGGATGAAGTCTCATACCCCCACCCATACTAAGTTGAACTTGTTTAATAGCCATAGTACATCCTAGACTTGACCTTGTGGGAATTTTCCTTAACCGACATACACTATGTGAGCTTGCATGGAATCCGGTGTCATGCCCCACACCGAAAAGAGGTGTCCTACTTGCCTAAGGTAGAACTAAAATGTATTAGCTTGGAGATAGATCCAATGCTAAATAACCTATGGGGGCACGTAGTGTATGGGATAAGGAGATTGCTTCTAGAAATCCAACCTTACTTAACTGGGGAGCTTCCATCTCATGAGATTACATTTAGAAACCCAGCATTTTAAATTGACGGGAGAGCCTCTATCTCATTTTCAATATCCACTCGGTCCTAGGCATAATTCCCATGAAGTATTTATTGAATCCTAACTTGTTTCATTAGGATAGACCATTAGATCATGCGTGAGAAACACTTTCACAGTCCATGTCTTCATGTTAGATTCAATTAGGTGAGAACTGACTTTCAGCCTAGAATCTTCATGTTAGATTCAATTAGGTGAGAACTGACTTTCAACCTAGAATCTTCAATACTTGAGAAGAACTTTCACATTATATTCATTATTTGTTTATAAGAATGAACTTTCTATCAACAAAATAATATCATCATAATCTTGGAATAATCATGTATAAGTGTATGTGTATGAGAATAGACTTTCAACAACACCACAATTACATCAAAGTCATGATCACTTTACTTTCTCAAAAGATGGTCTTACATCATGAACACACTTTCACAAAGCATGTATAATACCATATATTGCCCTTTTAAGGACCAAAGACCATATTCAATCAATACATCTGGCATTCATTATATTAGACATTGATATAATCATAGTTCAAGTAATCAAGTCATTAAATGCATGATCTCAAATACTCATAATATAGGTCATGTTGGTGGAGTCTTTCAATAATAAAACCACATACAATTAAACACACATAATAGCTTCCCTCTTAAAGCCTTAACATCATTAGCTCATTTATATAAGCGTTTACCCTTAACGCCCTTGAAATTATCTTCATACTGCAAGCCTTACTATCAAGCAATACCTCACATAATCATCATGTATACCTAATTCTAAACATAATCTGACCACATTCTTCATTCTTAACCAATTATAGTCATATAACATCATACAAACTCAATCTAAATATCACTAAACCATGATCCATCACATAAGCCCAAATCTAATCAATGCATGTTTACAAGCTTTACTTTTAAGTAATTCATCTTTAGTTACTCTAATCTCAAGTAATTCATAAAGTAGTTCATCAGTCTTAGAGGGTCACATCAAAGCCCTCAATTGCCTCTTCCATGGCATAAACCAAACTATATAAATTTCACCCTAAAACCTTTAGTTAGTCAAGAATACATGTATAATCATACTAAAATCATGCAATTACACCATAAACAATTGTTATTCATTCAATTGAATCAATATATAATAATACTCACACCTTAAGATCCAAATTTGGGAAATTAGGGATTTCATGGGTTCTTGGGGGAATTCATCATAAACCAACAATAATTCATCAATTCAATCACAATCCATCATAAATCAACCATTAAAAATGTTTTTGGAAAGAACCCACAAGAATGAAGTCAAACTCTCACTTTTGGGGAAAACACTAGTTTTGAAATTGAACTTTGAAGGGGCTCTATGGGTGAAGGCTACCCATAGATGAAAAGCTACCATACCTTGATAATGAATCTTCAAAGAATTTGAGGAAGAAGCCTTGAATTCTACAAAACCCTAGCTCCAATTCTACTCTTCTTCTTCCTTGAGTTTGAGAGAGAGAAATATTGTGAAGAGGATGAACTTTGAGAATTATTTGGGTTTTGAAATAAATGACTTAATTGGGTGAGTTTTGGTGTTAAAATGACTTAAATAGGGGTCCTAGGCTTGGACAAAACGACATAACTTTGAGTTAAAACAATTGGAAAAAGATCCAAGAAGTTACCTAACTGTTAACTGCCGAAATGGCATGAAGGACGCCTTCACGGATCGTCATCATCACCATGGCCCGTCAAACGGGTCGTGAAGAATTTTCAGCCTAACAGTGCTTCACTATTTCGGGAATAACTTTTTATCCCGAGATCAGAATTGGAAAAAATTGGTGGCGTTGGAAAGAAGACTCAGATACCTTTCATTCTATAGGTCATGTCCCACCTAATTCATTTTTAGCTAAGAGATATGATCATTTGAAGTTGAGCCTATAGTCTAAGTCTAATGACAAACCCTTCACGGATGACTACACGGTCCGTGTGGGGCTTCACGGACCGTTGTAATGCCCTTGGCCCTTGACCAGTAGCCTTGCTTGCCACCCTTTAACCCCTAAAAATCTAACTCATAACCACGACCCCTCCCACGGCCCGTGGTGGCCTTCACGAGCCGTCTAGTGGCTCGTAGGGAGGGTCCCTATTTTGGGCAGCCTTGTGAAGCTACTGCCTCACCTCCACGAGTAGTCACACGATCCGTGGTGACCACCATGAGCCGTCTAGGCTCTCGTGGGTGGTAGGAAGTCTTCTTTAGCTACTACCTAGGCATCATGGGCACCACCATGAGTCGTGGTTCCCTTCACGACTCGTGGAGGGTTCCAAGGCCCAATTCTCTAGTTCATTCCTGGAACTTAGCCCCTAGCTTAGTCTACTAGATTCCGAGGTGTTAGATCAACAAAGGTAGGGTGCCTAACCCTAAGCCTCAAGGAAGGAATGGTAGTGGATCATCATTGCCTATGTCTACTTATGATAGGTGTGGAAAGAAGCACGAGGGTAAGTGCCTAGCTAGCATGGATGGTGTCTTCGGTTGTGGTAAAAGTGGTCATAAGATGAGCGATCGCCCAATGCTTAATGTTAAAGGAAGAGTGGGCAAGCAAGCTTCTCCTAGTTGTTCGGGTTCCAATGCTCCCAAGAAGAACCGATTTTATGCACTCCAGACTCGTGGTGAGCAAGAGGGTTCTCTCGATATGTTTATCGATATGTTGAAATTCTTCCAACTTGATGTTTATGCTTTACTTCATCCCGGTTCTACCTTGTATTTTGTGACTCCATATGTGTCTATGAGGTTTGATGTTCTTTCGTATGTGTTGTTAGATCCTTTATTTGTCCCTAATCTTGTGAGTGATTCTACTGTGGCTAAGAGGGTTTATAGAAAGTGTCCTATTTCCTTGTCCCATAGGGTTACTCTTATTGATTTGATAAAGCTTGATATGCTAGATTTTGATGTTATCCTTGATATGGATTGGTTGCATTTTTGCTATGCTTCTATTGGTTGTAGAACTCGTGTAGTCAAGTTCCAGTTTCCAAATGATCTTGTCCTAGAATAGAAAGGGGGAAATTCTATGACAAAGGGTCAGCTTGTCTCTTGTCTTAAAGCTAGAAAGATGATTGATATGGGTTGCATATACCATCTAGTTAGGGTGAGGGATGTGGATTCTGAAACCTCTACTCTTGAGTCGGTCCCCGTAGTTTATGAGTTTTCAAAAGTGTTCCCAAATGATCTACCCGGTATTCCTCCCAAACGGGAAATAGACTACGGCATTGACTTTCTCTCAAATACGCAACCTATCTCTATTCCTCCTTAGTGAATGGCTCCGGCAGAACTTAAGGAATTGAAAGAGCAATTGTAAGACTTGTTGGATAAGGATTTCATCCGATCAAGTATATCTTCATGGGGTGATTCAGCCTTGTTTGTTAGAAAAAAGGATAGTTTTCTTCGTATGTGTATAGACTATCGACAGTTGAATAAGGTTACCATTAAGAATAAGTATCCTCTCCCATCGATAGATCATCTGTTTGACCAACTTAAAGGAGAAAGTTACTTCTCTAAGATTGACCTTCGGTCGGGTTGTTACCAATTGAGGTTGAAGGAAAATGATATTCCAAAAACAGCTTTTAGAACTCGATATGGTCATTTAGAGTTTTTCATGATGTCTTTTTGTTTGACTAATGCTTCAGTGACATATATGGATTCGATGAATAGGGTGTTTCGACAATACCTTGAAATGTTTGTGATTGTATTTATTGATGATATATTGATCTATTCGAGAAGTGAGGATGATCACATTAATCATTTAAGGATTGTGTTGCAAATTCTCAAGGACCAACAACTCTTTGCAAAGTTTAGCAAATGTGAATTTTGGTTAAGGTCCGTAGCTTTTGTTGGCCACTTTGTTTCAAGTAAGGGTATTGAGGTAGATCCTAAGAAGATGGATGCAGTACCGAGTTGGCCTAGACATTTATCCCCTTCATATATTAGAAGTTTTTTTTGTTTGGTTGGTTATTATAGAAGGTTTGATGAGGGGTTTTATACGATTGCCTCTTTATTGATAGCATTCACTCAAAAGAAGGCTAAGTTCATATGGTCCGAAGAATGTGACAAGAGTTTTCAGGAGTAGAAGGAAAGACTTACTTCCGCTCTGGTTTAGACCTTGCCAGAAGGGACTAATGGTTTTGTTATTTATTGTGAATCCTCGAGAATTGGGATAGGATGTGTACTTTATCAAAATAGGAAGGTTATTTCCTATGATTCAAGGCAACTTAAGATTCATGAAAAGAATTATCCTACGACCAAGATGTACCGTGATTTACGGGAGATCTATTGGTGGAATGGGATGAAGAAGGATATTGTGGAATTTGTGACTAAATGTCCCAATTGTCAACAACTGAAAGTTGAGCATCAGAAACTGTGAGGTTTGTCCCATGACATTAGCATTCCTACTTGGAAGTGGGAAGACTTAAATATGGAATTTTTTGTTTGCCTCGCACAGAGCGACAACATGACTCGATTTGGGTTATAGTAGATCGAATGACGAAATTAGCTAATTTTATTCCTATCAAGATTTCTTATTCGGCGGAGGACTATGCTAAGTTGTATTTAAGGGAAATGTTAAAGTTGCATGGAGTGACTTTATCCATTATCTCCGATTATGGTACCTAATTCACTTCTCAGTTCGGGAGATCTTTTCAAAAGGGTCTTGGTACTCGTGTCAAGCTTAGTACAACCTTTCATCCCCAAACCGATGGGTAAACGGAGCTTACTATCCAAACTTTGGAAGATATATTGAGAGCTTGTATAATTGATTTCAAAGGTAATTAGGATGATCACTTGCCTTTGATTGAGTTTGCATATAACAATAGTTATCACTCGAGTATTGGTATGGCTCCATTCGAGGCATTGTATGGTAGGAGGTGCATATCTCCTATAGGTTTGTTTATGGTGGGTGAAGTTTCCCTAATAGGTCCCGAGTTGGTATATGAGGCTACGGCAAAAGTTTGACTTATTAGAGAAAGGTTGAAAACGACTCAGAGTAGGAAAATGTCATATGCCGATGTAAGAAAAAGGGATCTTGAGTTTGATGTTCACGATTAAGTTTATTTGAAAATTTCACCCATGAAGTGTGTAATGAGGTTTGGTAAGAAAGGGAAGCTTAGTCCCCAATATATAGGCCCATATTAGAATTTAAGGCATGTTGGTAAGGTTTCTTATGAACTTGAATTGCTTAATGAATTGGCATCGGTGCATCCAGTTTTCCATGTCTCCATGTTAAAGAAATGTGTTGGTGATCCGACATCTATAGTTCCTTTAGAAGGTTTGGGAGACAAGGAGACTCTTTCTTACAAAGAAGTTCTGGTTGAGATTTTAGACCGGCAAGTCAAGAAGTTAAGGAATAAAGAAGTTGCTTCCGTGAAAGTGTTGTGGAGGAATTAGTTAGTCGAGGGTGCTAGTTGGGAGGCTGAGGCTGATATGATGTCTCGATATCCCCATCTCTTTCCTTCTACCCCTACTCTAGCTTGAGATAATGAGTTCCTCATAGTTTACTCTTTTGGTGTCATGTGTCTTAGATATTCTCGTGATTTCCTCATTTATGCATGTTCATGAAAAAAAACTTAAGTTTTGAGAAAATGAATCAATTTGATTGATTTCTACATGTTTATGTGCATTTGAATATGAGTTGCATATAGACTTCATGATATGATGTTTTGAATATGCTTTAACTTGGAGTTGATGTTTCCTCCTCAGATATGTGCATTTATGTGATTTCATGCATTATGGACTACTATATTTGAGTTCATTTCCTTCGTATGATGTCTAGAACTCCATTCGAGGAAGAATGTTCCAAAAAAGGAGATAATGTAACACCCTAGAACCAGGAAACCTCGAGAAGAGAGTCAAGTGGGAGGTCACCAGCCCTCCACTGAGCCATGGCATGGGACCCATGACGGGCCGTGAAGGGCACCACAGCTCGTGGTGGTGCTCATGGGGGCTTAGGAAGTGGATGTCTAGGATAGGCTCCCCTCCCACGAACCATTAGATGCCTCGGGAAGGGTACCACATCTCTTGGTGGTGCCTATGGTGAAGTGGACAGGGTACTCCCCAAGGCAGGCTTTTCTCACGAGCACCCAGACGGCTCCTGAAGAGACAAATGTGTCGTTGTGGTAGCCGTGAAGGGGAGGCAAAATCCACTGGTCTAAGGTCACGATGGCCCAGGCGGCTTGTGAACCCTGAGACGGCTCGTGTGGGCCTCCATCTGGAGGTTCGCATCAGCTGTAAGCCAGAGTCAGTTGGGTCTTTTCCTAATTATTTTATTATTATACTATGTCATTTTAACCATACCTAGGACCCATATATAAGTATTTTTAACCTCAAATTCAACCCATTCAAGTCATTCTCTTAAACTTACCAAAGAAGATCATGTTCTTCCTCTCTAAAATATGTTTCTCTCTAGAACCTTGAAGAAGAAGGGTTCAACCTAGGGTTGAAGGCAAGTCTCCAATTCCACCATTGAAGGAAAGCTTTTGGAATTAAGGTATGATACTTTTCATCAATGGATTCCTTCCATTCATGGAATACCCAAATTCTCCTATTTTCAAAGTTAGAAATCCCCAATTGAATTAGGGTTTTTCTAATATGTTATGGGTTCTCTTGATTATTGATTGAATTGATTGAATTATGATCTCTTATGCATGAATTGAGTTAATCCTATGATTTTATGATGATTCCTCATGAACCCATGTAATTTCCATGTTTTCCAAATTATGATGATATGATGTGGGTTTTGGATTATGAATTAAGAGTTTATGAAACTAAGCATGTTCTTATTGGATTTAAGTAAATGTTTTAAGGATGCTTTGAGAGTGAAGTATCAATGATAATGTTGTTGTTGTGTTGTTGAAAGGATTTTCTCATATACACATGAAAGTATAATTGTGAAAGGTTTTCTCACATAGTTAGGATTCTAAGGTTGAAAGGTCTTCTCATCTAAATGAATCAAAGATAAGGAGCTATCCAAATGAAACCTAGCTTGCATTGGTTATTGAATGATACCTTTCCATGGATGACTTATGACCTAGATTGGATTGACAAGATGGCGTGCCCTTCCATGGATAATGAGAAGAAGTAAGAAAATGACTATTCCGTGGGATTTATGCTTAACACCGAGATGATATTGAGATGGAAGCTCTCCCCTGAGTAGAGGCCGGGTTTCTAGAAGAAATCTCTTTATCCCTTACATAGATGATTGTCTAGATAGACATTAGCTAGTGGATCCACCTAAGTTAGAAGTTCATGGCCATTACCTTGACAAGTAGGACAATCCTTTTCAGTGTGGGAGACACCGGGGGATCATGTTATAGGTTACATGGTATTTATGTCTGTTAAGGTTAATTCCCACAATAATAATGAACTAAGGTTACTTCAATAAGTATCTCACATGTGTTCAAAGGTTTTAAAGATGTTAGCTTGCATTGACCATATTTTATGACTTATGTCTTTTGAACCTTTTTATATCATGTTTTAGCTTGGTCATTCCATGTCATGAAATGTCCCTTTTTACGCATGTTATCAAATGTTTTACGCATGGCTATAATACTTGGTACATGTTTATACTAACACATATTTTTGCCTATATATTCCCCAAATGTAGGGTCCGACAGTCAGGGTTCTCATTTTCGTGGCTCGAGGTTGATTTTGAGAGATTTGGAGCTTTGGTGAGTCCACATGCTTCGAGGATGGATTTTCATTGTTTTCTGTTTTCTTTCTTACTTTCAATTTTGGACATGATGTATGGCCTAGGACCAATTTCACTCTTAGGTACTAGATGGTTAATGAGACAAGTGTTCAGACTTCCGCTTTTCTTTATAAACTTTCATGTATTGAAATTGTCTTTCAAGTCTTTTCATTCTATTTCTCAAGTTATGAATGCTAAGTTGCTTGAATGGGGCCTCTCAGGTATGCACCATGTTACGCCTAGGGGGTACCTTGGGTCGTGACATCAACGTACATGTTCGGTGACATAAGTCAAAACTGTCAAACTGGCCTAATATAACAAGGCCAAGGTTCTTTTAAAATTCAAAAATCAACCCCTTTAATATTTTGAAACCGTTTCATCTCATTTCTCTTACATTACATCATTTGAGTTTTTATGAGTCCTCTGTGTGTGATTTTCAAGCTCGAGTAGTTCTTTTCTTGCCTTCACTGTCAACCCAACCCCATTTACTTATTATTTTCGAGTTATGCTTCATAGTAAGGTTGATTTTCATTTTCTACTGAATATTTTGAGCTTTAAATTGCAATGTAGGTGTGGGATTGAGTCCATTAGTTGATATTGTATGTTAGATTTCATTGGGTAGCTTTCTTCTATGTGTATTGAACTGTACCCATGAGTCATTTGCATGTGTTTGCCTGTAGAATGATTATCTTGGTTGTGTTGGTTGAATTGTGAAATTCAAATGATAGTTTTGCTGGATCTAAGCCTTATTTGATGCGGGTGAAGTTTGAGTACCCCAGTGGTGACCTAATTGCATGATTTGGCCCAATGATAGATAGGGTGACTACTTTCTTAAGGGAAAATCATCAATTTGAGCAATACTTAGCTAGATCTGGGGGAAGTCAGAGTACCCATGAGTAGATGAACATATAGGTGGATATTAATGATGTTAGGGAACTTGTTTTATTACGTATGTTAAGTTTAGTTGTAAAAATTAGGCATTGGGGTGAATACTACTTGTTAGGCAGGCTTGTCTTAGCTCACCAAGGAGGTTAGACGAATCACTGAATAAGCCCCAACTCGCCTCCTTTAAAATAGATGTGACCTTGGGTGTTGTTCCATTCGGTGGGCTTGTCTTCATCCGCCAAACCCACTTGGCGAATCACCGAGTGGGAGTGGATATCACCCTTGAGGCCTATTTCTTTTCAAATTACACTATCAGTTTTGGTGGACTTATCTTATCCCGCCGAAATCAACTTGACGATTCACCGAGTTGGAATTGATTCTGCCATTTGTTCCTGGTTCTTGTGATTCTGCTACTGTCTAATTTGGCGAGCTCACCTGAGCTTGCCAATCCTGTTAAGCGATATGCCTTCCCATTAAGCGATTAACTAATTTTTGGAATGAGTTTGATTTCAACTAAACTTCACAAATCTATGTTTGAATATGTTCTTTGCAAGTAATGGCTCAAAGAAAAGGTAAGCAAATGGTTACATCTGACACATAGTCATATAAAGACTCCCCTCCTCCTCCTCCTCTAAAGAGACACATGAGTGTTTCTAAAAACGAGCCATCTGAGGATCCTTGTCGTCAAGAACCTACCACTCCAAAAGAATCTACCCAAGTGAGGGTGCAAACCTCAAAGGGGTTTGTAAGGAAAAGAACAGAAATCTGTCCCAAACCAGTGCAAGGTAACACCTCAAATTTAGAAAGAGAGAGAAACTTTAGTCCTTCAGAAAATCTTTTTCTGGTGCTAGTTCCGATGAAGCCACCTACGACCCGTGGACTGACACACGGACCGCAGGCCAGCTCTATGGTGGGCTAGCCCAGGTTCCCAAAAATGATAAGTTTTAGTACTTTTTCGACGATTCACCAGGATGGTCCACCATTCAATGCACGAGCCGTAGGTAGGTCTTGTAGGTGAGTCCCAGACTTAGAGAAATTCTAGGGTCAAAATTCAAGACCCACGATCGAACCCACAACCTGTCGATAGATCACGGCCCGTGGGTGTGTCTTGTCATTCAAGGCCAAAAAGCTGGTCTCTGAACACCAAACAACGACCAACCAGTACGGTCCTTGGTCTGACCAACGGACCGTAGGTCGTGCCATCAATAAGTGTCGACAATTATTTTCTTAGGGGTTTTGGGGTCTTTTCCTAATTTTTCTAACCTAATACTATGTCGTTTTACCATTCACCTAAAGCCCTATATAAGTATTTTTATCACCAAATTTCCCAAATTTAAATCATTCTCTCAAATTCCTAAAAGAAGAACAGGTTTTCCTCTCCAAAATATTTCTCTTTCTAGAAAGCTTGAAGAAGAAGGAGTCAACCTAGGGTTTCAATTCAAGCCTCTAATTTCACTATTGATGGCAAGCTTTTGGCATTGAGGTATGATAATTTTCATCCATGGAGCCCCTTCCTGTATGGAGTTCCTAAATTCTCCAATTTACAAAGTTAGAAATCCCCAATTGAGTTAGGGTTTTTCTTTCATGTCATGGGTTCCTTTTAATGTTGATTTACTTAATTAATTTATGAAATTTTATGCATGACTTGATATAATCTAATGATTTTAAGATGAATCCCCACGAACCCATTCTTAACCCATGTTTTTAGATAGTGATGATTGAAAGTGGGTTTTGAACTATGAAAGGAGAATTATGGAATTATGTATGTTCTATGGAATTGATGATATATGATGTATATTGCTTTGAGAGTAAAAGTATATATGTTGTTGTTATGGTTAACTGTTTTGAAAGGATTGCTCTACTTCATGGATGAATGTGAAAGGTTTTCTCACATAAAGGATTCTAAGGTTGAAAGGTCTTCTCACCTAAAATGAATCAAAGTTAACGAGCTATTCTAATGAAACCTAGCTTGAATTGATAACTTAATTGTGCCTTTCCATGGATGACATATGACTAAGCTTGGATCGGCAATACAACGTGCCCTTCCATGGATAATAAGAACAAGTTAAGAAAATGACTATTCCTTGAGATTTATGCTTAGCACCGAGAGGATATGGAGATGAGAGCTCTCCTGTAAGTAGAGGTCAGGTTTCTAGTAGCAATCTCTTTATCTCATACCTATGTGCCCCCATAGGATTATTTTCTTAGATAGACATTAGCTTGTGGATCCACACAAGCTAGAAGTTCATGGTCTTACCTTGGCAAGTAGACACCCCTTTTTGGTGTGGGGGTAGACACCGCATTCAATGTTGATAGCTCAACTGGTCCTATATGTCGGTTAAAGGTAAATCTCCCACAATAATGAACTAAGGTTACTTCAAGAAGTATCTCACAAGTGATTTAAGATGATGTCTATTTGCGTTGACCATGTATTATGACTAATGTCTTTTATCCTTATTATATCATGATTTAGCTTTGTCTTTGCATACCATCAAGATATCTCCTTTAAGCATGTTTTCAAATGTTTTATGCATGGCGATCATACTTGGTACATATTTTGTAGTAACGCATACTCTTGCCTACATTTTACCTAAATATAGGGACCGACCTTACAGATTCGCACTTCCATGGCTAGTGATCTCATATAGAAGATTGAAGATTGGTGAGTCCTCATATTCCAAAGATTGTAGATCGGATGACGAAATTGGCTTATTTTATTCCCATCAAGGTTTCTTATTGGGTGGAGGACTATGCCAAGTTGAATTTTAAGGAAATGGTTAGGTTGCATGGAGTGCCCTTATCCATTATCTCCGATCGTGGTACCCAATTCACTTCTCAGTTTTGGAAATCCTTCAAAAAGGGTTTTGGTACTCGTGTTAAGCTTAGTACAACCTTTCACCCAAAAACTGATGGGCAATCAAAGTGTACTATCCAAACTTTGGAAGATATGTTGAGAGCATATGTAATTGACTTCAAGGGTAGTTGGGATGATAACTTGCCTTTGATTATGTTTGCGTACAATAATAGCTATCACTCAAGTATTGGTATGGCTCCATTTGAGTCTCCATATAGGAGGATGTGTAGATATCCTATAGGTTGGTTTGAGGTGGGTGAGGTCGCCTGGATAGGTCTTGAATTTGTACATGAGGCTATGGAGAAAGTTAGGATTATTAGAGAAAGGTTGAAAATGACTCAACGTCGACAAAAGTCCTACGCCTATGTGAGGAGTAGAGAATTTGAGTTTGAGGTAGATGATTGGGTCTACTTGAAAATTTCACCCATGAAGGGTGTAATGAGATTTGGGAAGAAAGGGAAGCTTAGTCCCCGTTATGTGGGCCCATATAGGATTCTGATGAATTGGCAAGGTCGCTTATGAACTTGAATTTCCTAGTGAGTTGGCATTAGTACATCCAATTTTCCATGTCTCCTTGTTGAAGAAATGTGTTGGATATATGACATTTATAGTTCCCTTAGAAGGTTTGTGAGTTAAGGAGAATCTTTATTTTGAGGAAGTTCTGGTTGAGATTTTAGACCGTCAAGTTAATAGGTTGAGAAATAAAGAAGATGCTTCTGTGAAAGTTCGTGGTCTTACCTTGGCAAGTAGGACACCCTTTTCTGCTATTGGGGTAGACACCGAATTTCGTGTTGATTGCTCACATAATCTTATATGTCGGTTAAAGTTAAATCTCCCACAATAATGAACTAAGGTTACTTCAAGAAGTATCTCACAAATGTTTTTAAGATGATTTATATTTGCATTGACCATGTTTTTGACTTACGTCCTCTAATCCTTTTTATATCATGTTTTAGCTTCGTCACTATATCTCATGAAGATATCCCTTTTTAAACATGTTTTAAAATGTTTTATGCATGGTTATCATACTTGGTACATATTTTGTACTAACGCATACTCTTGCCTACATATCCTCAAATGTAGGGATCGACCTTACAGATTTGCACTTCCGTAGCTAGGCATCCCATATAGAGTATTGTAGATTGGTGAGTCTTCATATTCCGAGGACCTAGCTTGATTCCCTTATTGTTTTTAATTTCATTTTTGGAACTTGATGTATTGGCTATGCCATGATAAATTTGTATGTACTAGATGGCTTTGAGACGATGTGTAGACTTATGCTTTTCTGTATAGTACTTTTATTTGTTGAAACTATCTTTAAAATCTCTTGATTTCTATAATCTTATATGATGTATGCTAAGTGGCTTGTATGGGGCCTCTTGGGGTCTTAAATGTCATGTTACACCTAGGAGATACCTTGGGTCGTGGCAAACTTGGTAACCAAAGCACAAGGTTTAGAATTGTCCTATAAGTCTCATAAGCTACGTCGAGTAAAGTCTTGTTCATGAGTGTGAAGAGCACCACATTTACAAATGAGAGGCTATAATATGTTTAGGAAACTTCACTTCTTCCACTACTCTAAAGTCGTGCGATAGATTTCAACTCCATAATGTCTCTCTCCTAAATCTTATCTGTTGTTCTATAGTATATGGCCACTCGAAGGGCATATGCTAGAAGGAATGCGGGAGAGAATATGAATCAAGAGGCTCCTTCTGAAGCTCCTCAAGTTTGGGTCGATCCTTTGGCAGTTCATGTATTGGCTCAAGTCATGACAGCCTAATCCAATAGGGAGGTTAGGGTCCCCATGAACCCTAATGTGGGTACGACGACATCTAGAGTGAGGACTTGACTAGAATGAATCCTCCGGAGTTTCATGGATCTAAAGTTGAGGAAGATTCTTAAGAGTTTATTGATGAGGTATATAAGGTGTTGATGATCATAGGAGTGACGCCGAAAGAAAAGGTAGAGTTAGTCACTTATCAACTTAAGGGTGTAGCTCAAGTATGGTTCAACCAATAGAAAGAAGGGAGAGTGGAAGATGCAGGTCCTCTTAATTGGGAAAAGTTTAAAGTTGATTTCCATGATAGGTTTTTTCCCCTTGAGATGAGGGAGGCAAACGTGCTTGAATTCATCAACTTTTGTCAAGGGAGTAAGAGTGTAAAGGAATATGCATTGAAGTTCACACAATTATCTTGATATGCTCCTACTATGGTTGTCGATCCTAGGGCAAAGATGAGTACATTTGTTTCGGGTGTGTCCGAGATGGTAGTTAAGGAATGTCGTACCGCTATGTTTGTCAATGATATAAAATTTTATCGTCTTATGGTTTATACTCAACAAATCAAAGAGGAGAAATTTAAGGAAAGATCTAGGGAGGCAAAGAGGGCTAAGAGCGGTAATGGTAACTTCTCACATTCAAGGTCTGATGGACATGGTCGTTCTAAGTTTTGACAAAGGTTCTCCAACCAAGGTTCCTCCAATGCTCCTTCTAAGTTCAACAAAGATAGGGTGCCTAACCCTAAGCCTCAATAAGGAAATAGTGGTGGATCTTCATTGCCTATGTCTACTTGTGCTAGGTGTGGAAAAAAGCACGAGGATAAGTTCTTAGCTGGAATGGATGGTTGCTTTGGTTGTGGTAAAAGTAGTCATAAGATGAGGGATTTCCTGATGCTTATGGCCACAAAAAGAGAGGGTAAGCAAGCTTCTCCTAGTGTTTCGGGTTCCAATGCTCCCAAGCAAAACTGATTCTATGCACTTCGGACGCGTGGTGAACAAGACGATTCTCCCGTTGTGGTTACCGATATGTTGAAAGTCTTCTAACTTGATGTTTATGCTTTAATTTACCCCGGTGCTACATTGTCTTTTGTGATGCCATATGTGGGTATGAGGTTGGATATTCTTTCGGATGTGTTGTTAGATCCTATTTTTGTCTCTACTCCGATTGGTGATTCTATTGTGGCTAAGAGGGTCTATAGAAGGTATCCCGTCTCCTTGTCCCATAGAGTCATTCTTGTTGACCTTGTAGAGATTGATATGCTAGATTTTGACGTTATCCTTTGTATGGATTGGATGCATGCATGCTATGCTTCTATTGATTGTAGAACCTGTGTGTCAAGTTTTAGTTTCCAAATGAATCTATCCTAGAGTGGAAAAAGGGAAATTCTATGCCTAAGGGTCAGTTTATCTCTTGTCTTAAACCTAGAAAGATTATTTCTAAGGGCTAAATTTACCATTTAGTTAGGGTGAGGGATATAGATTCTGAGAACCCTACTCTTGAGTTGGTCCCCCTCATAAATCAGTTTCCGGAAGTGTTTCCTGATGATTTACTCTATATTCCTCCGCAAAGGGAAATAGACATTGGTATTGACCTTCTCCTAGATACGCAACCTATCTTTATTCCTCCTTATCGTATGGCTCTGGAAGAACTTAAGGAATTAAAGGACAAATTGAAAGATTTGTTGGATTTGGGTTTAATCCAACCAACTATCTGTCCATAGGGTGCTCCAGTTTTATTTGTTAGAAAAAAAGATGGTTCGCTACGTTTGTGTATTGACTACCGACAATTGAATAAGGTTACCGTTAAGAATAGGTACCCGCTACCAAGGATAGATGAATTGTTTGACCAACTACAAGGAGCAAGTTACTTTTCGAAGATTTACCTCCGGCCAGGTTATCAGCAATTGAGGGTGAAAGATGATGAAATTCCAAAGATGACTTTCTAAACTCGGTATGGTCATTATGAGTTTTGAATAAGGTTGTTTGGTTTGACTAATGCTTCGGGGGAATTTATGGGTTTGATGAATATGGTGTTTAGACAATACCTTGACATGATTATGACTATACTCATTGATGATATATTGGTCTATTTGAGGAGTGAAGACGAGCATACCAATCATTTGAGGATCGTGTTGCAAGTCCACAACTCATTGCAAAGTTTAGTAAATGTGAGTTCTGGTCAAGGTCCGTGGCTTTTCTTCGGCATTTGTTTTTTGGTAAGGGTATTGAGGTAGATCCTAATAAGATGGATGCGGTCAAAAGTTGGCCTAGACATCTAACCCTTCAGATAGGTTTTTTGAGAGGTTCTCTTCGATTGCTTCTCCATTGACGGCATTGAATCAAAAGAAGTTTAAGTTCATATGGTCTTAAGCCTGTGAAAAGTGTTCTCAAGAATATAAAGATGGATTTACTTCCACTCCGGTGTTGACTTTGTCGTAAAGGACAAATGGTTTTGTCGTTTATTGTGATGCATCTAGAATTGGGTTAGGATGCGTATGCCAAATGGGAAATTCATTGCTTATGCTTCAAGGAAACTTAAGATTCATGAAAACAATTATAGACCCATGACCTTGAACTAGCGGCGGTTGTTTTTGCCTCAATGATTTGGAGGCATTTTTTGTATAGTGTTCATATGGATGTCTTTACCGACCACAAGAGTTTCTAATACGTGTTTAATCAGAAAGATCTAAATCTTCACCAGAGGAGCTGGCTTGAATTATTGAAATATTATGGCATGAGTGTTCTCTATCATCCTGCTAAGGCAAATGTGGTGGCAGATGCCCTTAGTCAATTATCGATGGGTAGTGTTGCTCATATTGAGGATGATAAAAGAGAGTTGATACAAGATGTTCATAGATTGGCTCGATTGGGTGTTCGGTTAGTTAACTCTACAAAGGGTGGCTTTATGGTTCAGAATCGTCTTTTGTGTCAGATGTGAAAGCCAAGTAAGGTCTGGACCCGACGTTGGTAGAATTAAAGGAAGCGGTGCTTAAAAAGTTTGTGGAGGCTTTCCCCCAAGGGGGAGATGGTGTACATAGATATCAAGGTGATTTGTGTGTTTCTAATGTTGATTACTTGAGAGAAAAAATCATGTCAAAAGCCACCAAGATGTATTGTGACTCTCGGGAGATCTATTGGTGGAAGGGGATGAAGAAGGATATTGCGGAATTTGTGGCTAAATGTCCTCATTTTCAACAAGTGAAAGTTGAGCATCAAAAGCCGAGAGGTTTATCCCAAGACATTAGTATCCCTACTTGGAAGTGGAAAGAGTTAAACATGGACTTCATTGTTGGTTTACCACGCACCCGGCGACAATATGACTCGATTTGGGTTATTATTGATCGGATGACGAAATTAGTTCATTTCATTCCCATCAAAGTTTCTTATTCAGTGGAGGACTATGCCAAGTTGTATTTGAAGGAAATTGTGAGGTTGCATAGAGTTCCCTTATCCATTATCTCCGATGGTGGTACTCAATTCACTTTTCAATTTTGGAAATGACTCCAAAAGGGTCTTGGTACTCGTGTTAAACTTACTACGAATTTTCACCTATAACAATAGTTATCATTCTAGCATCTAGATGGCTCCTTATGAGGCTCTTTATGGGAGAAGATGCAGAACTCCTATTGGATGGTTTGAGGTTGGTAAAGCTGGGTTGATAGGACCAGACTTAGTTCATCAAGCTATGGAGAAGGTGAGGGTTATTCAAGAAAGGGTGAAAATAGCGCAGAGTTGTCAGAAATCCTATACATATGTTAGGAGAAGAAACTTAGAGTTTGAAGTAGATGATTAGGTTTATTTGAAGGTTTCAACCATGAAGGGTGTTACGAGATTTGGCACGAAGGGGAAGTTTAGTCCCCGGTATATTGGTCCTTGCAAAATATCCAAGAGGATCAGTAATGTGGCTTATGAGTTGTAGTTACCGCAAGAGTTACCAGTGGTTCATTCGGTATTTCACATTTCCATGTTGAAAAGTGTTCGGGCGATCCTTCACATATCATACCTACTGAAGATATTGGTATTCAGGATAGTTTATCTTACAGGGAGATTCTTGTTCAAATTCTAGATCGTCAAAAGTTCGCAATTTGAGGACCAAGGAAGTAGCATTAGTCAAAGTTCTATGGAGAAATCAGTTTGTTCAGGAAGCTACTTGGGAAGCTAAGGAGGACATGAAGAAGAGATACCCACATCTCTTTGAGTCCGGAGAAATTACAAATTAAGGTACTAATCATTTTCTTGGCATTTACTTTAAGTTGACTTGTTGTGTTTTCATTTTTCTTGTTGAGTGTTTAAGTTGGATGTTAGATGTTACACCCTTAGCCTACTAAGGGTATTCTCATTTGAGGACAAATGTTCCCAAGGGTTAGATATTGTAACACCCCGCTATTTGAAAGAGCTAGAATTAGAAAGAACCATTTTTGGAAATAATGAAAATCTGAAATTTGGCAAGTATGTTAAGTATGAGTTTGGGTAAATTTCAAACGACCATAACTCTCAGTACATGATGAGTTAGGTGTGCCATAAGATATCAAATGAAAGGTCTTGGAATAATCTTTCCGATGCACTCGAGTTTACTAGTTTTTGAGCTCATATGAGGGAGATATGCCCGTTTGAAGTTGGGCTGTCTTGATAAGGAAACTCAACCGAATTTTAGATGGGGATTTTGGTCTTTTCATTACCCAATTAATTTATTTTGTTTTTAGGAATTTATTTGGGGTCAAAACTGAGTTAGTTCAATTTACGCATTCCAAAATAATGTCAGGGCTTTGAGAGAAGAGAAAGAGGAGAAAAGAGGAGAAAAGGTCAAGTTTTCGTCAAGATAATAAGATTTCATAGTGGATTTCTCCAATGGTCGATCCCTAAAGAGGTATGTGAAACTTTCATAGCGTTGGGTTCGTTCACCCACCCACCAATCATGTTTATTTTAGTGAAATTCGTTCTAGAAAGTTGAAAGTATGATGTTCTTGAATTGTGTTCTTGAAATTGGCTTTCGTTCTTGAGTTTAGATGAGATTGATTAGTTGTTAAGGAAATCATATCGATTTTAGAGTTGTGTTTGATTATATTGTGGTGTACATGTACTGGGTATCTAAATCTAAAGAGGAATTGAGGAAATGAATCAAATTTAGGAGAAATGGGGTTAGAAAACGAAGAAGGAAAAAGTCGGACAGAAACTGGGTACTAGGTCCTTGACGCGGACCTGTTCCTCAGAAGTGGAACTTTTCTCTCTGCGTCGTGGACTTGCTTCCAGACAGTGATTAATTGATCGTTTCTCATGTTTAACTATCTAAAAACACTCCTAATCATCACAATATCCTTCCTATCACAAATCACAACCTTGAATAGATAATTCAAATTCAAGGTAGAATTAAAAGTCAAATCTTGAGAGTTCTTCGAGTCATTTTAAGAAGTCTTTTGAAAATCTTTTAAACTTGTTTTAAAACTTCATCATTGAGATTGAGAAAGAGTAGAGCCGAGTTCATTTCTTTAAAATGTTATATGGGGACTATGCATTCCCAAAGACTAAATGTTTCACATTTAAAATGAGAGGAAACACCGATTACCAAATGACTTTTCGTTAGTAGTTTTGAATCCTATCTCTTTTAAGAGATAAGTTTTATGAGTAAAACCTCAAATCACAGAGAAAGAGTTATGTTTTTAAACATATGAGTTGAGTATATTTTGGGAGTAGTATTGAGCACCGATATGAGAATGAGTTCATAATAACTCAAAGTCTCCATACACCATATAGCCAACGTGGGTAGAGAGGGTCATACTTTTTAGATGACTCCTTAATACTTTTAAGAATATACTAGTGGATCCACTTAGTTGAGGTGTTCTATATTCCGACAATCTATAGGACAGTTCTGGCAGCGTGGGTGAGACGTTGTATCATCACATAGCTCATAGTGATTGTTGTCGGTTAAAGAAACTCCCACAAAATTATATTAATTTATTATGTATAAATTGAGTTGTTATTGTATTTCTTAAATACATTGAGTTGTTACCTACTGTTTAAATGCTTTATATAAATTGCATCATTACTGTTGTTTATTTCTGCATTGAGTTGAGTATTGATAAGTTGAGTAAAGCTGAGGTAACTAATTTTTTTAGAATTCAATTCAAGCTTATGTCATGTTTAGGTTTCCCGTCGCATGCTCGTACATTCAATGTTCTGACGTTATTTGGCTTGCATCATATTATGATGCAAATACAGGTAACCAGGATCAACATCCATCGCTTCGTTGATCCAATTGAGCATTCAGAGTTGTTGGTGTGCCTCTTTGCTTTCAGGAGGATCCCTTTTATCTTGTTTTTATCACTTAAGCTTTTTTATTAGGATGATCGGGGTCTTTTCCCGACGTCAATCTCAGTTATTAAAGACTTCATAGACAGTTAGTTATTGTTAGTTCACGAGTCTTTTCCATTTTCAGTTTTAATGTTTGTGACTTGAGTTGGCATTTTGGTTAGTGAATGTTTCTTTATACATTCTAAGTTTATTTCATGAGCATGTCTTTGTTGAGTAAAGTATTTTGCTGAGTAGTAAGCCAGGCAAAGTGTTCACTTAGGGCCAACAATGGTTCTCGAGTGCAAGTCCCCCCAGGGTGTAGGCTCGGGGTGTGACACAATTGCCATGTTTGATTCTAAATTAACATATAAAATTCATCTTTCATAGTTGACCTCCTTTTTGAGTGCTTAAGAGACTGCTTGATGGTATGCAGGGAAACATTGGGAGGAAGTTGCACAATGTAATTAAAAGGTTTCTTGGGGAAAAATATTATTTTTCGATCAAGTTGTTGGGCAAGTTTGAGGAGGAGGTGGGTATCGTAGAGGATTTGAAGGCAAACTCGCTTGTTTTGGATGATATGTTGTAGAAGCAGGTGACAAAATTTGTGTTTTGTTTCGGTGATTGTAGGTGATATGATTAGGGGCAGTATTATGTGATGGGACAAAAGATTGGGGCTGCTGTGAAGAAGTAAGGGAAGAATGAAACTGAGAAAGTGAAGTAACTAAACTTGTGGGATGCACATGAGGCCGGTCGGAGGAGACAGGCTCACAAGCTTGGCCACTGCTAGAAATTGTTAGGGTTTTGCCCTGATTTTCTTACCTTATTGGAAGTTTATTTTTTCCTAAAAGAAAAGAGAAAACATAACCATAAATGTTTTTACTTTACATGAAAGAAAAATATATTTTTCTTCCATTTTTTATTTATTCTTTCCTTAGATGAAAAGTCTGGAGATCTACAAATGGAAGATCTCTATTTTCATAGCAAAATACAATAGAATTCACAATGTAGTCATTTAGAGACTTTGTTTATGGGGAAGATTTTAAGCTCTGCAGTTTGAATGTCATTTTATTAGTTTTTCATTATGTAAGCCAATTGGTCATATCAAATAATAATATTATGTCTTTTAGTATAGTTTTATGTGTCGTCTAATTTATCATCTTATGATTTGCAATTGTAAGATTCTGCATGAAGCCCTAATCAATTTCGAACCCAACAAGTGGTATCAGAGCCAATGGTTCAATGACACATGGTTCAACAAGATTGAAGAAAGGTTCAAATGATTTCAACTCAATTTGCAACAAATTTGATGACAATGAAGATTTTTGTCAAGCACATGGGCAGAAAACTTTCAACTATGTTTTCAATATTCTTGTTGCTGTAATTTTTTAAAATAAAAATGAAATATTCTAAACCATTTTTAACTCATATATTTTTAACCATGGCAAGCAGCAGTAATGAAGAACTTGTAAAGACCAAGATTATCAAGCATATGAAGGAGGAAAAAGTTTTGTGAAGAAAATTCAGCCAAAATGGGAGATTTGTTAGGGTTTTACCCTGATTTTGTTACTTTATTTGAAGTTTATTTTTTCCTAAATGAAAAGACAAAACATTACGATAAATGTTTTTACTTTTAATGAAAGGAAAATATATTTTTCTTCCATATTTGATTTATTCTTTTCTTAGTTGATAAGTCCGGAGATCTATAAATTGAAGATCCCTATTTTCATAGCAAAACACAATAGAATCCACAATGTAGTCATTTAGAGAGTTTTGTTTATGGGGAGATTTTCTCCTAAACATATTTATGTTTTTCAATATTATATTAGTTTTATAATATGTAGGTCGCTTCACCAAACCATATCAATAATATGTCTTTAGGATACTTTTAATTGTCCTCTAATTTATTAATATATGATTTGTAATTGTACGCTTCCGCATGACACCCTAATCACTTTCATAACCCAACATAAATGTCTTGAACAGGAAGAGGAGAAGGAAGTGGTGAATAATCTGGTGAAAGAGTTTGAAGTTGAGAATCTATAGGTGCGTCAACAACTTCCCACACAAGCGTAAAAGATTTATTCTTAAGATGTGAGAATATTGTGTGAAAGGGAAAAATATTTTCAAAAAACTTTACATCACACGAGATAAAAAGAATTAAAGTTAGTGCAATCAAAACATTGGTGTGCGTAACGAACTAGGGAGAAGCCCAGATAGACACATGGAGTGGACCTAGGCTTAAGCTTATGGTTGGGGTAAGGATTAATCCATGGGTAACATAGACAACCAAAAAGTTTTAAGTGGGAAATCGATTAATAAGATAAGTTGTATGTTGACAAGCAAACAACCAAAAACTTGAATAATGCCTCGTGTAAAAGTGTTTTGGCAGTTTCAGCAATGTGCCGATGACGATGCTCTGTTGTGGACACTCTTTGAGTATGAGGAGGTGATACAAGTTGTTCAATCTCATTTAAAGTGAAATACGGATCAATACCTTTATATTCACCTCCTCCATTAGTATACAAAGAGACAATTTTCTGCTTAAAATATTTTTCCACTAAGGGATGAAACTTAGGAAAAATGTCTCAAACCTCATGTTTGTTTTTAAGAGTGTACAACCAAATATAGTTGTTGTACTGATCAATGAAAACAGAGTAACGTGTTTTATCAATGAAAAGAACAGGTGATGGACCCCACAAGTAACCAAAAAGTTTGTAGCAGAGCAATACCAATTAGAGATAAGAAATTGAATGGAAACGTTGAACTTCATTTGAACAAAAAGAATACACAAAGTAAACATATTAGGAGACTAAACTAGAAGAGATAATTTATCCAAAACAAAGTTCAAGATTCTTGTATGAGAGTAGTTGATGAGTCCGAGATTTAGACTCATTCAGGGCATGTTTATATAGATTTAGTGTCCTTAAATACTTATTTTGTGCCAATAACAGATGTAAAACCCTTGATTTTTTAGAAATATGGATTGAGGAACAAAACAAGGACACTAGCAGGCACAAATAAGCAAAATAGGCTGAAGAAGTGAAGATGGGTGAGCCTGAGGATCGTCAAGATCACTCGGCGTATCGCTGAGTGACTCATCAGACCGCCTAATGTTCCAGTGTGCCAAGCCCGGAAGGAAAGAACCAAGTTGGCGATGAAAAGGTGTAGTCGGCGGATCGCCGAGTGATTCCGCGAAGCCAAGATAGATCACCCAAATTTACAAACCTTGAGGATGCTGAATGCCAAGGCAAAAGGGCGATGGAAGAGACCAAAGAGCAGCTCGCCGAGTGGTTTGGTGAGCCCGACTTACTTCATCGAATGAGCTTTCGTGCCTTATTTTCGGCGACTATAAATATGTTTTTGAACATTTAGTTTAGTATCTTTAAGCAAATACTCTGGAGAACAAGTTTTTGTTGAGTTTTAAACATAAAAACTAATGAAAATATTTTTACCTTTTTTGAAATATTTTCTCCCATGATTCTCTCCATTTGTTATTAAAAGTTTGTATTCTTTCAAATTAAATAAATACAATCAGCATTATAACAAACCTAAATATTGACATTTTAAATAAAGGCGGAATGACCTGGGAGGCCCATGTACTTGGCTTCGTTTGTCACATGGATCCTTCTACTCACGACTTTACCAATTGAACCCTTGAACCCACTGAAACACAATATTTTAAACCATTTTGGCTTCACGTGCACTTCAAACACACCGTAAAATAACATGTCATCATCCACATCAAATTTTTAATGACACCTCATTTATTTTTACTTTATTTTAAAAATTTTAATTTCTTCTTCTTTTTCATTATGTTTCTCCTTCACTGCCCCTATCCTTGACTACTCCCCTCCATTTTTTACAGCAAAAACACCATTGCAATCTTGCATCGTTACCTGAAACACTACCTTAAATAATTATAAACCACCGTTCTTCTTCAAATTTTCATGGTTCATAATTTTCTGTCATATTTTTTTTACCAACGTCTCTGTCGCCCACTTGAACCATCGTAAATCTGTTTCCTCCATTATTATCGACGAACCACACTAAAGTATCTAAATATTCTCTAATACCGATGAACCACACTAAAATATCTTAATATGCTTTAACATCTTCATATAATTTTACACAATACACTTCACCTAATTTCACAGAGACATACAACAATCACTCTTTACTCTCCAAAATCGCCAGATCTTTGTCACTTCACCACCTGAAAATTACCCTCCCCGGCTCCCTCGTTTCCCCAATAGCTTCTCTCCGTATAATTTAATCTCACAAACACTGAAGCAATTACATCTGAAAAGGATTACTGAAAGTGAGAGAAATGGGAATTGGGTCGGGGAAGAACGGGTGGGTAGACAGACAAAAGAAATTGGGAGAAAAAACAAAAAAGTGACAAACTTTATATTTATTTATTTATTTGTTTTGTCTTTTTTCATTTTTTTTTTCTTATAATTGTTTTTAGTCTAGAATTTTATGTCTACGCTCCTTTAACGCGTGAAAGCACGTGTTTGTTCCAGCTCAACTATTAAGTTGCCACATAGACTTGGTCAACGGTCAGATGGGTTTAAAATGTTGTGTTTCAGTGGATTCGAGTGTTCAGTTGGCAAAGTTGTGAGTAGAAGGGTCCATGTGACAAACGGAGCCAAGTACATGGGCCTCCCAGGTCATTCCGCCTTTAATTAAATATTAAAAGTGTTGACCCCGGCCCTATTAAATGCTAAAATATTGTTGTTTTGAAAAATTTCCCTTTATTTATTCACATATTTTTTAATCAAATCTCAAACCTACTAGGATATCGAAAAACCAAACCAATTAGGTCTACAATTCCTATGTTACTATAGCCTAAATTTAACATATATAAACATTACCAAATATACATATTACCATGTTTTACATTTAATAATAAAGAAATTTTAGAAGTCACAATCAATTCAAATGAAAACAAAAACTTCATTTCCTCCACGTCTTCGCCATCCATTTTCCAAATTAAAAAAAGTAGTAAGTGAAGGAGCTTGACTTTATATCAGTGTCAATTTAAACAATAATATTTTAAGAAAATGTATAGTTTACATTTCCTTTTCATACCATATAACTAGATAGAATTACCTATAATTACCTTATAATGATTCAATTATTTTTTAAATATTTACAAATGATTTGTACAAGGCAAAAAACACGGCATTGACGAAAACTATAATTTACCAAAAATTTAAGAACTTCATTGCATATATTATATTAGCTTTGACTTTCCTAACCTTTATTAAATTTTTTTTTAAGATAAGGAAAGTAAACGAAGGAGAAAGAGAAATTTAGTTCCCATGCATAAAGAATTTAAAGCAAGTTTTTAACAGATCTCATGAATAGAAAACTCACGTTTGAGAATACTTTTTTTATTTGTGGATCAAACTTGTGCTTTTGAGTTTTGATAAAACAAAATAATACACATTATTTTTATTTCATTTTTAAAAAGTCAATCTTCGTGTAACTAGTTTTTTTGCTCAAAGAAAGGAACTCAAAATGAAACACATTTTATTTCTTGATTAAATTGAATCATAACTTGGTCAAAAGCATAAAAATTACTTCTTCCTTTCCTATTTTACTTGCCCTATTTATTAAAAAATACTTTTTTTAATACTAAAAAAGGAATCGGGAGAGAACTATGAATAAATGAAATTTTTTATATATATACACTACTTTAAAAGCATGAACTCCCTAACTTCAATGCTAAATTACTATAATACCCCAAAGTTAAAACACCCATTTTAGTAAATATGTTATATTTTTATATATTTATTTATTTGTTCTATATCATATTAAAAGCTGACACCTTTTAATATTGATGGGTAGTGACTTTTTCGAAGGGTTGTAACTTTTTCATAGAGTTGTAACTTTTTCGATGAATTATAACATTTCCGAAAAGTTATAACTTTTCTGAAGGATTGTGAGTTATCTGATAAGGCACAACTAGTTTTTTTGCTCAAAGAAAGGAACTCAAAATGAAACACATTTTATTTCTTGATTAAATTGAATCATAACTTGGTCAAAAGCATAAAAATTACTTCTTCCTTTCCTATTTTACTTGCCCTATTTATTAAAAATACTTTTTTAATACTAAAAAGGAATTGGGAGAGAACTATGAATAAATGAAATTTTATATATATATATTTATTGCTTTAAAAGCATGAACTCCCTAACTTGAATGTTAAATTACTATAATACCTCAAAGTTAAAACACCCATTTTAGTAAATATGTTGTATTTTTATATTATATTTATTTATTTGCTCTATATCATATTAAAAGCTGACACCTTTTAATATTGATGGGTGGTGACTTTTTCACAGGGTTGTAACTTTTTGATAGAGTTGTGACTTTTTCGATGAGTTATGACATTTCCGAAGAGTTGTAACTTTTCTGAAGGATTGTGAGTTATCTGATAAGGCACAATAAGCACCTTTTAATACTATCCTTTGTTGTCTATAAATATGGGGGTTTTCTCACACTTTGAATGTTGTATTTTTTCTATTCTTCTTCTTAACACATGCAAGATTGTGATAGTAGTTCAATTATGCAATTACAATATTTTATGTGGCTAAATTAAATAGATCAACAAAAAATGATGCAACAAGGAGAATGAAATAACTCAACTTCAAACGAGAAGACTATCTAGATAACTAATATGTACTCATTTTCATAGCCATAAATATATTTTTGCAACAACTTCAACTTTACAAGAAGTTCAATGATTTTCTGTTGCACAAATTACAACTTGGTGTTCAAATTGTGAAAAGTCTCAAACTGTTGGAGAAAAAAGGATTTGATCAATCACTTGTTTGAAGAGTCCAAATATATTGAAGACTGATTCAAAATATGACCTGGTCAATTAAGTTTGTTACTAGTGTCCTATATTCTAGGGCTAGTTGTTAGCAAATATGTTGATCATGGTGCAGTACTTTCTAGTTGTGTTTTGGTTAGTAATTAGTTGTTTAGTTAATGAAAGTAGTGGTCATTTAGTGACTTAGTAATTTGTTATTTTTAAGTCTATATAAAGTTGTACTTTCCTGTGATTTCATATACTGAAAAATAGAAAAGACTTCTAGCATACAATTCTCTGTTTCTTCTTAAAGTTTTCCTGCCTATTTACTCCAACATCTTTGGCATCAGAGCCATGGCAAGTAATGGCAATGCATTGAGTGTGGCACAACCACTCACTCCCGTCTTCAAGGGAGAAAGCTACGAATTCTAGAGTATTCGTATGAAAAAATACTCAAATCTCAAGATCTTTGGGACTTGGTAGAACGAGGATTTGCAGATCCTGATAAAGAAAATAGACTGCGAGACAGTAAGAGAAAATATGCTAAAGCATTGGCTTTTATTTAGCAGGCAGTTCATGATAGCCACTTTTCACGGATCACAGCAACAACCACATCAAAGCAAGCTTGGTCCATTCTGCAGAAGGAGTTTCAAGGTGATTCAAAGGTCATTGTGGTGAGATTGCAATCACTTCGGCGTGACTTTGAAACCTTGATGATGAAAAATGGAGAATCAATTGCTGATTTCTTGTCCAGAGCAGTGGCAATTATCAGCAAAATCGATCATGTGGCGATAAAGTTACTGATCAAATGATTGTGGAAAAGATATTGCGAAGCTTGACTCCAAAATTTGATCATGTAGTTGCTGCTATAGAAGAGTCTAAGGATCTATCATTTTTTTCCTTTGATGAACTGATGGGATCTCTTCAAGCCCATGAGGCGAGACTCAATAGATCTATTGAAAAAAATGAAGATAAAGCACTCCAGGTGAAGGAAGCAACAACCAAATATGGTGAGAACAATGGTCTAGCAAGCAGAGGTCGAGGAAGAAGAGGATTCTGTAGTGGTCGAGGTCGTGGCTATGGAAGAGGCAGAGAGGCATAGGCAGTCCAATGAGCAAAGTAACACAAAGAATGGCATTCAATGTCATCATTGTCAGCACTACGGGTATATAAAGGCTAATTACTAGTATAAAGACCAGAAAATAAACTTTGCAGCAATAGAAAATGAGGAAGAGAATTATCTCTTTATGGCTTGCATTGATACAGATCACAAGCCAAGTAATGTATGGTTTGTAGATAGTGGTTGTTCAAATCATATGACAGGCATCAAATCTTTGTTCCAGGAGCTAGATGAGAAGCAAAAGAAAAAGGTGCAGCTTGGCAACGCAAAAGAGATGCAGGTTGAAGGAAAAGGCATTGTGGGTATTCACACTAGCCACGACAAAGTAAAAATGTTGGACAACGTTCAATTTGTACCTGATTTAGGATACAATTTGTTGAGTGTTGGACAACTAATGTCTGATGGGCATTCTTTTTGGTTTGATGACGATGCTTGTGTCATTACAAACAAGAAGTCAGGCAAAAAGGTTCGCATCACTATGACGCCAAACAAGATGTTTCCGCTGGATATTTATAACATGGAAATTTTTGCGCTTGATGCAAGTGCAAAGGATGAGTCGAAGTTGTGGCATTTGAGGTATGGTCACCTCAATATAAAGGGCCTGAAATTGCTACTTGACAAAGGTATGGTTCTTGGACTACCAAAAATTGATTCTATTGAATTGTGTGAAGGGTGCATTTATGGAAAACAAACTAGGAAGTCTTTTCCTGTTGGAAAAGCTTGGAGGGCTTCAAAGTTTCTTGAATTAATACATGTTGATTTATGTGGACCTATGCATACTACATCTTTTTGGTGGGAGTCGTTATTTTCTACTAATTACTGATGATTGTAGTCGCATGAGTTGGGTCTATTTTTTAGAAAGCAAATCAGAAACATTTCAAAAATTCAAGTACTTTAAAGCCCAAGTTGAAAAGCAAAGTGGTCTGTGCATAAAAACGTTTTGCACAGATAGGGGCGGTGAATTCTTGTCCAAGGAGTTTAATCTCTTTTGTGAGGAAAATGGCATTCATAGGGAGCTGAAAACACCTTATACTCCGGAGCAAAATGGTGTTGCTGAGCGAAAAAATTGCACTGTTGTGGAGATGGCAAGAAGCATGTTACAAGCGAAGGGAGTTCCAAATCAATTTTGGGCTGAAGTTGTAGTGACATCAGTCCATTTATTGAATTTGTCTCCAACAAAGGTTGTTATGTATCAAACTCCATTTGAAGCTTGGAAGGGTAGAGAAGCAACTGTAAGTTATTTAAGAATTTTTGGTTGTATTTCTTATGCTTTGGTAAATTCCCAATTTCGTCATAAGTTGGATGAAAAATTTGAAAAATGTGTTTTTATTGGTTACTGCACACAATCTAAAGCATATAAATTGTATAACCCTCTTAGTAGAAAGATTTTAATTAGAGGGGATGTAGTATTTGATGAAATGACAAGCTGGAATTGGAGTGGAAGCAACGATAAGATGCAAGAGCAGATTCCTATGCCCACTGGAATCACTTTTGATGCAATTCAACAGCCAACTCCTACAGCTACAACGGCCGGTTCTAGTACCACTTCTCCAAATTCATTTTCTACAACTTCAAGGAGCAGAAACTCTTCATCTACTACTCTTGAAGAGTCTTCAGATGAGGCAATTCCATTAAGAAGATCAACAAGGCTTAAAAAGTCGAACCCCAAGTACGCCAATGACATGTATACAACTTGTCAATTTTCTTTTGCTATTTCAGATCCTACACATTATGGAGAAGCAGCTGAAAAGGAAGAGTGGCGGAGACCGATGTTAGAAGAAATGAAATCTATCGAAAAGAATGGCACATGGGAGATGGTGGAATTACCAGAAGACAAAAATGTAATTAGTTTGAAATGGGTGTTCAAGACAAAGTTTACAGCAGATGGAAGCCTACAGAAGCATAGAGCTCGTCTTGTGGCAAAAGGATATGCGCAACAATATGGTATTGATTTTGAAGAAACATTTTCTTCGGTTTCTCGATTTGAAACTGTTAGACTTGTTCAAGCATTAGCTGCACAGTCACAATGGCTAGTTTATCAATTTTATGTCAAGTCGGCATTTCTCAATGGAGACCTACAAGAAGAGGTCTACGTAGCACAACTAGAAGGTTTCATAAGGAAGGGTGATGAAACAAAGGTCTACAAACTAAAAAAGGCATTGTATGATTTGAAGCAAGCCCCTCAAGCGTGGTATAGCAAAATCGATGGGTATTTTCAGAGAAAGGGATATATGAGAAGTGAGAATGAACCCACGTTGTATGTAAAAAAGAAAGGTAATGATTTCATCATTGTTTTCCTTTATGTAGATGATATCATTTATTCTAGCTCTTTTATTTCTCTGGTGGATGAATTTAAGTCTCAAATGATGAATGAGTTTGAGATGTCAGATATGGGGTTATTACATTATTTTCTTGGCCTTGAAGTTCATCAGGCTGAAGATGGAATATTTCTTTCACAAAAGAAATATAACAAGGACTTTCTCACTAAGTTTGGTTTACTTAATTGCAAGCCTGCTGCTACACCTATGAATGTTGGTGAAAAACTACAGCTTAAGGATGAAGCAGAGATGGACGATGCTAGAAATTTTAAAAGCATGGTTGGAGGTTTAATTTATCTAACCCATACTCGCCCCGATATTGCATTCTCTGTTGGTGTTATATCCAGGTTTATGCAACAACCTTCAAAGGTTCATTTTGAAGCAGCAAAAAGAGTTCTGCGTTATGTCACTGAAAGTATGGACTATGGGATTTGGTATTCACAAGTTTCTAACTTCAGATTATGTGGGTTCACTGATAGTGACTATGTTGGTTCATTGGATGATAGACGAAGCATTTCAACACATATTTTTACTCTTGAATAAATTGGAGCTCAAAGAAGCAAGCTACAACAACCTTATCCACCTCTGAAGTTGAGTACATTGCAGCTACTTCGGCTGTTTGCCAAGCTATTTGGCTAAGAAGGATGTTAGCAGAACTTCAACATAAGCAAGAAAGTGCAACAAAGATATACTGCGACAACAAAGCATCAATCTCCATGACAAAGAATTCAAATTTTCATAGTAGAATGAAGCACATTGATGTTTGCTTCCATTTCATTCGTGATTTGGTTGCAAATGAGGAGATTGTATTGAAGCATTGCAGCACTAATAAGCAATTGGCTGATATACTAACGAAGTCGTTGGCAGCAGACAAGTTTATCTATTTGAGGGCTTTGCTTGGTGTCTGTAACTTTGAATCAAGGGGGAATATTGAAGACTGATTCAAATTATGACCTGGTCAATTAAATTTGTTAGTAGTGTCCTATATTCTAGGGCTAGTTGTTAGCAAATATGTTGATCATGGTGCAGTACTTTCTAGTTGTGTTTTGGTTAGTAATTAGTTGTTTAGTTAATGGAAGTAGTGGTCATTTAGTGACTTAGTAGCTTGTTATTTTTAAGTCTATATAAAGTTGTACTTTCCTGTGATTTCATATACTGAAAAATAGAAAAGACTTCAGCATACAATTCTTTGTTTCTTCTTAAAGTTTTCCTACCTATTTACTCCAACAAAATATATGTACTCATTTTCATTACCATAAATATATTTTTGCAACAACTTCTACTTGACAAGAGTTCAATGATTTTATGTTGCACAAACTACAACTTGGTGTTCAAGCTGTGAAAAGTCTCAAACTATTGGAGAAAAAAGATTTGATCAAAAACTTGTTTGAAGTGTCTAAACTAGATTTAATAGGTACTCCTCTGTTTCCAATTTAGTTGTTGTACTTTTAATTATATTCAGTTTAATATGTATGTTCTTTTTTCTTAATTGTTGGGTTGCATCTTTAACACCACAGAGTTAAAAGATATTTTTATATATTATACATATCCTTAAATTAAAAGTCTTCTTTATTAGTTAAAATTTCATATCAAATTTAAATTAGATAAATCTATATTTATCTTTTTTATCTTCTATACTCGCTTAAAAGAATGAACTATATAACTTAAAAGATAAATTATTATAATACCACAAACTTAAAACACCAAATATAGTAATCTTATGTAAAAATATATTTTATTTTATTTAGTTATATTATATTATATTATGTTAAAAACAGACACCTTTTCACATTGAAGGGTTGTGATATTTCCAAAGAGTTATAACTTTTTGATGAGTTGTGACCTTTTCGAAGGGTTGTGACTTTCTATAGGGTTGCGACTTTTCCGAAGAGTTGTGACTTTTCTGAAGGGTTGTGACATTTCCAAACAGTTATGACTTTTCCAATGAATTGTGACCTTTTTGAAGTGTTGTGGCTTTTCTAAAGGGTTGTGACACTTTTTTTAAAATAATATGATTTTTTTTATGCACTACCCTTTCTTGGCTATAAAAAGAGGGGTTTCCTCAAATTTTTAAACTATAATTTTTCGAAGTTTTTCATTGTTCTTCTTCTTAGAACATCCAATTTAGTATATGATCTATATTTTATATATTTACTTATTTATTTATGTTATATTATATTATATTAAAAGAAGACACCATTTCATATTGAATGGTTATGATTTTTCCAAAGATTTTTGACTTTTTCGATGAGTTGTGACATTTTCAAGTGGTTGTGACTGTTATGATAGAAACAATATTCACATTCTCATACTACCCTTTGTTAACTATATATGAAGGGGTTTCACATTTTTAAACTACGACTTTTTAATGTTTTCTATTCTTCTATTTTTAAAAACTCACGTTTGATTTTCAGATGTTGACAATCTCAAAGTTCAATGAAATTTAAATATTTTCTAACATGAATGATAATTAATATAATACTCAAACTAAACATATCCAATTTAGTATATCTTTTATGTTTTACATCAATATTTATTTATATTATATTATATTAAAAGTAAGAATTCCAACAATACAATAATAACAAATTAATGCACTATGGGGGAGGGAGGAGAACGTATATTTAAGAGGATGTGAAATTAAAATATTTTAAAAGTGACTAACTTTCAATAGTAATCATAAGAAAGCTTATATCCACTATTCATAGGAACTTATACTTTATCATTCATTTTATAATTGTTTACATAATTTTTTAATTTAATAATATTCAAATTATTATTAATGTAATGCATGGTTTGATATTCACGTGCAATGCACATGCGTCAAAACTAGTATGTATATATATATAGTACTTCCTCTATTCCATATTAAGTGAATTTGTGAGGCAATACACACCTACTAATTAGAAAAATATTTAAAGACATAATTTTAATCATAATTTTCATTATTGTTTGTGAAATCATAAACATCACTGTATAAATAGTGCAATTTATACCTTAGAAAATACAAAACTTCAATAAAGGAAAGGACAAATATGAAAAAAAAATATTCAAACATTCATCTTAAACTATGAACCATTCAATCTGAGGTACAAGGCCCGAGGGAAAAATCCAATACTTGGAATGGGTATAATTGAAGAATAATCCAGTAGCCATCCTAACTGGAAAAAAAAATCCCCAAACCAAAAAAAAAAAAAAAACAAAAACAAAAACAAAAAATTAATTTTTTTTGTAAATAATGATGATGAGTAATTAGTACTTTTGAAGTCTGCCCCTTGTTTCCATGAAATGGTGTATTCTTTTGAGTGCAATTTCTAGGGTATTTTCACTCATGTTAGCAAAACAAACCCTGAACCAGCCTGGCTCTGAGCAATGACAAGAAGAACCTGGAGAAATATTCAGTTTCACTTCATGCAATATTGTGTTCCACACTTCCAATTCACATTCCTTTGTAGGCTTTTCCAACAAAGTACTTAAATTCATCCAGCAAAACAATCCCGCATTCCCTCTCAAGCACTCAATCCCAGCACTCCTCAGCCCTTCAATGATCATTTCATATCTCCTTCTCAGCCTTTCGCGATTCTTCTTTATGTAATTCTCAGTGAATTTCTCATCAGACAACATGGAAGCCAAGAGTTGTTGTGTCTGAGAAGAAATCAATGTAAAACTTGACATTCTTCTTGCCGTTGTGACTACTTTGTCATTGTATGAGTAGATTGTACCAACTCGAAACCCCGGGAGTCCCAAGTCTTTAGAGAGGCTGTACACAATGTGTACCCTCTCTGAATCCTTGTAGTTTCTCGATTCAAGTATTTCAGCAATACTGACAAATTCGGAGCAACAAAAGGCTGAACCTGAGTAGATTTCATCAGATACAAGATGGATGTTTTTTCTTGCGACGAATTCAAAAATTTCCTCAAGAACACATCTTTGAACGGTGGCACCCAAAGGGTTTGAGGGATTTGTTATAAGAACCCCTCTCACTTTGATGTTGTTGGATTCTGCATCCTTGTAGGCTTCTTCCAAGGCCTGTAGAGTGACTTGGAAATTATTTGAACTGTCACAATGGACTGGAATGATTTTCACACCCGTTCTCCACCTCAAGTCTCTGTCAAATCTGTAAAAAAATATTTAGTAATTGTTTAATTAACTAATAAAAGTGTTCAATGAATATCAGAGCAGGCAGAAGTATTGAGATTGAATCTCACCACCACTCATACTCATATTTCCTTTCACCATGTAATTAGAAGACAAAATATATATGGTACTTACCCAGGATAGTAAGGAGTTGGAACAATCAATGCATCACCAGGATCAGCTAAAATGAAAGTTAGCAACTCATTAGCTGCAGTGGCACCAGCTGTAATAACAACTCTATCAGGATCAAATCTTGCCCTTCCACCTCTTACTTGTTCCATGAAGCTAGCCATTGCCTTTCTAAAACAAACAAGTCCATGATAATCTTGGAACAAAGCATTTTCCCTGAATCTAGAAATTTCAGCAACGCCATCGTCTTTCTTCTTTCCCAAGTACTCTTCCAGCAAATCAAATGACACCTACAATACAATACAATACAGTACAAGAAATGATTTTCAAGTTCAATATTTAATGTTAAGTTTAGCATGGCCAAATATAATGATGATCGAAAACTTACTTGATTTTCGGCTAATCCCATTTGAATAACTCCAGATGAGTTGTGAACTTCATCAAATGGATTTTCATCATATGCTTTCCATCCAGCAAAGTAAGGTGAGTCTTCTCCATGAGTGTCAGACGTTGCAACGTTTGATAGACGAACTACTGTTGGACGTTGCTCAATCTCTATGGCCATAATTAACTTATTGCTTTAATTTGTTTTTGGCTAATTAGGGTACTCTTAATCAAGAAAGAGGCTATGGAAGATAATATAAATGTGAATAGTGGGGGAAAAAATGAAGAAAGAATTAGTGTTTGAATATGAACTTTTTTTGGCAAAGAGCAACTTATATAGAAAGTAGTTTAATAAAGGGTCCCTCAACAAGATGATAAATTTCTCACAAAAAAAATAAGGAACCAATGATTAATTATATAGATGAAGCAAGATCAACGCTCACCTTTTACAAATATAGTTTAAATGGCTGGTGACAACTGTTAGTTTCTGTCATCTTATTCAGCGTTTTTGTATATTCTCAATCTCCAAAAGATCCCCAAATCAAATGGGGTGGTTGATCTGGGTGGCTCTTAAAATTTTAACTTAACTACCTCCAATTTTTAAACATGCAAATTTACTTTATTAATTATCCCTCTCCATTCAGATTCTTTTACGGTACTCTCGATAGACTTGTAAAAAAATATCTTAAAATTTTCAAGATATAAGTGTACTTAAAAAGGAATATGATAACTCACCAACACACTAACAATTAGGGATAAAAATTAAATGTAATGAACAAAATTTTATCATTGATTAAAATAAAAATTATGTTTGTATTGATGCACGAAAGCACACTCTAAATACTAAGGCTACATTATATATGAACATAGTAATATAACTGATCATTTGTCAATTGAAATTTATAATTTATAATTTTATTTTTAAATTTTTATATTTTTACACAAATACATCTTTTAAATATTATTTTATAGTATTCTTATTAGAATCAATTCTTATTAATATAAGGGACACGTGTCAGGCGCCGCATACTATAGTAATACTACAGTAGGAATTTTTATCCAAGATTGAGAAAGTGATGCTCAAAGAAAAGGAGAAGTCCATAGGCCCTTTTTGACACCTTGAATCCCAAGACAATATCTTTCCTTACTAAGAAGTGACTTTTTCCCAATTAAGGACCAAATTATAGTCTCTTCACTTCTGAAAAGAACCATAACGAGAAAAAAAGATTCAAAGTCAGTCATAAGTATTTTCAACAAAATCCTCCATACACTTTTGAAATATACATATAACAGGGGCATTGCATAAAACGAACGACATGAATGCATTTAAAATTAAACATAACTCTTATGGACAAATGAAAGTCATTATCTCCTGGCCTTTTGGAGTTATACCAATTTTATTATAAGTAACTAGTATTACTTGAGTACCACGGCCATTTAAAAAGTAATAGTATGCTTGCCTTGTCCACCTATCAAACACGTGCGTAGTTGATGAAGAGAATTGGATATATATAGTGATAACTGTTCATACATGGCTTGTGGTAATTTTCATACGAAGATTTTGTGCATGCAGAAAGATGTCAAAATTGACAAATACTCCACTCACACATTATTTGAGTAATTGAATAAAAAGAGATATTAATTAATTTGTTATAGCATGTCAAAATAAATCATTATTGTAAAACTTTTAGGAAATATTATACAAAATATCAGCCCATAAACTTTAGTTACCTTTTCTTAGCCCAATTTTTTATATTTACTTAAGATGACCATTCACCCATATTAATTTCATAGAAAATTGCCACCAGCTTCTTCTTCTTCTTCTCTTGTTACTGTCCACCCTACTTCTTCATCTCCTCCTCCTCCTCCTTTTTCATAAAAGTAATTCGCCGTACCACAAACACGAATTGTTTTAATCGAATTATATTTAAAAATAAATTGAAACATCGAGAGAATTTCATATCTAAAATTTAGGGTTGTTTAGAGGTGATATATTTTGAGTTGATCGAGAATTCGAGATTGAATTACTTAGTATATACTTCATGTATAGTTAGTGTATACTTCAAGTATAGTTAAATTGTATTCAATTCTTTGAGTGTATCACAATGTATAGTCAGTATATACTTTGACTTTAGCAAGCTACATTACATTGTATAGTCAACACACACAAATTTCTTGTATATATTTAAAACTAGCCCAAATTTCTATACACTATCAACTTATAAAAATTAAATCCATATGTTAATTAAAGGGAGGTTGAAATACTTTATATAGTCAGTACGTAGACCTATAAAATAAGTTAAGAAGTTCAAAAGGTTAATACACCTATCTATGGTATAAAGGAAAAAAATAGTTTTTGTTCAGGATTTTAACTCATATATATATGCTGTCATAATTTGGCTCATAGAAAAAAGTAGGGAAGTGTTTAAGAAGATCTAAGAGCAGTTAATTTGAGGATCATTAGTTAAGATTCTGATTTGCATATACTAAGGCCCGTTTGGTCATGCGGTATGGTATCATGATATGGAATCATGATATGGTATCATGATATGGAATCGTGAGATGAAATTGAAGGTTTGTTTGGACATGCGATATGGAATTTTTGTGTTGTATATTTTCTCATAAACATAAAGATCCCATAAGTTGTAAAACTATTAAAATAGCCCCAATTGTTTATTCAATCTTATCAAATAAACAAAAATTATAAAATCGCATAATAAATTATTACAAAGCTATTTGTTCTTCAGTTAAATAATTGTTTCATCTAACTTTAATTTAATTTAAAAAATTGAACATAAATTGTACTTGATATGCTCATATCTCTCAACTACTCTTACAAATAACCTATAAAGTAGAAAAAAAACATACATTAGTGAGTAAATATTAACTTAGAAGTTAAATGCACTAAGATAAAAATTAACAAACATCACTAACTTCTAACTATTTACAAGAAAAGTCAATAGTTAAATATTATTTGAATAACGAAATTTTAAAAAGTTACCACAAGTTTGAGTCAAAAACACTTCTAATAAAATTTAATCAAAAAAATTATAACTAGTCCACTTGACTAAATATTAATAACTAATTGATCAAATTTTCCCAAGTCCTCAATCAATTGAACTTGATATCCTTCAGTCATGTGAACGAACATTTTGCAAATACTAAGATTAAGAAAGTGCGGCACCGCCAATGAAAGTTGTCTTTTATCAATATTATGCTTAGTCATAAGATTAAGACGTTTTTTTTTTATTATGAAAAATCAAAAAAGTATTCCTCCCTTCGTTCTCATTTATATTCACCAAATGAATTTCTACTTTATCATTTATATTCACCAAATTTAAAGTGATAATAAATTTTATATTGGTGAGAATAATAAATTTTAAAAAGTAATGATGTGATTATAAATTTTATTTACATATGAAACAAATGGTTAGTAGATATAAATGTGGGGTTGTTTTAACAAAATATAAACTCATGAATCAATTATTGTATTAAAATATCTCAAATCATGATATGGAATCACATGGTGATTCCATGTCATGGTTTTTGGAGAATATGGTATCACCTCTCATGATATGAAATCATGAGATGGAATCAGCGTAAAATCGCATGTCCAAACGCTGATTCCATCTCACGACACCATATCGTGATATGGTATCGCATGGCCAAACGCCTACTAAAACTAAAGCAGAAACTGCGAGAAGATATTCTGGCCCCACTACCTTTACGGCTTCACTGATCATATCAAATCTCGAAGCAGCACAAAAATTAATTTATAACTTCACTTCAAACTTTTAACAATTCTGATAATTATGGATTCATGATCCAATGATTAGTTATCATTAAGGTTTAAATGGTTAATTAATCTTTTCCCTTAGAGTGAGAGTATCCAAATTATTATTCCCTCCGTCACATATCTTACTAAAATACCCCCACCATCTCATGTCTCATATGAGTTGACCACTTTTCATTTTGTATTGTACTTAAGAAATCATAAATAAGAAGTTAGTTTTATTAGTTTTGGCCTTAAAAAACATCTTGGCAATTTTACAAATAAATATGAACACTTTAAAAAATAATTAATGTTATCTTGATTTAGTAAGGTGGACAACACTAACAAGGGTTATGGTGGAGTAGTAAGTACTCATTCATCCTCAACCAAGAGGTCTCGAGTTCGACTCCCCTTGGGTACGGAGTCGCCTTTGTTAGGGAACACTTTACCCCCAATGTGGGACTTTCATATTACTGGATCACTTAATAAATCAAAATAGAATTAATTAATTTTTTTTTCTCATTTTACCCTTACAATTAATACTCCACACATCCAATAATAGTTGTTCACTATACTATTTTGAGATGTCCAATAATACTTGTCCACTTTATGAAATCAATGGATAATTTTATACTTAGTTCCTAATTTACCCTTATCATTAATTATAGTCATTTCTCTATAACATTTTTCAAGATATTGTATCTATTTTATTCAAAGGGTGATATAGTAAAATTACCCTTCTCTATATAGTTTTTTAAGAAATGTGCAAAGTCAATAGTGGACAAGTGTTGTTGGACAGAGAGAGTATGACCTTTCGAATATAAACAATTTCCAATACTAAGTATTCATATATATACTTAATGTATATTTTTTCTTAACTTATTTTATGTGCATTGATATGAACAAAGGAAAAAAATAATAAAGTTAATTTAATTATTAATGATTTTTTAATTATCATGTAAAATAAAAAAATGCTCATCTAATATGTAATGGAGAAAATATTTAATATTTCACAAAAATTACTTTTACCCTTTTATACTTAATTCCTATTATCATGATGACATCAATAAAATGTATAAGCAAAGGTAACCCCGTTCCGATTTGCATTGTATTTGAAGCTGAGGAATGTATGTTTTTACATGTATTTGAAATTCATTAGCATGAAATTTATTATAAAATAATATAAGAAACCAAAGGAAGAAAATTAAAGAGAACATAAACTAATGACATGGAGAAGTGCATATATATTTTATTCAAGTGGGACTGAAGATCCATGTGCGACTAGCTAGTAGTACTGCATGGTACACTACACAATGTGAGGATAGAATGAACAATGATGATTATTTGGATACTTAATAGTTTTGCGGTTCATTTTTATTTTCCACATTCTTAAAATAGATTTTTATTTTTACTATTTATATTTTATAATTGGTATTTAATACTATTTTTTTAAAAAAATTCAAGAAATAACACTAAACATTCTTTTTAAAAAATAGATTTTTTTTACTATTTATATTTTATAATTGGTATTTAATACTATTTTTTTAAAAAAATTCAAGAAATAACACTAAACATTATTTAATAAGGGTATATAGTATGATAAAATATCTATATCAATAATTATTCTTTTAACAAATGTGTCAAGTCAAATCGTTACAAGTAAAAGTGAACTAAAGGAGTATAGTTTAGTCTCTTTCCATGCAGTGTTATGTAACAGTGGAGCTGCATATATTTAAGAAAACAAAAGGGAATACTACGTTTAATTTTTAGTCCTGATATTTTGTATACTTTTTTAATTAGGGGAATGAGTCATGAAGCATGGGCACTCCTAGTATTTAACACTTGCAAGTGCACTTTAAGGTGCAAAATTAAAGTTTAGAAAGAAATGACCCCTCCATAGATCTCATGCTTAATTAAACCCCAACTAAACCATATTAGTGCCTATAATTAGTATTAATAAAGTAGTGCTTAAGAAAGAGAGCCGTCTATATTTGTTATTTTACTTATAATAGTGTGCAAAAAGATATATATATAGCTCGATCTCATCATTAGCTATCATAATTAATTAGGGATATAGATATTTTATTAAAGTATAGCCATCTCAATTAGTGAGTACTTCCTGCAATATAATAGTGCAAGAAGATGATTATCAAGAATCAGAAAAATAGAATTGTTTTTTAGTGTGTTCGGTAAACCTATACATCAAAGAGTGATCAATGTTTAATGAGCAAAAGTGGATATATAGTATTATAGTTGTTGTTACTGTCTACTAAGAACTAACTTACCCGGACATGATTTCAATCAGTCTCAGCAAAATGAGCTTATATTTATCAACTTGTTTATATTTTTATGGTTTGGAGAATTTAAAATGGATAAAATTTGTTTTTCCAAATTAATTTGTTTTCACTTAATTTAAGAAAAATAACTTCCCCACAAAATAAGGAAAATATTATATGAAGCCGGGACCCAACTTTCGACCCCAAATGAAACCCTAACCTGTCCCAGATCCAAAAATCAACTATTAAACCCCTACCTAGGACCCGATTTCAAACTCGACCCTTGCCCCAAAATGGTCTCAATCCTGAATCATAACCAAACTTCTGAATCTGACCTTACTCAAGAGTCAACTCGAGACCTGTAAAATAAGATTACCCGATTGAATGCCATTATTGATAATACATCTCAATGTTATATACAATTTGTACCAGCTCCATAACTAAGGAAACATATCTTTACATTTAGGGGTGTATAAAATCAAACCGAAAACCGAACCAAATCGCAAATCGAGTCAAACCGAAAAAAAATCCGACTAGTGGTTTGGTATTGGAAAAAAACCCGATTATATTTGGATTGGTTTGGTTTTAACTAAAAAAAACCAACCCGAGACCAAACCAATCCGACATTATATATGTAATTTTAAAATGTTATTTTATACATAAAAATATTTACTTTGATATAATTTTAAAATATTTCTTACACTATTTCATAGTTTTTATCTTTTAATATATTTTTTCAAGTTTAAAACTTTGAATTCAGAATGGTCCAAGTTCATAGATGTTGATAATTATAATAAAACTTAAATCAAAATCAAATTAATACTAATGCGAAAAGAAAATCAATTCAACACTTAGAATGACAATAATATTAAATATTTGTTCTTTAGTTTTACATTGGTTTAGACAATTAAAATACATAATCTGATTTTAATTTTCCTTAAATATTTAGTAATGTAACTAATACTAGTTAAACTTATTTTAGCATGATTTAGTACTTTTAAATTATGATCATTTTCATTATGACTTTGCAATATTTATTTTATATGATGATTTCTTATTATTTTTTATTGAATTTTTTAGTGTCATCAGTATTCATATCATATTTTGTGTTATTTTCTTAAGAAACACCTTAGATAATTGTAATTTGGTTGGATTAAAGAAATATTTGGAGCACAAGTTAATTATATGTTTGTATGCAAACTTTATCGAAAAAATCCAAAAATCGGAAAAAATCTGGGGTTTATTAGTTTGGTTTAATTTATAAATTTAATAAAAAATTGACACAATGGTTTGGTTTGGTATTTGAAAAATCCGAACCAACCCGAGGTTGAAAAACCCAAAAAAAATCGAATTTTATTAGTTTGGTTTGGTTTATAAATTAAAAATTTTTACACACATGATTTGGTTTGATATTTGAAAAATCCGAACCAACCCAGTCGTATACACCCCTATTTACATTTAATTACAAATCTTCTAATTTATATATCTAAGGAAACATATCATTTGATTGTGCAATCACATAATATCGCAATCACATAAGATCTTCCAAACCCCCCCCCCCCCCCCTCAAGTTGGAACATGAATTGTGGAAATGCCCAACTTGCCCAACAAGTTATGAAACTGGTCATGACCAAGAGCCTTTTTGAGTATATCAGCCAATTGGTTCTGTGAAGATATATGATGAGTCATAATTATCTTTGATTGTACATATTGTCGAATGAAGTGACAATCTATCTCTATGTGCTTGGTACGTTCATGAAAAACAGGATTGGCGGCGATATGGATAGCAGTTTGGTTATCACAAAAGAGAGAAACAGGTGTTGCATGTTTTACTTGAAGATCTTGTAGAAGCCGAAGCAACCAAAAATCGCACTAGTATTAGTGGCCATAGCTCTATATTCAGCTTCAGTAGAGGAACGAGACACCACCGTTTGTTTCTTAGATCTCCAAGAAATGGGTGATTTACTAAGAAACACAATGTATCTTGTAGTTGATCAACGTGTCATTGGACACCCTGCCCAATCCGCATCACAGTAAGCTTTTATAGATAGTGAATTATTTGAAGGTAATAGAATCTCTTGACCTGGATTTCTTTTGAGATAGTGTAAGACTCTATAATTAAGCAGCTTCCAGATGAGGTTGCCTTGGCGCATATAGAAATTGGCTAAGTACATGAACAACGTAGCTAATAACTTGGTGAGTGATGGTGAGGTAAAGTAAGCGTCCGACAAGACGACGATTTTGTCCTGGATCATGACAAATTTCTTCAAAATCAAGAGAAAGGTTATGTTGTTGCTCCATGGGGAAACTAGCAAACTTACAACCTGTAAGTTTACTCTCTGCCAAAATATCAAGTACATACTTACGTTGACTTAGTACAATACCTGTCGGTGACCTTGCCACTGCACTGCCAAGAAAATATTAGAGTTTTCCAAGATCTTTGATATGAAATTTTGCATTTAAATGCTCTTTCAACTTGGATATGCAATCAAATCATTTCCCGTGATGATGAGATCATCCACATATATAAGAACGGCTACAAAGGAACCGCTAGGGTGGGACAATGTAAACAAGGAATAGTCTTCATTTGATTGTCCGTAACCAAGAAAAAGTAAAAAAATAGTGAATTTATTATACCAATTTCGAGATGCTTGACGAAGACCATACAACGACTTTTGTAATCGTCAGATTCTTTTCTCCCCCTGTTTGGCATAGCCTTGTGGAATCTTCATGTAAACTTCTTCATGCAAGTCTCCATGTAGAAAAGCATTGTTAACGTCCAATTGATGAAGGTCCCAATTTCGAACCGCAACAACCGCTAACAGACAACGAACATTGACAAGTTTTGTAATAGGTGCAAATGTTTCATAAAAATCAACCCCTTCAATCTGAGTGTATCCTTTCGCTACCAAGCGCACCTTGTAGCGTTCAATACTTCCATCAGGTTTGTACTTGACTTTATAGACCCATTTTTGAATCTATGGCCCGTTTACCTAGAGGTAAAATTTGTAAAGTCCAAGTATGGTTGGCTTCCAACGTTGAAATTTCATTTGCCATAACTTCTTTCTAATGTGTGTGCTTAACTGCTTGAGTAAAGGATTTTGGCTCATCAACAGATGAGATGCCCGGCAAAAATGCATTGTGACTGAATGATAGTTTAGAATATGAAATAGAGTGAGATAGAGGATGTACCGTTGAGTTGGCTGATGGAGTGGGAGAGAGCGACTGGTCATTTAACTGAGCAAGAGAATGGGGCAAAACATAATCATACCCTGACAACTTACGCGAGACTTGTCGCGAGCGTTTACCAAGTGCAAGGACAGTAGAATCAATGCTATTAGATGCAGTAGTTGGATTAATAGCCGAATAATCATGAGAAGAAGATGCATAAGGGCTTGGTGAAGTTACTGGTAGGGGAGAAATGCTTATGGATAGAACTTCTGAATTCTCAATGACAATACAATTCTCACTTGTGTCACAATGTCTTATGCAATTTGTTTCTTGTCCATATGGCTCATGAAATGTAATAGGTTGACTTAAGTCAATACACAACATCATTTTTGCTTCTTGAGATCCTTCAAAAGGATAAATGTCTTCAAAAAATTGTACATCACGTGAAACATAAATTCTTTTATCTTCGAGATCATAAATCTATATCCTTTTTTACCGCTGGGATATTAAAAAAAATGTCAGGTTTTGCTCGTGGAGAAAATTTATCTTGAGGCTTTCTATTCAGATGTCCATAGCAAAGACATCCAAAATTTCTCAAATAATCATATGTGGAAACTTTACCAAGTAGTGTCTCATATGGGCCTGTATTTTGAAGACTAGAAAGGGAGATTCGGTTAATTAAATATGTTGCAGTAAGGACACATTCTCCCCAAAACTTGATAGGCAGGTGTGCTTGAAATCATAATGCACGAGCCACTTCCAATAGATGTCTATGTTTTCTCTCGACTACTCCATTTTGTTGTGGAGTATCTGTACAACTACCTTGACGCTCCATGCCATAATCAAAATAATGTGACAATAAATCCTCATGCTTAAACTCTAGCCCATTGTCTGTTCGTAGGATTTTGACTCGCAAGTTAAATTGCGTGTTTACCCAATTAAAAAATTGCAACAGACAATCTTTAGTTTATGATTTATTCTTCATGAGAAAAAACCATGCAGCTCGATTGAAATCATCAACTATGGTAAGAAAATAATGAGACCCAGAAACAGATTACGTCTTGTATGGTCCCCAAATGTCACAATGTATTAAATCAAAAACATGTTTTATCTTATTCATACTAGCAGGAAAAGATAGTCGTGTATGTTTTGCCTTACAACAAGCATCACAAAATATAGTATTCTTTTCATCAAAGCTAATAGATAAACTAGGAATTAGAGAAATACGATTCATTGGTAAATTCCCAATCGCCGCTGCCATAAACTTGCACTAACAGACTTCTTCACCATCAATGCTTGCCCCCCTTTCGTCGGCTCCAAGTAATAAAGACCATTTCGCTCTCTACCCACTCCAATCAGCATCCTCGAAGGTAAGTCCTGAATCACAAAAGAGTCCGGATAAAAGGTTTCTGCACATTGTAAGCCATTTGTCAATTTGTTAACTGACAATAAATTAAAGAAAAAAAATCAGAAACTCCAAAAACTTTCTCAAGGATTAATCTTTTTCCAATGGCCACTTGGCCCAAGGCATGAACTTTCACCATATCACCATTGGGGATTTGCACTGGTGGTAAAGTTGTATGAACTATCCTATTTGATAGAGAATTTATATCATGAGTTATATGATTCGTAGCACCCGTATCAATTATCCACTCCTCTTTTGTCTTACATGAAAAATTAGAGGTTGTCATACTCGCAGATGAGTTACCTGTAGATGTTCCATTGTTGCCCAATAATAATAATAGTTGTTGATGTTGAGCATGTGTCAAACCTGGAATTGGTGACATAGCCTCTTCAATAGTTGCAGCAAGGGCCGTACCTGCGAGTGCGTTTGGTTCCTTTTGTTTTTTCTGATGCCTACGAAATTGCATTTGATCACAAAACTGCATCTGATCATTATTGGTCTGCTTGTTGTTTTTCTAGCCAGGTTTACACCAATCTGGACGATACCCAATCACTCTGTAGAAGCAATCTTTTGTGTGATTAGTTCTCCCACAGTGTATGCAAGGTGGAGATTGATGTCGAACCCCATCCTCAACTCTTCTTTGTCGTTATTCACCCTCTCTTGTCAGCAAGGCAGTTGCTTCAATTGTGGATATGCGATTTGCAGCAGTAGATCTTTGCTTTTCTTCTTGTGCCGTGATAGCATAGACTCTTCCTAAGTTTGGCAATGAGTCGACACTTAGTATTTGAGAATGTACAGTTGAATATGTGTCGTCAAGTCCCATTAGAAAATCAAAAACCTTTTCCTTCTCCCTCATGAATTGCATCTTCTTTGCTGCACCGCAAATACAACCACATGTGCAAGACGGAGTTGGCATGAGACCTTGCAACTCACCCCAAACAAACATAAGTTTACCGTAATAGGATGAAATATAAGCTCTCTCTTGTTGCAAGAGGGCGATGGCACACTTCAATTCATAAAATCTTGGTGCAATTTCTTGGGTAAATCGTTCTTCCAAATCTACCCAAATTTCTCTAGCAGTTTTAACGTGTGCGGCGCTACCCTGCAATTCCTTGGCAATTGCATTTGTAAGTGATGAAAGTACAATGGCATTGCACTGTATCCATGACTATAAATCCTGAGAGTTCTCTTTCAGTCTCTCAATGGTTCCATTAACAAATCCAGCCTTGTTTTTAGAGTGAAGTGCGGTAAAAAAATTTCATCTCCAAGTGAAATAGTTTTCTCCATTTTCACTAAGAGGATTGGTAACAAAAATCAAACCTGGGTGGTCTGATGGATGCAAGGAATAGGGAGAAGCATCTGCGACTTTAACAAAAGAATATGACGATTCTACAAATCTCTAGCATTTTAAATACTAGAAATGCCCTTAATAACATATACATATAACTATTGTATTCTTAAGTTGAAAATCATTAAATATAAGGGTGCCTCTTATATCGTCAATTCAATTTAAGGGTTTGGGTCAAGAATTAGGTAGGATTTACATCTAAATATTGATTTTCATTTTTACACATTTTTTTCGTTAAAATTTAGCTATCATGTCATTAAATAAATATCAAAAATTGTATTGCCGACTAAAATAACTTTGGATTTTAAAATTTAGCTAAATAAGGTTGGATGACCATAAAATCGATTAGGCAAAATTAAAAGACTTTCCAAAGATAAAAGAAAATTGAGTGATTTTGATAATCAATATATTAATTTTGAGTTGAGTAACCATTGACATTCAACTCTTTAAGGGCTTGTTTGGAAAGTCATTCTAATAATTGAATTTGGAGAAATTCAGAGTAATTATATTGTTTGTCCTGTTTGGTTGACCATGTAATTACCTAGTTGGGTATAATTGGCATAGGGTAATTACACTCTCCAATTCACATGGGGAGGCTGCGAATTATTGATAATTACATGATGTAATTATAAGCTGATTACTTTTTAATTTATTCATTTTAAATTATTTTTAATTTTTATTATTCTAATGTTTTCTAAATTTTTTATATTATTTATATATCTTTTCTTTCTCATTCTCAACATTTATTTCATGTGATTGCATGCAATTTTTCATATTATCTAAAAAAAATCATTAGTATCATTTTATTCATATGATCTAATTTATAAATTAAAGTAGAATTCATTGTTGAATAAAGTCATAGAATTACGTAATTTCCTTTTCTTTTAAATCATATATATTTATGTATGTTGTGTTAAAAATTTGACATAAGAGTATTATGTTAAATTTTTTGTTTTGAATTTAGAACTTATGTTATATATTCAATTTCATTTGTTTAGGAGTATTGCTAGATTATCTCTTAAAGTTATCTTTTCTGAATTTAGGCTTGATAGATTATCTTTTGGTCAAATGTTTTATAATTTTATGAAATTATATTTACTAGTTTTGACGCACGTGCGTTGCACATGAAAATCAAACCATGTACCACACTATTTTTAAAAATAATATGAATATTGCTAAATAAAAAAATAGTCATTCTTAAAATCTCTTAGTTACACCTCTTAAATAAACTTTCTACTCCCTTCCCCATAGTGCATTACTTTTTTATTATTGTTTTGTAGGTGTTCTTACTTTTAATATAATATAATATAAATTAATATTGATATCAAATATAGAAGATATACTAAATTGGATGTTTTAGCTGGAGTATTAGATTAATTTAACATTCATGTTATGGAGTGTTCTAATTTCACTGAACTTTGAGATTGTCAACATTTGTAAAGCAAACATGAGGTTTTATGAAGAGAAGAATAGAAAACATAAAAAGCTGTAGTTTAAAAATGTGAGGAAACCCCTCCATTTATAGTTTAAAATGTATAGTATTAGTATGTGCATATTGTTTGTTATCATAAAAATATAGAAGATATACTAAATTGTGTATTTTAATAATAATAATAATAATAATTTTTTAAAATGTAGTTTAAAAAATTTGATGAAGGCCCTCTTTTTACAGCCAACAAAGGGTAGTGTATGAAAAACTGCTCGTGGTGCCTTATCAAAAAGAAGTCACAACCCTTTAGAAAAGTCACAACCCTTCAGAAAGGTCAGAGCTCATCGGAAAAGTCGTAACTCTTTGTAAAAGTCGCAACCCTTCGAAAAAGTCAGGAGGAAGAAAGGCCTTGTTATCATCTAGATCGACGTAAGGTGCGTAGCGGTGTAGAGTCCAACTAAGACTTCCATGAAAGGTCTCATTCATCTTGATTGAGGAGTTTCTTACTGACCGCTAAACCTTCTCTACTTTTGAAGATAGACTGGAAAACAAGCTCAGAGAATAGCTAAGTGGTAGTCAGAGACTCCCTTTTTTAGGAACTCTTCGAAAAAGTCGCAATCCTATAGAAAAGTCACAACCCTTCAAAAATGTCACAACTCATCAGAAAAGTTATAACTCTTCGAAAATGTCACAAATCTTCAATGTGAAAAGTTGTATGCCTTTAATATAATATAATATAATACAATATAAAATATAGAAGATATACTTCATTTGGTGTTTTAAGTTGGGGGTATTATAATAATTTAACATTTAAGTTATTAATTCATTCTTTTAAGGTAGTATAGATAAAAAAAGATAGATATAGATTGGTCTAATTTTAATTTTATATGAAAATTTTAAAAATAAAGAAGACTTTTAATTTAAGGATCATATGTAGAATATATAAAAATGTCTTTTAACTTTGTAGTCTTAAAGATGCGTCCTCACCCCCAAGGAAAAAAGAACATTCTATATAAAACTGAATAAAAATAAAAGTACAACAAATAAATTGAAAATGAAAGAGTACTTATTAAATGTAGTTTGGATTCTTCAAAAAAGTTATTGATCAAATACCTTTTCTCCAATAGTTCGAGACTTTTCAGATTCTGAACACCAAGTTGTAGTTTGTGCAACGAACAATCATTGAACTTCTTGTCAGGAAGAGTTGCTGCAAAAGTATATTTTATGGCTATGAAAATGAGTGCGTATATTAATTATCACGATACTCTTCTCGTTTGAAGTTGAGTTATTTCATTCTCCTTTTTTCATCAATTTTTATTGATCTATCTAATTTACCAACAAAAAAATATATTGTAATTGCATAATTGAACAACTCTCACCATCTTTGTTGTTTTAAGTAGAAGAATAGAAAACTTACAAAATTCGTAGTTTAAAAGTGTGAGAAACCTCCTCTATTTATAGACAACAAATGATAGTATGAAAAAGGTGCTTATCACGTCTTTTCAGATTAGTCACAATCCATCAGAAAAATCACAACTTTTCAGAAATGTTATAACTCATCGAAAAAGTCACAACTCTACAAAAAAAAGACAACCTTTTGGAAAAGTCACTACCCATCAATGTGAAAAGGTGTCTGCATTTAATATAATATAGTGTATATAAATATAATATTAAATATAGAATATATAATGAGTTGGGTGTCTTAAGTTGGGGGTATTATAGTAATTTAACATTAAAGTTAGGGAGTTCGTGCTTTTAAGATAGTATAGAAGATAGATAGATAGATAATATTAATCTTTTTTTCAAAATGCATTTCATGAAGTTCATAGTAATTTGTACTTTTAGTTTTTATGATTAATTTAATTAAAATATACTAAATAAAAAATATGTAAATCAATTATTTTTTATAATATTAGTTAAGAACATATGTTTATTAATTAACATATTTTCAAAAGACAATATATATCTTAAATATTCAATTTATTTCATTTCAAAATGCTCTTATTTGTCTAATATAAATTTTTAATTTTAAATAATTAATTTAAAAATTTAATATAATTGTATGATTACACTTGTGCAACAAAGCAGTACACTTGTAGTTACACTGTAATTACACATGCAGTAGCAAATAAACAGGTCAATGTAATTATTAGGCTGATAATTACTATCCTAGTAATTACAACAATTCCAATTACCCGGTGACTTTCCAAACATAAGTGATCTTGGTGTCTAGAGATGGTCATTTGGTAGCTTCTGATTTTTCTTTGGGAATCTTTTTTAGAGATATTTTAAAAAATATAGTAGATTTTTTAGGTGTCAGCAGACAGATTTTTGGAATAAAAAGAAAATGGAAAAAATGTTTGTGGTGTTGAGAGAGTTGTAGTTTAATTTTCTCCAAGATCTGTGAATATTTTGTGATAGGAAGAACAAACACATCCTCAAAAATTAGGAAAATCTTTTTGCAAGAGTTGAAAAAGTTATCCACAAGCAAAATACTAATTAAAGAGATATGGAAAAGGAGACAAGTGGACTTGTTTGAACAATATTACGTAGATGTAATAAAGTTATAATGAGTTAGAAAGAATATGAAACATTAGTAAAGAGGTTAACAGCTCATGTTGTCTACAAATTCCTAGTAAAAGACAATGTACGTTATTTCATGTTGCACTTGTTGAATACAAACGAAAGAGACATTCCCTATATATGCTGATATATTGCAAACCTAACTCTCTACATATTAGGTAGGTATGTTGTTAGATTAGTCTATAGATTCTCCCTTTTCACTAATACTAATTAATACTATGCTTAATCACCTAGGACTACAATTAACATTAATGACGATGGAAACATATTTCTGATTCTATGCAATAATTTATGGAATCAAGGGATGTGATTTAATGTTAAACCTGGTTTAAAAATTTCGAGTTTGAGTAATGGGGATGAATTCGGAAGTGCTACAACTTGTTGAGATGTGACAAATAAAAGTGTTCTCTCTTTAATATACATGATTCATAAATTTAACCCTATATATGAGATAGTTACAAACTACAATATATATAATATCAGAGCAGGTAGATGTAATGAACTCAAATCACATTGTCGTTCAAAAAGCAAAAACAAGAAAAAAAAAAGGTTCACATATTTGACCCATGAAAAAGAATGACGACCAACATATGAGGGGAGTATTAATTAGACATACCAAAATACAAGTATTTTTTTTTATCTCTAGTGGCTTAAGATTTAGATAAGATGGTTACACATTTCAACAAAAAGTTGAATCAGTGTGTTCTGAACACGTAATAGGTTGTTGAAATGAAAAACTAAATATTTAAACAACTTATGTAAGATTAATGTTCTTTCATCTAAAGATTCAAAAGGTTATGAATTTGTTAAATAATAATTAGCTAGCGAACTGTTAGTGCATCATTTTGCTTAATCATAATTTGTTTTCTTCTTAATTAATAGTGATAGTAAACCTCGACAGTGCTATTAAAAAGGTCATTAGAGTCCACGCACCTAATTGCATCTTAAAGTGAGATTAGACTTGTTAAGTTCTCAATAATTCTATTGTTTTGTCAACGTGAAGAAAATCACATCTTTTCTAAACTTTCTTTGTTGTAGAACTTGAGAAAACAATATATTCCAAAATCTTGCTTCTACTAGATGATCTTAAATAGAAACAAAAAGAAGAGTTGACATTACTTTATATCAAATCAAACTTGAGATTTTATAGTAATGATCATGAGCTAAGACAGGATTACAATTAAGATCTTATATAGCAGAAATGGAATTTGGCGGTACCTTAATCTTGTAGGCTTGAATGAAGGCACGAATCTTCTTAAAAGATATAAGGCCACTCAGAAGATGCCACCTTACAACATTTAAAATGTGAAAAAAATCAAAATTGGAGAATATTGGTTAGATATCAACTCTTGACTTTGGTTAGAATAGCGCATGGCATTTTCATGTTAACTTCTTCTTTTCCTTTCTCCTTTCTTTATGTAGAGTCAATATATGCGGATCTACTTAGAATTCATTTTTCAAAAGATTTTATGTTGCAAAATTTCTTCTTAACCTTCGATAACATCAAGTTAATCTGGCATGTATCTGACATATTATTGATTTAAGATTATATGTATCTATTTTTTATCAGTCTAATTGTATATGTATTTGACTAAATATAGACATGTATCTGAATAAGAATTCATGAATTTGAATTAAAAAAATCTAAACTTAGCTAAATCGCAAAAAAAGAAGGATTTTATTTTGCATCCTATGGTCAGGATATGATAAATGAAAAGATGAGAAATAATAAAAAATCTACTAACCAACCATATCTTGGGAAGGCGATGTATATTTTCAAGTGTTAAGAAATAAAATAAGTAGCTATGTTAATGGTTTAGGACTTGGTCCAACTTCTTCAGCTCTATGGGGTATTAGATTTTTCGTAAAAAATATTATTGTAGAGGATTCATCTAATTATGTTGTATAAAGGTTAGAATATGAGATTACTGTGTTAAAGGAGAAACAAAATCAAGAAATGAATTTGATAAAACAAAATCACAATAAGCTACAATCAGTATTACTCCAAATGAGACAATTCATGTAAGAATATGCTCCTAAATGAATCAATGCCACAAGATATCAATGGCACCTCAATGAACAAGTAACTCGATTACAAGTTGTAGTCATTTGTAATAAGCTTTTAATTCTATCAAAGTATTGTTAACTAACATGTTAGTATTTATCAACTTACCAACCACAACACTGGACAAGAACAAGTACCACAATCATAAAGGATACCTATTAGTGCTTAAATTACTCCACCTCATGGTACTACTTGTCTTTATCATTTGGCACTACTATTTGTGTTTTCCTGCTACGGAAAATTTTGTGGGTTTATGAATGAAACTGCTTATTTTGTATTTCTTAGTTTCTTGATTTAGTGAATTTTCTTACTTTGTTTAATGAATTAATTTTCAAATATAGTAAATATTGTGTTGAGCTATAGAATTTCCAGAGACAAAGAAACAACTCTCCCTGAATAGTTTCAGATCTAAGTATAGTTCACACCGATAGATATCCAATAAAGCTTAAAGTATGAATACTTATAAGCATCAAATAAAACTCGAGCAATACGTCACTAATCCCTCTACCATTGGTGTCAAGGGTGCTTCATAGTTTGTATAGATGCTAAAGATTGGGCTATATAATGGACGGGTGTCTACCCGGTTGTTGTGCAGTGTGATTGTATTTGTGAATGACTTTACTGTGTTTGGTATGCATTTATATGCATGACATCTATTTTTGGAATGATTTGAGTTAGGAATGAGAAAACTATGTATTTGGGACTCTTAAAACAATTTTTGTCACCATTCATACTTACTTTGGGCTCTCAGGGTACGTATTACTGGTTTTACTCGAGGACACTTACAATTTTGAAGAAAACACATCTTTTTTTGAGATCTTAGTTTTTTAAAAGGAGATACTTACTTTAACTTTGTTTCACTTTCGACGTTTGAGTACTTCAAAAAAGGTACTAATTGTATAAGAGTTTTGGACACAGAGGGATATTGGTTTTAAACATGCAAATTTATGTGAGTTTTGTTGGAAGATAAGCTCGAGAAAGTATTTCAAGCGGCTCAAAGGATTTAATTTGGTTTACTTTTACACTTTTAAGCTCGAGGAAGCACTTCAGTAAGATCGAGGAATAATGTCGCGTTATATTTCTTGCATTTCATCAGTTGTTGAGCTCGAACGCATTCTAAGCGGCTCGGGGAACTTTGCTGGGCTTTTACTTTTATCCATTAGCTATATGTGCATTGCATCACCTTGCATTATATATCTGATTGTGATTTACTTATTTTGGATGTTGAATGCTCTTTATTTTTATTATCTTCACATCTAAAGTGGCGCGTGTGATTCTAGTTAGTTATTAAATTGTTGTGCTATCACTATTAAGCCTATTTTATTTATATTATTTCTATATGAGCTCGATCGACCTATGATGCCTATTGAATATCCTATATTTTGGTACTCATATTATAATCCTACATCTTTTTCTAATTTAACTCCTAGTACAAGCACCCTTGCAGAGTTTGGATCTCTCATGGCCGTCGCGGTTGGATTGGGGTGAGCTCTTTGTGTCTAAAGATTTGTTTCTTTCCTTCTTTTTGTATTGTCTATGTAGTTGTATTTTGATTAGACAAATGTGATGTATATATCCTTTTTGTACTTAGACACTCTTATACTAGTGACACCAGGTCTAGGGTTCAAAAACTCGTTGCTTCCAATTGCACACGCAAGTGTACGTGGTCGAACAAATAATATAGTAGCTATAAAAGAGTCGGATTATCGGACCCAAATGACTTGTTAATTAACTATTTTACTAAATTATACTAGTCTTATTATTTATTCAGGTGTGCCAAAAGAGTTTAATTTATATTTAACTACTAAGAATGCAAGAATGAAATAATAGACTTACTTACAATGAGTGAGATGATTCCAGGGCTACAACATACTTAAGGTTTCATGTATCACATCTCATGTAATGAATTAAATACGGTTATCAAAATACTGATTTACAGTGTTGATTTTATGATCATAATCTCCCAATATCTAATCGCCTACTCCAATTGACTGTCTAACTACATCGTTGAGCGGGGATAGACAGACTCAATTGATGCACATTTATATTTCATCCCGTTTGGTAACCAAGCTTGGTGTTCGTCCGGGTGTGAATCCTGATTTAGAGCTAGGGTTTTTTGAATGTTAGAAATTGTTGTGAGTTAGTTGTTAGGATATTCCAAATCAGATTATCAAGTTTCCGTTGAATTATTGCTTAGTTCTTTCTTGAAACTCAGCACCCTAGTTGTGTAGATTCGTTTAGTTCATGAATCACACTTGCTAGGTCAGTTTATTCAGTTTTACATGCTCCAGTTAAAAATGTTTCATTATCAGTACATTAATGTTGCATTTTAAATTAGCCTGTCAGTATTTTGAGCTATCCAGTATTACACAAATTCAGTCATAATGTGTTATTTACATAATTAGTTGGGAGTAGACTTAATATCGAGTTGGACTAGGGTCAGTCACCCTCATAGTCCCAGAACTACGTGCCCCGTAGGTAAGTCCCCTCTGTGGGCATTATACTTAGTGATCACGCTAGTCATGCCTCTATATCCTTGGCAAGGTATATTGGGTCCTCTCGAATGGGCGTATACATCGGACTCCACGTTTAGCTCATGTGGTTTTATGTCGGTTATTAGTAGCTCCCACAGTCAGATTCTAGTGCATTGACCAGGTTATGTCAATATTCAATTTCAGCATGTCATGTACTTGGTCATTGCATTCAGTTAGATCAGTACTCAATATTTCTATCATGTTCATATTATATCATTGCTTTATTGATTTGTTCAGTTATATGCTTTATTCAACTTTATTCCATCCTGCATGCTCAGTACCTTTCAAGTATTGACGCATACTCTGTGCTACATCTTCTCGTGATGTAGATTTAGGCCCTCAGCATTCAGATCACTCATAGATTGGTTCCCCATCTCCAGTTCAGCAACATCAGTGGTGCGTCCTGATTCTTTGAGGATATCGACATGCTATCTTTCCATTTTCAGTCTTTTAGTTTCAGTTTTGCTAGAGTTAGTTAGGGACATGTCCCAACATCTCTTGTCAGTTAGAGGCTTATTTTAGACATATTACCAGATACAACTTTAGTTTTGAGTTTGATCTTACGGTTGTTATTAAACTCATAGTCTTTTATATAATCAAATTAGTATTGGGTATTCCCCACTTTCAGTTAATTATGGCTTTAAGCTTCAGCATAGTAATATTTTATTCAGTAATATTTTAGTATGCTTATGATATGCCCACAAGGTTAACTTGGGGTTACTCGTGATCCTAGGTCTCGTGTCCGAGTCCAGGGGGTAGTCTCAAGGTGTGACAAACTCGGTATCAGAGCATTAGGTTCAACAGTCCTAGGATGTCTGAAAGTTGTACCGAGTAGAGTCCTTTTCATGGGTGTGAAGTGCACCATATCTAATGAGAGGGAGGCTACGAAGAGTTTAAGGAAAACTTCACTTTCTTGCTACTCTTATCGTGCATGTGTATGATCTACATTTCTAATCCATCGTTATGCATTTCAGCTCATGCCTTCTTGTAGAGCTTACACTAGGAATGTGAATGCCCGCAACGCAAACGCAACTCCTCTTGTCCCAGATCAGGAAGTTTCGAATGCAGAGTTTCAGAACACTATCCAACTGTTGCCTTATAGTGTGACCAACCAGAACCATTAGCAGGTTCTAGTTCTGGCAAATGATAATGTTGGGTCAGCTGCAACTAGAGTTTTGTTAGGATAAATCCGCCTGAATTCTTAGGATCACAGATTGGTGAGGATCCCCAAAACTTCATAGATGAGGTCAAAAAGATCTTTGAAGTGATGCATGTAATTGGGAATGATCGGGTTGAGTTGGCATCTTACCAGCTTAAGGATGTGGCTCATAGCTGGTATACACAGTGGAAAGAGAACAGGGGTACAAATGTAGCTTCTATCACTTGGGAATGCTTTAGTGAAACCTTTCGAGACAGGTTTTTCCAAAGAGAGCTAAGGGAGGCAAAAGCTCAAGAGTTTATGAACTTAAGGCAAGGTAACATGACAGTCCAAGAGTATGGACTCAAGTTCACCCAACTCTCCAGGTATGCTACTCACATGGTTGCTGATTCCAGGGCTCAAATGAACAAGTTTCTGTATGGAGTGTCAGACTTAGTGAAAACATAGTGTAGGAATGCTATGTTGATGGAAAATATGAACATCTCTAGGGTCATGACTCATGCTCAGCAGGTTGAGGGAGATAAGCTTAAGGAAATAGCTAAGCTCAACAAAAAAGCTAGAACAGGGAACTATGAGTACTCTCAGCAGAAAGCGGGTGGTGGAAATCACTCACAGTTTTGACAGGATCAGAATAGTAGGGCACTAGGCTCTAAGTCTCAGGGAAGTGTTTCAGGTACCAGAACCTACCCAACTTGTCCAAAGTGTTATAAGAACCATCGGGAGAGAGTCTTGCCAGAAAGGAAAGATGTTTTGGGTGTGGTCAGACTGGTCATAAGTTGCGGGATTGCCTTTCTTCTAAATAGGGACATGGTGGTAACAATAGTAGGGCTCAGTCTATAGCTCCAGCAGTACCAGCAGGTCGCCCAACTAGGAAAGGTGTGTCATCTGATACAGGTGGTTGTTAGTGCCAAGGCAGGCTCTATGACCTACAGGCTCACCAGGACCATGAAGATTCTCCTGATGTGGTCACTGGTACGTTTTGAGTCCCTCTTTAGATGTTTTTGTAGTGTTGGATCCAAGGTCTACCCTTACCTTTGTAACTCTATTTATAGCAGTAATCTTAGGTGTCAGTCTAGAAACTCTTTCAAATCCCTTCTCAGTCTTTACTCCAGTTGGTGACCCAGTTATAGCTAGACGGGTATACAGAAATTACCCTGTCACAGTCTCTTAGAAAGTCACCTCAATAGATCTTGTAGAGTTAGAAATGGTAGATTTTGATATAATTCTAGGCATGGATTGGTTACAGTTCTGTTATGCCTCAGTCGATTGTAGAACTAGGATCTTTTGGTTTCAGTTTCTAATGAGCTAGTCTTAGAATGGAAGGGTAGTAGCTCAGTGTTGATGGGTCGAATTATCTGTTACCTTAAGGCAAGAAAAGGTGATCTAGAGGGTGGTGTAGCACATGTTGAGGAAAAAGGGAAGGAATTAGAAAAAGATGTTCATCAGCTTGCTCACCTAGGAGTTAGTCTTACGGACACATCAGATGGTGGTGCGATAGTGCAAAATAGATCAGAACCTTCATTGGTAGCGGAGGTTAAGGAAAAATAAGGCAGTGATACTATATTACTTTAGTTGGAAGGTGCAGTTCATCAATAGAAAGTAGAGTTTTTCTCCCATATGAGAGATGGTCGCTTATGTATTCCTAAGGTGGATGAGTAGATGAAGCAGCCTTGATTGGGCTAGATTTGGTTCATGATACTATGGAAAAAGTTCCACTCATCAGAGATAGATTTAAGACATAAGTCCTATGCAGATGTAAGGAGAATGGACTTAGAGTTTGAGATAGATGATTGGGTTTTTTCTAAAAGTATCACCATGAAGGGGGTGATGAGATTTGACAAACTTGGTTGGGAAGCAAAAGCAGCCATTGAGGCCTAGTATCCTCATCTCTTTCCTTCCAATTCCATTTCAGCTTGAGATAATATTTTTCTCTTATGTCTCACAGTTTACTCTTGCATAAATTCAGTCTTAGTACCTTGATCCTTCAGTTGTTCTTGCATTTTCAGCATATTTGCATGGCCTTGGAACTCAGTTCAGTTAGATATCACTTTCTAGTACTTAGTGGTAGGGATTGCAGCTTCTTCCACTCAGCTTGTTTAGAATTCATTCGAGGACGAATGTTCCCAAGGGGAAGATATTGTAACACCTCGGATTTGAGAAAACAGAAAAAAATTGTAGCTTTCCAGACCTGGTGCAAGAACGACGGAAGCCACCGACAGTCTGTGGTCTGACACGCGGTCCGTAGGTGGGGTCCATTATTGAAGACCAAATATTTATGGTCTCTGATCCTATCAATGGTCGACCAGTACGGTCGAGAGCACCCCCTAGTCTTTACCGGCGTATTCGACCTCTCGGAGGTCTCATACAAGCCCTTAGCATTCGTCATAGCATTTATCATAGAAAAATTGCAGAAAATTTAAAACTTTTTCATAATATAACACAAGACTTAAAAGTCACCTCATTTAAACCTTTAATACAAAATTGAAGTACTACGTCTCAAGGTAGCCATCTTAAAACATGACTACAACACAAGAGGGACACAACCCTTACAATACAAAAGAAACTACTATCTAGTACATAGAACTTAAGGAAACTCTTTAACATAAAGGTCCTTGAATCTTTAAGGACACACCCGAACTTGGGAATAGTAAGCCAAACTCATCACTTCTAGGAAAGACCCTTTAGTTACCATCACCTACACTTGGTGTAAAAAGATGAAGAAGAATGATGTTAGTACAAGAATGCACTAAGTATGATAACCATGCAAAACATGCTTTTAAAAGGACATTTAGTTGGAAACTATGCATCATGCCTTTTTAGAGAAACTTCAAGAACATTTAGTACATAGGCACAATATAAACCACATACATCATCATACACATGGAAACCATTCATAATAGCACATGGAACCACTTATAACATTTTAGGCACATTCAATAATGCATACAATACATTACCTTCCTCTTTATCTTAACTCCTTTCCTCAAGCAACCCTTAGGGAATACTTGGTGCAATGTATCACCTTAAGGTTACCAAGGGTGAACTTACATATAGCCTTCATCAATCCAACCACATATATTCATAGAGTCATAAGTACACCATAAGACATAGTCTTCACATAGGAACCATCACCTAGGACAACCCCCAAGTCACACTAGTGCAATGTGCAAGTAGCATCCCATAATACTACTCCCACCAAGTGTTCCTAGGAAGCCACCATAGACTAGGCACATCATATTCAACAAGTCATAACATCTTCATTTAACATTAGACATAAGACCAACATACTTCATAACATCATATAAGGACTCATTCATTTACTACATCATTAGTCATAACCCATTTAGTTCATATCATAGGTAAACCACCCTCACAACCCCTTCACAAGCTCACTTGTGCAATGTACACATGGAGTCCCATACCCCCACAGATACTAAGCAAACCCATTAAGAAGTCATAAGTGTAATTCACATGCATAATCATACTTCATGTCTTGACATAAGTAAAGTCAACCTTAACATGCTTTCATATTAACATATATAGACCATAGTCTTCATTACATAAAAAGCCTAATCATAACCTCCCTTAGAGTACACTTGTGCAATGCATAAGTAGGGTCCGTAGTCCTACCTACACTAAGTAACTCTTTAAGAAATCATGACTAGAGTTCATATTCTTATCTTACTTCATTTCTTAACTTTCGGGAGACATTGCCATAATCGACATAGACCATGTGAGCTACATGGAATCCGATGTTCTACTCCCACACCGAAAAGAGAGGGTACTACTTGCCAAAGTAGGACCTACATACATAATAACTATCTAGTGGATCCACTAAGCTAAGACCTACGGGGGCACGTAGTTATGGAACAAAGAGATTGCTACTAGAAACCTTGACTTACTAGGCGTGAAGGTTTCTATCTCATGAGACAACATCTATGTTGGGTACCTGTACTTGCTAAACGTGAAGGTTCTCTTGTGGGAAGCCGGACTTGCTAAACGTGAAGCCCCCACTCTCATTTTTCATGTTCACTCGGTGCTAAGCTCCAACTCCCTTTTTAAACATCTTTAAGCCTTTATTTAACATTAGTTCATAAAATAGGCTTTAGGGACTTAATCCCTCATATCATATAGCTCAAAGGTTTCTAAGATGAGAATGACCTTTCATCATAGAACCTACATTATGTGAGAATGACCTTTCACATAATCATACCATATTCATAACATAGTCTAGTTTAGAGTACAATTGAGGAAACCTTTCAAGAGACTCACTTTCACTAGATTATCATAACCTTATTCATTTATTCATGTGTGTGTACATATGTGAGAAAGCCTTTCACATACACACCTTTATACAACACATATTCATACCTTGCTAATCATACACTTTGCATGCATAATAAGATGTAAGGGTTCATATACGAGTTAACCTTTCAATAGACACCATAACACATCATATTCATAGCTATACATGAAGAGTGTGTGTGTGCGCATATTGGTCCTCATAGTGACATATTAGCAACAACATTGATATTGAGTGTACTTCCCTTAAAGGGATCACAACACATTCACAATGTCCCCAATTCATGAGCAATTCACATATAAAGCCCTTAGGGATTCTAGACCACACACCCACACACCCACATACCCACACTTCATCATAGGAGACAATGACACATTCAACATTGAATAGGTACTCCTAACATGCATATGATCAAACATTCATATAGGGGTCATATAGGTAGGGGTCATTCCACAATAGTACCTAACATAATCAATCATGTAGACCACACCTTATCCCTAACATTATCATTCACATTATACTCCTCATCATCAACACACTTTAAACGTCATGCTAGCATTGAGGATTTCATACATAACCTTCATAGCATAACTTCATAAACATATGCATCATAATCATCAATTCACTTCACATCTATTGCCTTCAAGGCCATGATCTCAACATGCATAGATAGACAAGAAGTAAACACCTCCACCATAAGTGGATCAAACTCACAACATCAATTTTCATACTATAGACTAGAGGTTAGGTCAGCTTACCAATTCTCCAAGCCATGATCACCACAAATCAATCTTCAACAATCCAAATTCAATTGACATAGATGGAAATATGAATCAACAATGTAATTCAATAACATAAACATAATCTAAGTACCATTCTATAAACAAAGGGATCAACCCATGACTTTGCCCATAAGGCCATAATCCTCAACTCATAAATATACCAACAATTCAACATGAATAAGTATAGATAATCATAGGAAACATCAATACAATCTAATCTAAACATAATTTCACCAATAGAGATCATATTCACAAAGACCCACATCATAGGCCAATTTTTGAGAATTTGGGGATCATGGGTTCTTCAAGAATTCCTTTGAAAATTGTCTTAAAAACCTTAATTCCACATTAATTCATCAATAGAATGATTTGGAAAATTGTTTGACAAAGAACCCATGTTTAGATTGAAAATTGGGAATTTTGGTCTTTGAATCACTTTTGAAAATCTTTGATAGAACTCCTTGAATGAGAGGTTATTCAAGAATCAAGAGTCACCATACCTTAATTATTGAAGATCCATGAAATTGAAGAAGAAATCAGTTGAAAACCCATCTTCTAGCTTGAGCTTTATCAAGGTCTTCAATGGGGTTTTTGAGAGAATCTATTTTGAGAGGGAAGGGTCAATTTGAAGAATGGGGTCTAATTTTAGGTTTTGAGGTTTTAACCAACTTAAAATACCCTAAAATAGGTAGAATAACAGTTTATAATAATTCCCCAAAGTACCCAAACTACCCCTCACTTAGTTGGACCTTTTAAATAAGTCAAACTAGAGTTTTATTTTTGCAGATTTCGTCGGGAAACAAGTTCGCGACGCGAAGGTGTTCCCACAAGTTTTTTGGAAATTAAATTTGAGACAGTAGAGTTCGCGACATTTCCGTGACGCGGACCAAACATTTGGCCCTTGGTGGAGCTAGTCCGCGACGCGGACATGCTCCCTCCAAGCACAACTTCAAGCTGCCTTGGCAGCTTGCTTGGCCAAGGTTGGGGTCCTCCTCGGGGACCCTTAGGGTGGCCCCCGTAGAGTCGTATTCGAACGTTTTGACCCTAAAAACATTTATTAAGGCACTAGGGTCACCTCCATTGATTTTAGACTCCAAACAACACATAAAAACATGAACAACATACTAGAATACACCAACATGTGAAAGACTAGTTTCCGAACGTCTTGGTCGTCCCTTGACATTTGACTTCCAAACTCTTTAAAACTGACTTAAAAGGCTATTCTTCATTATTTTGACAAGTTATTAATGCATAAAACCCATGTGAGTCTCTACTTTATCCTACTTTATTTTGAGGGTCGTTACAGATATGATAAATATCAAAACTGTTAACTTTTAGAAACTATTTTCCTCCTTAGATAAATAATAAGAAGGTTACCTGGTGTAATCTTTAACCGAAATACCACCAATTCTTCTAGTACATTCTCACTTCAACCTTGCTAAACAAAGCACTGAATTTTGGAGAAGTAATGCATTAATATTCTACTTCCATCATCTGTTTCTCTCAATCAGTAGAATACAAGAAATACCAACAGTATAATAATTTCCTTAAGATTGTTGTTCATCTTGTATTCCTAAGATACTTAGAACAAAACTTTGAAGAACTTGGTAAGAAACAACAAAGTTTAAAGAGTATTTTCAAACTAGAAAATTAAAACTAGTAGAGAAAATAGAATCAGAAACAATATAAGAATATTTTTCTCAAAGAAAAAAAATTGAGCCCACTGAATGCATAGTGTCCCTTTAAGGAAATTATTCCCCTCAAGTACCTGAGGTTATTGAAATATATCCTCCCAGGATAGAACGATCTTACTCACCGGTGTATCGGTACCTAAAACCACGGTGTCAGTGAATCACTTAACGGCAATAAAGTACACTTAGAATACTAGATTTAGTAGTAGTAGAAGAAGTCCAATAAAATTCGTTCAACTAAAATGAGAGGAAATCCTTTAATTTATAGAAAACAAAGGGTAGTGTGAAACGGTTCTTATTGTGCCTTACCATAAAGGTCACAAACCTTTGGAAAAGTCACAATCTTTCGGAAAGGTCACAACCTTTCATAAAAGTCACAACTTTTCATAAAAGTCGCAACTTTTCATAAAAGTCGCAACTCTTCATAAAAGTCACAACTTTTCATAAAAGTCACAGCTCTTCATAAAAGTTGCAACTCTTCATAAAAGTTGCAACTCTTCATTTTCCATTCACACCTTTTAAAACTCAACAATGACCATGTTACCTTCTCTTATGTATGCGATTTCTTTCATGTTCAAGCTATATTCTATGGGTAAGACTCAAGGGAAGGCGATCGGAAGCCATTAGTTAAAGTTTCACCCATGTTAATTGATGGTTTTGTGTGGAGGGAGTGTGTGGAGTGGTGTGGTAGCTGCTGGTTAATGTGTTGGATTCATTTAAGTGTACTTTATTGTTGTTGGTAATATGAAGGGTTGAATACTACGAACACCGATTATTTTCAATGTTTCTTGAGTTACATCCATCATGTGTTTGTTGAATTGACGACACAAATTGGATGTGTTGTGTAACTGCTTAAATTTGAATTTTCATTGGCTGTTGTTTTATATTGAAGGACCAAGAGAAAATCCAACCATTGTAGTACGTTAAAAGACTCAAATAAAGGTATGTAAAGGCGCCCCTTTCCTCTATTTTCATGAACGAATCTACGTTGTTGATAGGACTAGTATTCGTACGTTTTTAACTCCTATTGAGTCATGATATGGTTTTGTTAAAAGGTTGGGAAGACATGGTGATGGTCTATAGTTGTTGAAATATTAAAATATATGAATGTGATGTGAATAGGGATATATATACAATTATTGCCGTAGTTTTAAATTGAGTTTGGAGACCCCTTATCATGGGCAGTGTGAGCTGGTCCTATATGTGATTTCCTTAAGAAGTAGTTGTGTATATGAGTTCCATGTTTCCATGTGATCAAGGCCAAAGAATTAAGAACTATTGGTGATCATCGGCACAATAATTTAATAACGGGAGTCCAATTGTATAATTATTGGAACGAGTAAAAGAATCACATTATGGGTAGGATATATGAAGATCTAAAGGATAGTGGATCATATAGAAATATAAATATAAGTTATCTTGTTGAAGCTATACGTTAAGGCGGCAAAAATATATTTAGTATATCATTCATAACCTTACTATATTTCTTATAACAATCTAAACCTTTTAATGGTTGTTTAAGTAGTAAGTATGTGTATGTGTATGCTATTTGAAAGCTTTATATGTTACTTGTAAATAGTTGCAATTCACGAGTTTTGAGAAGGCCTATGGAGGTCAAAGTTTTAGACTCAACTTGCATATGTGCTATATTTATTAGATTTACTTGATATGAGCATGGTTGGCTCAGTATATAATTGGGATTATGACTTTATGTTACACTACTGATGGGGTAATGTCGGCAGGTAGATACAATAATTGCTGCAACTATAGTTCATCACACCACATAAGGCATGTTTGGTTAGCATATGTTTACCTAGTGATTACACCACCACGGCTGGCATGTTTGGTGGGTAGATGCTTACTCAATCATTACACCATTGGGATAGCAATCTCGGCAGGGCAGGGTCACTACTATGATAGGATTATCGTACAGTTCACCATTAGGGAAATATGATTTGTATATGTGCTTAGTTGGTTGCATTCAGGGATAAATGTTAAGTCTTATGAGATCTCAACTTCTGGAGTATCAGGTTGTTTTTATCCCTAACTCTATTTCAATATCTTTGATATAGTTATGTTTACACATTTCAGCCTTACATACCGATACATGTTATTTGTACTGACAAATCTCCACTTGTGGACACTACATTTTGTACTGACGTCCCTCCTCATGGGGATGATGCATTCGTGTTCCAGGTGCAGGTAGAGTCTCAGATTGTCAGTTGCAATAGGAGTCTGACTTCATTCAAGAGTTGATATGCTCCTCTCTTTCAAGAGCCATGTTCTAGTTTGGCATTATTGTGTTTTTTGTTTGTTTATGGGTAGGTCAGGACCATGTCTTGAGCACTAAGTTGGTTACTCTTTACAGGCTTTTGTGGACGTGTATGTACAATTTAGTTCAGTTTGGTTTTATTGACTTGTTGGCTTTCCATTGCTCAACTCCATGGCATTATTGCTTAGTTAACCTTATTTTTGTCAAATTTTGGTTGCGATCTTGTTGGTCGCGGTGGTTGTGGGAAGTGGCCTGGTTGGCCTAAATATTACAGTTTTAGATGTTATATAGTCAGCTTCTTGATTCAGTCAATATTGAGGCTAGTCAGGACCTCCCCTAGTATTAGGGTGTGACAATTTCCTTGACCAAAAGACTTTGAAATACCAAGGCACGGAATCTACTTTTCTTGAAGTAACAATAGCCGAAACCAAAATCAACAAGAATCTACTATAAGTCATTAACAACTGCAACTTTTCATAACTAGAAGCTTAGAATCTCGATTCAACAAATAGATAAGTGTACAAGATCTTTGCCTTGCCAATATATATCCATAGATATTGCCAAATACTCAATAAACACCTACTATATTGCTGCCACAACACCCATGAAGATACACCACAGAATTGATGGGGCAAACAATACCAAAATGACGAGCTCGCTATGCGGAGCAACTTCCATCAAACTTCGGAGTTCAAAGAATCAATATCCATGGAGAATTTAGGACTTTCCATTTGATATATATGAATTTTGGTTGATATTTTAGAGTTAAAATGAAGCTAAAATAACTTATATAAAGCTAAATGAACATAGGGGCTAAAGGATCACCTTGACGTGCTAGCTTGCAGAGTTTTATAGAAACGTGATTATCTCTCTATTCTAAAGTCATATAGACGAACGATTTAGTGTGATGGAAACTAAACTCGTACATTTTCGATTTGGTATGTTGGGGGACCACATTTTTTTGTAAATTGGTAGAAAACCCCAATACATTTAACCCAAATTATAAGAGAACTTCTTAAAGGAAAGGCCGAATAACTTTTTCTAACTTTTATTTTGTTACTCTCTTGACTTCAAAACTTAACATGCAACAATTTTGTAATTAAAATACTTCATAAAACATACTGCCTAAAACATTAAGCTCATAGTCTTATCCCAAAAGTATGAGTTAGTCTAACATTTGAACGAGTGGGGTGTTACATCCTTCCCCCCTTAGGGTCCCTCATTCTTGAATGATGATAATGTGCATGGTATCATAGGAAAAAACACAAGAACTCATATAGTACATAAGTAACGTACCTCACTTATTCAAATGCGGGTATGCTATCTATCTATTCAAAACATTATATGAAGGAGTGAACAAGTGAGGGTATCGAGACTTCATGTCCCCTCCATCTTCCCACATCATTTATTCGATATTACAATTCCTCCACAACACTTTCATTGAAGCGATATCCTTATTACACAATCTCTAAATTAGGCAGCCTACTATTGCAATAGGGACTTCTTCATAAGATAGTTCGTCTAAAATCTGTATATCTGTTGTCGGTACTAAATGTGTTGGATCTCTAGTACACTTCCTAACATAGAAACATGAAAGGTCGGATGAAATGCCTCTAATTATGGAGGCAACTCTAGCTAGTATGTAACTCTCCCCAATCGATGCCACAATATTGTAAGGTCCTATATATCGAGGGATCAACTTTCCCTTCCTACCAACTTATAATATGCCTTTCACGATGTAACCTTCAAAAATTCCTAATTGTCAAAGTTACACTCTATGTATCTTTTCCTATCATATGAATATTATTTCCGGCATCTCTAAGCTATTAACTATCAATCTCTAATCAACTTAACCTTTTCCAAGGCCTAATGCAGCATGTCAAGCCAAAAAAAACCCTGACTCTCTGACCTCGAACCAATCTCTCTATCCTCGAACTAATAAATAGGGGATCATCATTTATACCCATATAAATCCTCATACGACACCATATCGATGCCTTAAGGATAGTTGTTATTATGAGAAAAATCAATAAGCGACAAGTGATTATCCTAGTTCCCTCTGAAATCTAGCACACATGCTCATAATATATCTTTGAGCATCTAGATCATGCATTTTATTTAGCCATTGGTCTGAGGATGAAAAGTTGAACTAAGCTTATACCGAGTCCTCAAACCTTTCTAGAAAGATCTTTAGAAACGTAATATAAACTATCACCCTCTGGCTAAAATAACCGATACTAGAAAACCATAAATTTTACTATTTCTATGATGTAGAACCCAACATAACCCTCAGCTAAGAACATGGCCTTGACTTGCACAAAATGGGCCAATTGTCGTCAACCTATCAATATTCACCCAAATAGAATCGATTTTAATTATCACAAACAAGGCAAACCTGTGACAAGATCCATATTTATGGCCTCCCACTTCCACAATGGAATAATTATCTCCTGAGTTAGCTCACTAAGCTTCTAATGCTCTACCTCTACCTAGTGACGATTTGGGAACTATGCCATGAACTTAGATATGTTCCTCTTCCTCCCAGACACCAACAAATCTCCTTAATATCATGATACATTTTCGTGGATCTTAGGTGAATAGAATAACGACAACGGTGGCCCCTTCCATAATATGTTATCTAAGCCATGAAATATCTGAAACACATAACTAATCTTTGAATTTGAGGATTCTATCTACTACTATATCCAAGGTAGATTCATGTTGCTAAGACTTGCCTCCAAGCTGCTCTAACCTAGGATCGCTGTATTGATGTGCCTTCATCTAAAAAACTAGAGGTGATATTGTTGTTTCCTAATCTATGACCCTTGCATTATCAGCATCAAATAGTCTAAGCCCCAAACTAGCTAGCTTATAGAACTCTTGAAGCAACTCTTGCTTCTATGTTCCAAAATATAATACACTGTCAATAGACTTACTACTAAGGGCATCTGCTACTATATTGGCTTTCCCTGGATGATATAAGATATCTATGTCATAATCTTTAAACAATTCAAGAAATCAGTGATGTTGCAAGAGCAACTCTTTCTAACTCAAAATATATTAGAGACACCAATGATCCGTATATATATATCAATATTAATGACATTCAAGTAATGCCTCAAAATCTCCAGGGCATAAATAAATATAGTCAACTCTAAATAATGGGTCGGGTAGTTCTTCTCATTCTCTTTAACGGTTTAGAAGCATAATCAATTACCTTTTCATGTTGTAAATTGTACAAAAATATAAACTAACCTAACACTTTAAGCATCATAATACATTGTAGAGCTCTTTTGAACCTTCTAGTGAGGTTAGAACTAGTGCTAAAGTCAATCTATCTTTTAGCTCTTTTTGAGTTGGCTTCTTTTAAGGATGCTGAAAGTGAAGAAAATCCTTCCACAAATCTTCTGTACTATCTTGCTATCCCTAAAAGCTATGAACTTCTATCATGGTCGTTGGTCTAGGCCAAGTCTTCACGACCTCAATATTTTGTAAGTCAACCCGAATACCAGCATCTAATAAAATAAGGCCTTTCAAGGCCATATACTTTAACCTGAACTCACACTTTAGGATTTTAGCATACAACTTCTGATCTCAAAGTACGTGAAGCACTTCTTGGACATGGTCTCTATGCTCGGTCTCTGAATTAGATATACTAGAATATCAACAATAAACACAATGACAACAAGTCTAGGAATGACCTGAAGATATGATTCATCAAGTGTATAAATACTGTTGGGGTGTTTTGCAACCCAAAATACATCACAAAAAACTCAAAGTTGTCGTGTTTGAGCCAGAAGGCTATCTTTAGAATATCACCCTTGAATAGGTTCCTTGTGGTACCCTAAATTCAAATTAATCTTTGAGGAGCATCAGGCATCCTATGGTTGATAATAACCCCCATCAATCCTTGGTAATGGATATTTTTCTTTATAGTAACCTTATTCTATTTTTAATAGTCTATAAAATTCTCTAACAAGTCGTGTTTCTTCTACTCAAATAACACTAGTGCACCCATGGTGACGCACTAGGCCTGATGAAGAAGCCCTTATCTAATAAATCATTCAGTTTCTTCTTTAATTCCTTCAATTCTACTAGTGAAATTCTATATGGGGGAATCGATATCGACTGAGCATCTGATAATGTATTAATATAAAAATCAATCTTCGAATACTAAAAATCTTATCTGAAAACGTATATGGAAACTCATTAACCACTAAAATAAACTAAAGAGTTGATATCTTAGCATTAATATCTTAAAATTGGACAATGCGATCATTTTCCCTGCCTGATGATAGGAAAAAAAAGTTTCCCTTCGGCGTTGCCGCATTACCCTCTTATTCCTGAACTACTTCCCCTTGAAATTTGAATGTAACCGCACTCTCTTGATAGTTAACATTGGAGTAACAAGATACAAGCCAATCCATGCCCATAATAATATTGCAGTCAAGCATTTCTAGCTCTATTAGGGTTGTAGGGGTCTAATGGCCAACAATCTCTACAATACAATCTCAATAAGCCCTCTAAGCAATAATAGAGTCACCAACAGGGGTAGACACAACAAAGAGGTTTTTGGAATGACTCTCTTACTATACAAAACTTCCCAGCAAGTAATAGGATAACAAATGATAATGTGGAGCCTGGATCTATCAAAACATAAACACAATGGGAGAAACAACCCAATATACCTATCACAACATCTAGTGATGACTATGAATCCTGATTACATGTAGTGCATAGATGAAATTTCAGCCACTGTTGAAACTAGATTCTCCCTTTTCTCTTTCACATCTAATTGATAAAATCTGGGAACCACGCTCTACATGATATACTAAGGAAGATGATCCTGTTGCTAATTTATCTATCTTTGCTCAACCTTGTTTTTCCCAAAATGGAAAATATTTTTGTATATGACTGTCTTGGCCACAAAAATAGCATGTTCTGGAGCATTGATGGTATCTCTTGACATATGCTAATTGTGTGTATAACAATGTGGCACAGATGATCAAAATTGCTCCAGGAACCTTTGCTGGGGTTATTCTAATGCATCATGAGCTCTCACCCGGACCTGACCACTCTGATGATCAACCTTCTTCCATGGAACTTCTATTGAGGGGGTGTAGGTGTTCTTTTAAAATCTCAAGGTCTCGAGCAGCCCTAGGCCTTTATCTAAACACCGTAGACCTAGCCTTTTTTTGCTGCTCTTTCTTGACTCTCTTGGTCGTATACTACTGATGTCAAAACACCTATATGTTCTGTATATTGGCATGAACATCTATGACGTACATATTGTAATTATGAGTGGTTTGAGTACAACCTAATAAAATTGTAAGCCGAAGAACTCAACCCTTGACTAAGCTCTATAGCATGATTTGAGCAAGAAAGAGGGCAACTTTTTTGAATAATGTATGTAGCTTCCTCCTTTTAAAATGTGGTTCACAACACACTTATAAACAACAATATTCTATATATGGCTTGCTAGCTCCTAGGATATGATTTTTCTCGGATACAAAGTTTATCACACCCTAAACTCAGGGGCACAATTTGTACCTAATGCCAAAATGTAGGCAAAGTCGACCCTAGTAACATATTTTCCAATGGCACAAGCAGTTATACACAATCAAGAAAACAAACATTTATATCTCAGATTTAAAATTAGCCCACACCCAGCAAGGCCCCTACCGAGAGATCTAGAAAGAAAACAACTATTTCCAAAAGTTCATATAAAACAATAAGCAGGTAACACATAATCCTATTTGGACTGTCAAGGTAGCCACGATAGCTTGAAAATCATAAATATTATGCGGAGCATCGAGGATACCATGATCTCTATACAAAATTTAAAGCATTTATATACAATGTAAGCTAGGCAAGTGAGCCGCTAAACTGCCAACAAAATAGCAACAAGTCCCCATTGGCTAACAAACCACAACTAACAAACATATAAGGCCAAAATGGTCACCATCATTTCTATGCAACCCAATTGACAAGTCTGCAAGACTATATGAATAAAATACTTGGTGGGACAGGGCCCCAACGTACCGAAACACTTAAGCTAGCAAAAAGGCAAGCACCTGATACTCTGGCGACCCGTGAAAGGAAATGAGTCAACAAACATGAAGCTCGGCTATTGTACCCGACTGGTCTGGTGGGTCGTTGCTCAGAACCTATAGGCATGAATGCAGTACCCCCAAGCAATGGGGCATCAACTGGAAATAATGTACAGAGTATGTAAGATAAACTGAAAGCTAACACTATAGTGTAAGGACTAAACAAAAGGGTCAGGAGAAAAACAGAAGTACAATAACTTACATAAAACTTAAATATAAACTTTAAGTCCAAAGAAAACTCTGTATAATAAAATATATACAACTCGCCATAAAAAGGCAACTTTAGTCTTTAAAACATTTAATAAAATAAATGATACAGACTTCTCAACTGTACTGACTATCTATGAAGCCTCTAACTGATAAAGATGGAAGTCGGGACAAGACCCACGACATCCTAACAACTGATATAACTGAAAGGTAAATGAAATCCTCCGAAAGCAAGGAGGCTCACCATAGCTAACTCGAACTCTTGGATGTATTAACGAAGCTCCTGTTGATGATCCTGAATACCTGTGTCTGCATCATGAGAAGATGCAGACCAAATGGCTCAGTACGTGGAATGTACGAGCATGTAAGGGGAATTCTAAAACATAAACATAAGCTTGAAACTTGATAAAAAGGAAACATATTTGCCTATTTTCAAACTTACTCAACTCAAGGAATACTCCAAACTACTCAAACTTACTCAACTCAGAAGTACTCAAGGATAAGATACTCAACTCAGAGATTAGATACTCAACTCAAGGATATGATATTCGACTCAAAGATATGATATTCGACTCTGGATGCTCAACTCTGGATACTCAACTTTGAATACTCAACTAAATATGACTGAACTCATTTCAATATAAAGCAATTTAAAACAAGTGCAATATAAAGAAATAAGCTGTTTAAAAACATGCTGTCAAATCTGTGTGTATGCAAGGATACAACATAACTCTGAAATATATATAAAAATACAATAAACTGATGTATATAAAAATACAATAACTTCTGTGGCAGTTTCTCTAACCGACAACCATCACATAAGAGCTATAGTGATGATACAACGATCTACCTCACGCTGCCAGCGCATCCTATACCCAGCCAAAGGTATAGGACCTGAACTACTAATGGATCCACTAGTCTATGTGAAAAGGATTCATCTAAAAAGTATGACCCTTTTCTACCCATGATGGCTACATGGTTTATGGGGGCTGTGAGTTGTCTGAACTCTCCCCCATATCGGTGCTCAATACTACTCCCAAAAATATACTAGCTCTTATGTTTTAAAAAACATACTTCTTTCTGCTGATTTGAGATAATTGCTCAAAAACTTAGCTCAAAGGCTATCTTGGAAATCTCAGTTTCTCTACTTGCTTCATTTAGAAAGCTATTACTCTTTTCTGTAAACTAGCCCGAAGGCCCTTTGGAAATCTCAGTTTTCGTTCTTATTTAAATGTGAAAACATTTATAAACTCTTTGGGAATACTTAGTCCCCATATACTTTTGAAGAAAAGGACTTCAAACTTTACTCTTCACTCTTTATTGAACTCAAAATTTAAGTCTTAAAACAAAGGTAAAACATTTGTAAAAGACTTCTTGAAATGTGGTTCATGTCGAATGATGGACATGAACGACTCAATACAAGGTTTTCAATAACCACAGATAGAACTCAAATACTTGGAACTCAAGAACTTCAATAATACTACTCATTTCAAGAATGCTCAACTCAGAGGGTTCATGCGGAATTATGACCATGAACGACTCAACTCAAGGACTCAAAGATACTTCTCTTCTCAAGACTGCTCGACTTATAGGATTCATGCGGGATTATGGGCATGAACAATTCAACTCAAAGACTTTATGGGTAACATGTAATAGTCCCATGCTTAGAAATATAATCTCAAAGGGGATTAGGAACTCAATACTCAAGACTTAGAACTTGAAGATACTACTCCTCTCAAAGATACTCAACTTCTGGAGTTCATGCGGAATTTATGGGCATGAACGACTTGACTCGTAGGTCTACATAACATTATGAAACTCATGTATGTGACTCTTCTCATTCTCTGACTTACTTCCTCAAAACTTAGTTCAAATCGATAGTTGATCTCAAAGGATTCACAATTGAACTCAAAGACTTCCTTGAACTCTACTCTTAACTCTCTCTTGAATTTGAATTATGAATTATGAATTATGAATTATGAATTCAAGAGTTATGATTCATGATATGAAGGATCTCAATAACAATATAGCTA